>NW_027175188.1:832372-1188559 GCF_028021215.1 Eschrichtius robustus
AGGTTGGGTGAGCAAACGCAGACCCTTTAAAGTAATACTGTGTGGTACCCATCCCATGGGTCCCAAATCTCCAGGTTCAAGGGCATCTTCCTACATCGAAAACATGCATGAGAAACCCAGAAGATGGTACACCGTGTGATTTTGAAAGGTATCTAAAACGCACCCCATTTCTCATCTCCTTGTGCTAGGGTTCGCCTTTCCAGCTACTTTACTAGCAATCTCCCTACTTGGAGAATCAGCACCTTTAAGCTCCTGTTCCCTACAGGTTGCAATTTGTCCTGAGGATGAACGGCAAGAGGGGCAACCAATGAGAGACTAGATCTAGGTGTTGGGACAGGCACAGGTCACTCTATTTTCCCATCAGGAAGAAGAATTAAACACAGGCTCAGCCTCCCGCCGGGAACCAGAATAGGGCCTGAGGCAATGCCGTGCTTTTGCGGCCAGCTACCAAAAAAGCGAGTTGAAAAATGGAGCTCAGGGACACTGCAATTCACAAACCCGCAGAGTTATAAATGATAACTGTCATCCACAGATATATTGAGGGAAGGCAACGAAGAGGATTTGAAAGCAAGGCAGAATTGCAGGAAACAGATTTCAGGAGGTAGATTCGAATCGCCATTAAAGCACATGAAAAGCGGCAAAACGTCGACAATGATGCCCTTGGCCAAAAAGGGCGTATGCGTTTTTTCCTGAATATATTCAGGAAAAAACGCATACGCCCTTTTTGGCCAACCAAGCAACATGGAAATGCAAATAAGCGCTACAAAGAAGTTTCGCTTCCCATCGGTCAAAAGGGTCATGCTGCAAAAAGTGTCAAAACCAGAAATGCAGGACAGGCCATGGAGAAATGGCAGCCTTGCTACGCTGATGGGCGGGATGTAAATTGCCAACAGCCACTCTGAAGAAGTGTACGGTGTGTCCTGAAACATCGAAAAAACACAGTTAGGGAGCATAGGGCACGTCCACTCATGGGCGTATAAATTGGGAAAACTAAAAATCAGCAAGACACAGGCACCCCAAAGTTTAGGGCTGCTCTGTTGACAAGAACCTCCACTTCATGACACCTTAAATATCCCAGGAAAGAGAAAAATGGATAAAGAAGTTGTGGTCCTTATGTACAATGGAATATCACTCAGACATGAAATCAATGTCATAAGGCTAGTAGAAGCAAGATGAGTGGATTTAGGTACGACGATTCTAAGTGAAATAAGTCACACAGAAAAAGACACTTATCATAAGCTATCACTTATAGAGGGAATGTAAAAACCGCTACACTTGAACTGAATTACAAAACAGAACAGAGTCACACGTTTAGAAAACACACTATGGCTGCTTAACGGGAAAGGTGAGGTGGGGTGAGGCATAAAACAAGGGTTTCAAATTCGCTCAGATACCGTTCCATACACCCAATATGTAATAGACAAGACCTACTCCTTGCTCAGTGAACAGGACTCAACACCCCCTATTCACCGCACAAGAATATATGTGACTAGTAAGAATCTTAAAACCTATGTATTGATATCTGTCTGGAAGTGAGTCAAGTGGGTGTAAAGCCGCATAAACACAGCCGTGAAAAGCAGCTAAACCCCATTATAAAAATAAATTACTTTTAAAAACCCGTAAAACAAAGACAGTGAAAGAGAGAGAAATTATTACAAAATTCGTTCAGAGGCTGTGATGCAACCTGGATTGACCATATCTAGACCCACAGCTGGATGAGACATAAGGGTGGACACTCTTGGGGCTGAAAGGTTGGGTGAGGTTGGGTGAGCAAACGCAGACCCTTTAAAGTAATACTGCCTGGTACCCATCCCATGGGTCCCAAATCTCCAGGTTCAAGGGCATCTTCCTACATCGAAAACATGCATGAGAAACCCAGAAGATGGTACACCCTGTGATTTTGAAAGGTTTCTAATACGCACCTCATTTCTCATCTCCTTGTGCTCGGGTTCGCCTTTCCAGCTACTTTACTAGCAATCTCCCTACTTGGAGAATCAGCACCTTTAAGCTCCTGTTCCCTACAGGTTGCAATTTGTCCTGAGGATGAACGGGAATAGGGGCAACCAATGAGAGATTAGATCTAGGTGTTGGGACAGGCACAGCTCACTCTATTTTCCCATCAGGAAGAAGAATTAAACACAGGCTCAGCCTGCCGCAGGGAACCAGAATAGGGCCTGAGGCAATCCCGTGCTTTTGCGGCCAGCTCCCAAAAAAGACAGTTGAAAAATGGAGCTTAGGGGCACTGCAATTTACAAACCTGCTGAGTTATAAATGATAACTCTCGTCCACAAATATATTGAGGGAAGGCAACGAAGAGGATTTGAAAGCAAGGCAGAATTGCAGGAAGCAGATTTCAGGAGGTAGATTCGAATCGCCTTTAAAGCACATGAAAAGTGGCAAAACGTCGACAGTGATGCCCTTGGCCAAAAAGGGCGTATGCGTTTTTTCCTGAATATATTCAGGAAAAAACGCATACGCCCTTTTTGGCCAACCAAGCAACCTGGAAAGGCAAATCAGCGCTACAAAGAAGTCTCGCTTCCCATCAGTCAAAAGGGCCATGCTGCAAAAAGTGTGAAAACCAGAAATGCAGGACAGGCCATGGAGAAATGGCAGCCTTGCTACGCTGATGGGCGGGATGTAATTTGCCAACAGCCACTCTGGAGAAGTGTACGGTGTGTCCTGAAACATCAAAAAAACACAGCTTAGGGAGCATAGGGCACGTCCACTCATGGGCGTATAAATTGGGACAACTAAAAATCAGCAAGACACAGGCACCCCAATGTTTAGGGCTGCTTTGTTGACAAGAACCTCCACTTCATGACACCTTAAATATCCCAGGAAAGAGAAAAATGGATAAAGAAGTTGTGGTCCTTATGTACAAAGGAATATCACTCAGACATGATATCAATGTCATAAGGCTAGTAGAAGCAAGATGAGTGGATTTAGGTATGACGATACTAAGTGAAATAAGTCACACAGAAAAAGACACTTATCATAAGCTCTCACTTATAGAGGGAATGTAAAAACCGCTACACTTGAACTGAATTACAAAACAGAACAGAGTCACACGTTTAGAAAACACACTATGGCTGCTTAACGGGAAAGGTGAGGTGGGGTGATGCATAAAACAAGGGTTTCAAATTCGCTCAGATACCGTTCCATACACCCAATATGTAATAGACAAGACCTACTCCTTGCTCAGTGAACTGGACTCAACTCCCCCTATTCACCGCACAAGAATATATGTGACTAGTAAGAATCTTAAAACCTATGTATTGATATCTGTCTGGAAGTGAGTCAAGTGGGTGTAAAGCCGCATAAACACAGCCGTGAAAAGCAGCTAAACCCCATTATAAAAATAAATTACTTTTAAAAACCCGTAAAACAAAGACAGTGAAAGAGAGAGAAATTCTTACAAAATTCGTTCAGAGGCTGTGATGCAACCTGGATTGACCATATCAACACCCACAGCTGGATGAGACATAAGGGTGGACACTCTTGGGGCTTAGAGGTTGGGTGAGGTTGGGTGAGCAAACGCAGACCCTTTAAAGTAATACTGTGTGGTACCCATCCCATGGGTCCCAAATCTCCAGGTTCAAGGGCATCTTCCTACATCGAAAACATGCATGAGAAACCCAGAAGATGGTACACCATGTGATTTTGAAAGGTTTCTAAAACGCACCCCATTTCTCATCTCCTTGTGCTAGGGTTCGCCTTTCCAGCTACTTTACTAGCAATCTCCCTACTTGGAGAATCAGCACCTTTAAGCTCCTGTTCCCTACAGGTTGCAATTTGTCCTGAGGATGAACGGGAAGAGGGGCAACCAATGAGAGACTAGATCTAGGTGTTGGGACAGGCACAGGTCACTCTATTTTCCCATCAGGAAGAAGAATTAACCACAGGCTCAGCCTGCCGCCAGGAACCAGAATAGGGCCTGAGGCAATGCCGCGCTTTTGCGGCCAGCTACCAAAAAAGCGAGTTGAAAAATGGAGCTCAGGGACACTGCAATTCACAAACCCGCAGAGTTATAAATGATAACTGTCATCCACAGATATATTGAGGGAAGGCAACGAAGAGGATTTGAAAGCAAGGCAGAATTGCAGGAAACAGATTTCAGGAGGTATATTCGAATCGCCATTAAAGCACATGAAAAGCGGCAAAACGTCGACAATGATGCCCTTGGCCAAAAAGGGCGTATGCGTTTTTTCCTGAATATATTCAGGAAAAAACGCATACGCCCTTTTTGGCCAACCAAGCAACATGGAAAGGCAAATAAGCGCTACAAAGAAGTTTCGCTTCCCATCGGTCAAAAGGGTCATGCTGCAAAAAGTGTCAAAACCAGAAATGCAGGACAGGCTATGGAGAAATGGCAGCCTTGCTACGCTGATGGGCGGGATGTAAATTGCCAACAGCCACTCTGCAGAAGTGTACGGTGTGTCCTGAAACATCGAAAAAACACAGTTAGGGAGCATAGGGCACGTCCACTCATGGGCGTATAAATTGGGAAAACTAAAAATCAGCAAGACACAGGCACCACAATGTTTAGGGCTGCTCTGTTGACAAAAACCTCCACTTCATGACACCTTAAATATCCCAGGAAAGAGAAAAATGGATAAAGAAGTTGTGGTCCTTATGTACAATGGAATATCACTCAGACATGAAATCAATGTCATAAGGCTAGTAGAAGCAAGATGAGTGGATTTAGGTACGACGATTCTAAGTGAAATAAGTCACACAGAAAAAGACACTTATCATAAGGTATCACTTATAGAGGGAATGTAAAAACCGCAACACTTGAACTGAATTACAAAACAGAACAGAGTCACACGTTTAGAAAACACACTATGGCTGCTGAGCGGGTAAGGTGAGGTGGGGTGATGCATAAAACAAGGGTTTCAAATTCGCTCAGATACCGTTCCATACACCCAATATGTAATAGACAAGACCTACTCCTTGCTCAGTGAACTGGACTCAACACCCCCTATTCACCGCACAAGAATATATGTGACTAGTAAGAATCTTAAAACCTATGTATTGATATCTGTCTGGAAGTGAGTCAAGTGGGTGTAAAGCCGCATAAACACAGCCGTGAAAAGCAGCTAAACCCCATTATAAAAATAAATTACTTTTAAAAACGCGTAAAACAAAGACAGTGAAAGAGAGAGAAATTCTTACAAAATTCGTTCAGAGGCTGTGATGCAACCTGGATTGACCATATCTAGACCCACACCTGGATGAGACATAAGGGTGGACACTCTTGGGGCTGAGAGGTTGGGTGAGGTTGGGTGAGCAAATTCAGACCCTTTAAAGTAATACTGCGTGGTACCCATCCCATGGGTCCCAAATCTCCAGGTTCAAGGGCATCTTCCTACATCGAAAACATGCATGAGAAACCCCGAAGATGGTACACCGTGTGATTTTGAAAGGTTTCTAATACGCACCTCATTTCTCATCTCCTTGTGCTCGGGTTCGCCTTTCCAGCTACTTTACTAGCAATCTCCCTACTTGGAGAATCAGCACCTTTAAACTCCTGTTCCCTACAGGTTGCAATGTGTCCTGAGGATGAACGGGAAGAGGGGAAACCAATGAGAGACTAGATCTAGGTGTTGGGACAGGCACAGGTCACTCTATTTTCCCATCGGGAAGAAGAATTAACCACAGGCTCAGCCTGCCGCCCAGAAGCAGAATAGGGCCTGAGGCAATCCCGCGCTTTTTCGGCAAGCTCCCAAAAAAGCCAGTAAAAAATGGAGCTCAGGGACACTGCAAATCACAAACCCGCAGAGCTATAAATGATAACTCTCATCCACAGATATATTGAGGGAAGGCAACGAAGAGGATTTGAAAGCAAGGCAGAATTGCAGGAAACAGGTTTCAGGAGGTAGATTCGAATCGCCTTTAAAGCACATGAAAAGTGGTAAAAAGTCGACAATGATGCCCTTGGCCAAACAGGGCGTATGCGTTTTTTCCTGAATATATTCAGGAAAAAACGCATACGCCCTGTTTGGCCAACTAAGCAACCTGGAAAGGTTAATCAGAGCTACAAAGAAGTCTCGCTTCCCATCGGTCAAAAGGGCCATGCTGCAAAAAGTGTCAAAACCAGAAATGCAGGACAGGCCATGGAGAAATGGCAGCCTTGCTACGCTGATGGGCGGGATGTAAATTGCCAACAGCCACTCTGGAGAAGTGTACGGTGTGTCCTGAAACATCGAAAAAACACAGCTTAGGGAGCATAGGGCACGTCCTCTCATGGGCGTATAAATTGGGAAAACTAAAAATCAGCAAGACACAGGTACCCCAAAGTTTAGGGCTGCTCTGTTGACAAGAACCTCCACTTCATGACACCTTAAATATCCCAGGAAAGAGAAAAATGGATAAAGAAGTTGTGGTCCTTATGTACAATGGAATATCACTCAGACATGAAATCAATGTCATAACGCTAGTAGAAGCAAGATGAGTGGATTTAGGTACGATGATTCTAAGTGAAATAAGTCACACAGAAAAAGACACTTATCATAAGCTATCACTTATAGAGGGAATGTAAAAACCGCTACACTTGAACTGAATTACAAAACAGAACAGAGTCACACGTTTAGAAAACACACTATGCCTGCTTAACGGGAAAGGTGAGGTGGGGTGAGGCATAAAACAAGGGTTTCAAATTCGCTCAGATACCGTTCCATACACCCAATATGTAATAGACAAGACCTACTCCTTGCTCAGTGAACAGGACTCAACACCCCCTATTCACCGCACAAGAATATATGTGACTAGTAAGAATCTTAAAACCTATGTATTGATATCTGTCTGGAAGTGAGTCAAGTGGGTGTAAAGACGCATAAACACAGCCGTGAAAAGCAGCTAAACCCCATTATAAAAATAAATTACTTTTAAAAACCCGTAAAACAAAGACAGTGAAAGAGAGAGAAATTCTTACAAAATTCGTTCAGAGGCTGTGATGCAACCTGGATTGACCATATCTAGACCCACAGCTGGATGAGACATAAGGGTGGACACTCTTGGGGCTGAAAGGTTGGGTGAGGCTGGGTGAGCAAACACAGACCCTTTAAAGTAATACTGCCTGGTACCCATCCCATGGGTCCCAAATCTCCAGGTTCAAGGGCATCTTCCTACATCGAAAACATGCATGAGAAACCCAGAAGATGGTACACCGTGTGATTTTGAAAGGTTTCTAATACGCACCTCATTTCTCATCTCCTTGTGCTCGGGTTCGCCTTTCCAGCTACTTTACTAGCAATCTCCCTACTTGGAGAATCAGCACCTTTAAGCTCCTGTTCCCTACAGGTTGCAATTTGTCCTGAGGATGAACGGGAAGAGGGGAAACCAATGAGAGACTAGATCTAGGTGTTGGGACAGGCACAGGTCACTCTATTTTCCCATCGGGAAGAAGAATTAACCACAGGCTCAGCCTGCCGCCCAGAAGCAGAATAGGGCCTGAGGCAATCCCGCGCTTTTTCGGCAAGCTCCCAAAAAAGCCAGTAAAAAATGGAGCTCAGGGACACTGCAAATCACAAACCCGCAGAGCTATAAATGATAACTCTCATCCACAGATATATTGAGGGAAGGCAACGAAGAGGATTTGAAAGCAAGGCAGAATTGCAGGAAACAGGTTTCAGGAGGTAGATTCGAATCGCCTTTAAAGCACATGAAAAGTGGTAAAAAGTCGACAATGATGCCCTTGGCCAAACAGGGCGTATGCGTTTTTTCCTGAATATATTCAGGAAAAAACGCATACGCCCTGTTTGGCCAACTAAGCAACCTGGAAAGGTTAATCAGAGCTACAAAGAAGTCTCGCTTCCCATCGGTCAAAAGGGCCATGCTGCAAAAAGTGTCAAAACCAGAAATGCAGGACAGGCCATGGAGAAATGGCAGCCTTGCTACGCTGATGGGCGGGATGTAAATTGCCAACAGCCACTCTGGAGAAGTGTACGGTGTGTCCTGAAACATCGAAAAAACACAGCTTAGGGAGCATAGGGCACGTCCTCTCATGGGCGTATAAATTGGGAAAACTAAAAATCAGCAAGACACAGGTACCCCAAAGTTTAGGGCTGCTCTGTTGACAAGAACCTCCACTTCATGACACCTTAAATATCCCAGGAAAGAGAAAAATGGATAAAGAAGTTGTGGTCCTTATGTACAATGGAATATCACTCAGACATGAAATCAATGTCATAACGCTAGTAGAAGCAAGATGAGTGGATTTAGGTACGATGATTCTAAGTGAAATAAGTCACACAGAAAAAGACACTTATCATAAGCTATCACTTATAGAGGGAATGTAAAAACCGCTACACTTGAACTGAATTACAAAACAGAACAGAGTCACACGTTTAGAAAACACACTATGCCTGCTTAACGGGAAAGGTGAGGTGGGGTGAGGCATAAAACAAGGGTTTCAAATTCGCTCAGATACCGTTCCATACACCCAATATGTAATAGACAAGACCTACTCCTTGCTCAGTGAAAAGGACTCAACACCCCCTATTCACCGCACAAGAATATATGTGACTAGTAAGAATCTTAAAACCTATGTATTGATATCTGTCTGGAAGTGAGTCAAGTGGGTGTAAAGACGCATAAACACAGCCGTGAAAAGCAGCTAAACCCCATTATAAAAATAAATTACTTTTAAAAACCCGTAAAACAAAGACAGTGAAAGAGAGAGAAATTCTTACAAAATTCGTTCAGAGGCTGTGATGCAACCTGGATTGACCATATCTAGACCCACAGCTGGATGAGACATAAGGGTGGACACTCTTGGGGCTGAAAGGTTGGGTGAGGCTGGGTGAGCAAACACAGACCCTTTAAAGTAATACTGCCTGGTACCCATCCCATGGGTCCCAAATCTCCAGGTTCAAGGGCATCTTCCTACATCGAAAACATGCATGAGAAACCCAGAAGATGGTACACCGTGTGATTTTGAAAGGTTTCTAATACGCACCTCATTTCTCATCTCCTTGTGCTCGGGTTCGCCTTTCCAGCTACTTTACTAGCAATCTCCCTACTTGGAGAATCAGCACCTTTAAGCTCCTGTTCCCTACAGGTTGCAATTTGTCCTGAGGATGAACGGGAAGAGGGGCAACCAATGAGAGACTAGATGTAGGTGTTGGGACAGGCACAGCTCACTCTATTTTCCCATCGGGAAAAAGAATTAACCACAGGCTCAGCCTGCCGCCCAGAAGCAGAATAGGGCCTGAGGCAATCCCGCGCTTTTGCGGCCAGCTCCCAAAAAAGCCAGTTGAAAAATGGAGCTCAGGGACACTGCAATTCACAAACCCGCAGAGCTATAAATGATAACTCTCATCCACAGATATATTGAGGGAAGGCAACGAAGAGGATTTGAAAGCAAGGCAGAATTGCAGGAAACAGTTTTCAGGAGGTAGATTCAAATCGCCTTAAAAGCACATGAAAAGTGGTAAAACGTCGACAATAATGCCCTTGGCCAAAAAGGGCGTATGCGTTTTTTCCTGAATATATTCAGGAAAAAACGCATACGCCCTTTTTGGCCAACCAAGCAACCTGGAAAGGCTAATCAGCGCTACAAAGAAGTCTCGTTTCCATCGGTCAAAATGGCCATGCTGCAAAAAGTGTCAAAACCAGAAATGCAGGACAGGCCATGGAGAAATGGCAGCCTTGCTACGCTGATGGGCGGGATGTAAATTGCCAACAGCCACTCTGGAGAAGTGTACGGTGTGTCCTAAAACATCGAAAAAACACAGCTTAGGGAGCATAGGGCACGTCCTCTCATGGGCGTATAAATTGGGAAAACTAAAAATCAGCAAGACACAGGTACCCCAAAGTTTAGGGCTGCTCTGTTGACAAGAACCTCCACTTCATGACAACTTAAATATCCCAGGAAAGAGAAAAATGGATAAAGAAGTTGTGGTCCTTATGTACAATGGAATATCACTCAGACATGAAATCAATGTCATAACGCTAGTAGAAGCAAGATGAGTGGATTTAGGTACGATGATTCTAAGTGAAATAAGTCACACAGAAAAAGACACTTATCATAAGCTATCACTTATAGAGGGAATGTAAAAACCGCTACACTTGAACTGAATTACAAAACAGAACAGAGTCACACGTTTAGAAAACACACTATGGCTGCTTAACGGGAAAGGTGAGGTGGGGTGAGGCATAAAACAAGGGTTTCAAATTCGCTCAGATACCGTTCCATACACCCAATATGTAATAGACAAGACCTACTCCTTGCTCAGTGAACTGGACTCAACACCCCCTATTCACCGCACAAGAATATATGTGACTAGTAAGAATCTTAAAACCTATGTATTGATATCTGTCTGGAAGTGAGTCAAGTGGGTGTAAAGCTGCATAAACACAGCCGTGAAAAGCAGCTAAACCCCATTATAAAAATAAATTACTTTTAAAAACCCGTAAAACAAAGACAGTGAAAGCGAGAGAAATTATTACAAAATTCGTTCATAGGTTCTGATGCAACCTGGATTGACCATATCTAGACCCACAGCTGGATGAGACATAAGGGTGGACACTCTTGGGGCTTAACGGTTGGGTGAGGTTGGGTGAGCAAACGCAGACCCTTTAAAGTAATACTGCCTGGTATCCATCCCATGGGTCCCAAATCTCCAGGTTCAAGGGCATCTTCCTACATCGAAAACATGCATGAGAAACCCAGAAGATGGTACACCATGTGATTTTGAAAGGTTTCTAATACGCACCTCATTTCTCATCTCCTTGTGCTCGGGTTCGCCTTTCCAGCTACTTTACGAGCAATCTCCCTACTTGGAGAATCAGCACCTTTAAGCTCCTGTTCCCTACAGGTTGCAATTTGTCCTGAGGATGAACGGGAAGAGGGGAAACCAATGAGAGACTAGATCTTGGTGTTGGGACAGGCACAGGTCACTCTATTTTCCCATCGGGAAGAAGAATTAACCACAGGCTCAGCCTGCCGGCCAGAAGCAGAATAGGGCCTGAGGCAATCCCGCGCTTTTGCGGCCAGCTCCCAAAAAAGCCAGTTGAAAAATAGAGCTCAGGGACACTGCAATTCACAAACCCGCAGAGCTATAAATGATAACTCTCATCCACAGATATATTGAGGGAAGGCAACGAAGAGGATTTGAAAGCAAGGCAGAATTGCAGGAAACAGGTTTCAGGAGGTAGATTCGAATCGCCTTTAAAGCACATGAAAAGTGGTAAAACGTCGACAATGATGCCCTTGGCCAAACAGGGCGTATGCGTTTTTTCCTGAATATATTCAGGAAAAAACGCATACGCCCTGTTTGGCCAACCAAGCAACCTGGAAAGGCTAATCAGCGCTACAAAGAAGTCTCGCTTCCCATCGGTCAAAAGGGCCATGCTGCAAAAAGTGTCAAAACCAGAAATGCAGGACAGGCCCTGGAGAAATGGCAGCCTTGCTACTCTGATGGGCGGGATGTAAATTGCCAACAGCCACTCTGGAGAAGTGTAAGGTGTGTCCTGAAACATTGAAAAAACACAGTTCTAGGAGCATAGGGCACGTCCTCTCATGGGCGTATAAATTGGGAAAACTAAAAATCAGCAAGACACAGGCACCCCAAAGTTTAGGGCTGCTCTGTTGACAAGAACCTCCACTTCATGACACCTTAAATATCCCAGGAAAGAGAAAAATGGATAAAGAAGTTGTGGTCCTTATGTACAATGGAATATCACTCAGACATGAAATCAATGTCATAAGGCTAGTAGAAGCAAGATGAGTGGATTTAGGTACGACGATTCTAAGTGAAATAAGTCACACAGAAAAAGACACTTATCATAAGCTATCACTTATAGAGGGAATGTAAAAACCGCTACACTTGAACTGAATTACAAAACAGAACAGAGTCACACGTTTAGAAAACACACTATGGCTGCTTAACGGGAAAGGTGAGGTGGGGTGAGGCATAAAACAAGGGTTTCAAATTCGCTCAGATACCGTTCCATACACCCAATATGTAATAGACAAGACCTACTCCTTGCTCAGTGAACAGGACTCAACACCCCCTATTCACCGCACAAGAATATATGTGACTAGTAAGAATCTTAAAACCTATGTATTGATATCTGTCTGGAAGTGAGTCAAGTGGGTGTAAAGCCGCATAAACACAGCCGTGAAAAGCAGCTAAACCCCATTATAAAAATAAATTACTTTTAAAAACCCGTAAAACAAAGACAGTGAAAGAGAGAGAAATTCTTACAAAATTCGTTCAGAGGCTGTGATGCAACCTGGATTGACCATATCTAGACCCACAGCTGGATGAGACATAAGGGTGGACACTCTTGGGGCTGAAAGGTTGGGTGAGGTTGGGTGAGCAAACGCAGACCCTTTAAAGTAATACTGCCTGGTACCCATCCCATGGGTCCCAAATCTCCAGGTTCAAGGGCATCTTCCTACATCGAAAACATGCATGAGAAACCCAGAAGATGGTACACCATGTGATTTTGAAAGGTTTCTAATACGCACCTCATTTCTCATCTCCTTGTGCTCGGGTTCACCTTTCCAGCTACTTTACTAGCAATCTCCCTACTTGGAGAATCAGCACCTTTAAGCTCCTGTTCCCTACAGGTTGCAATTTGTCCTGAGGATGAACGGGAAGAGGGGCAACCAATGAGAGACTAGATGTAGGTGTTGGGACAGGCACAGCTCACTCTATTTTCCCATCGGTAAGAAGAATTAACCACAGGCTCAGCCTGCCGCCCAGAAGCAGTATAGGGCCTTAGGCAATTCCGCGCTTTTGCGGCCAGCTCCCAAAAAAGCCAGTTGAAAAATGGAGCTCAGGGACACTGCAATTCACAAACCCGCAGAGCTATAAATGATAACTCTCATCCACAGATATATTGAGGGAAGGCAACGAAGAGGATTTGAAAGCAAGGCAGAATTGCAGGAAACAGGTTTCAGGAGGTAGATTCAAATCGCCTTAAAAGCACATGAAAAGTGGTAAAACGTCGACAATAATGCCCTTGGCCAAACAGGGCGTATGCGTTTTTTCCTGAATATATTCAGGAAAAAACGCATACGCCCTTTTTGGCCAACCAAGCAACCTGGAAAGGCTAATCAGCGCTACAAAGAAGTCTCGCTTCCCATCGGTCAAAAGGGCCATGCTGCAAAAAGTGTCAAAACCAGAAATGCAGGACAGGCCATGGAGAAATGGCAGCCTTGCTACGCTGATGGGCGGGATGTAAATTGCCAACAGCCACTCTGGAGAAGTGTACGGTGTGTCCTGTAGCATCGAAAAAACACAGCTTAGGGAGCATAGGGCACGTCCTCTCATGGGCGTATAAATTGGGAAAACTAAAAATCAGCAAGACACAGGCACCCCAAAGTTTAGGGCTGGTCTGTTGACAAGAACCTCCACTTCATGACACCTTAAATATCCCAGGAAAGAGAAAAATGGATAAAGAAGTTTTGGTCCTTATGTACAATGGAATATCACTCAGACATGAAATCAATGTCATAAGGCTAGTAGAAGCAAGATGAGTGGATTTAGGTACGACGATTCTAAGTGAAATAAGTCACACAGAAAAAGACACTTATCATAAGCTATCACTTATAGAGGGAATGTAAAAACCGCTACACTTGAACTGAATTACAAAACAGAACAGAGTCACACGTTTAGAAAACACACTATGGCTGCTTAACGGGAAAGGTGAGGTGGGGTGAGGCATAAAACAAGGGTTTCAAATTCGCTCAGATACCGTTCCATACACCCAATATGTAATAGACAAGACCTACTCCTTGCTCAGTGAACAGGACTCAACACCCCCTATTCACCGCACAAGAATATATGTGACTAGTAAGAATCTTAAAACCTATGTATTGATATCTGTCTGGAAGTGAGTCAAGTGGGTGTAAAGCCGCATAAACACAGCCGTGAAAAGCAGCTAAACCCCATTATAAAAATAAATTACTTTTAAAAACCCGTAAAACAAAGACAGTGAAAGAGAGAGAAATTCTTACAAAATTCGTTCAGAGGCTGTGATGCAACCTGGATTGACCATATCTAGACCCACAGCTGGATGAGACATAAGGGTGGACACTCTTGGGGCTGAAAGGTTGGGTGAGGCTGGGTGAGCAAATGCAGACCCTTTAAAGTAATACTGCCTGGTACCCATCCCATGGGTCCCAAATCTCCAGGTTCAAGGGCATCTTCCTACATCGAAAACATGCATGAGAAACCCAGAAGATGGTACACCGTGTGATTTTGAAAGGTTTCTAATACGCACCTCATTTCTCATCTCCTTGTGCTCGGGTTCGCCTTTCCAGCTACTTTACTAGCAATCTCCCTACTTGGAGAATCAGCACCTTTAAGCTCCTGTTCCCTACAGGTTGCAATTTGTCCTGAGGATGAACGGGAAGAGGGGCAACCAATGAGAGACTAGATGTAGGTGTTGGGACAGGCACAGCTCACTCTATTTTCCCATCGGGAAAAAGAATTAACCACAGGCTCAGCCTGCCGCCCAGAAGCAGAATAGGGCCTGAGGCAATCCCGCGCTTTTGCGGCCAGCTCCCAAAAAAGCCAGTTGAAAAATGGAGCTCAGGGACACTGCAATTCACAAACCCGCAGAGCTATAAATGATAACTCTCATCCACAGATATATTGAGGGAAGGCAACGAAGAGGATTTGAAAGCAAGGCAGGATTGCAGGAAACAGGTTTCAGGAGGTAGATTCGAATCGCCTTTAAAGCACATGAAAAGTGGTAAAACGTCGATAATGATGCCCTTGGCCAAACAGGGCGTATGCGTTTTTTCCTGAATATATTCAGGAAAAAACGCATACGCCCTGTTTGGCCAACCAAGCAACCTGGAAAGGCTAATCAGCGCTACAAAGAAGTCTCGCTTCCCATCGGTCAAAAGGGCCATGCTGCAAAAAGTGTCAAAACCAGAAATGCAGGACAGGCCCTGGAGAAATGGCAGCCTTGCTACGCTGATGGGCGGGATGTAAATTGCCAACAGCCACTCTGGAGAAGTGTAAGGTGTGTCCTGAAACATCGAAAAAACACAGCTTAGGGAGCATAGGGCACGTCCTCTCATGGGCGTATAGATTGGGATAACTAAAAATCAGCAAGACACAGGCACCCCAAAGTTTAGGGCTGCTCTGTTGACAAGAACCTCCACTTCATGACACCTTAAATATCCCAGGAAAGAGAAAAATGGATAAAGAAGTTGTGGTCCTTATGTACAATGGAATATCACTCAGACATGAAATCAATGTCATAAGGCTAGTAGAAGCAAGATGAGTGGATTTAGGTACGACGATTCTAAGTGAAATAAGTCACACAGAAAAAGACACTTATCATAAGCTATCACTTATAGAGGGAATGTAAAAACCGCTACACTTGAACTGAATTACAAAACAGAACAGAGTCACACGTTTAGAAAACACACTATGGCTGCTTAACGGGAAAGGTGAGGTGGGGTGAGGCATAAAACAAGGGTTTCAAATTCGCTCAGATACCGTTCCATACACCCAATATGTAATAGACAAGACCTACTCCTTGCTCAGTGAACAGGACTCAACACCCCCTATTCACCGCACAAGAATATATGTGACTAGTAAGAATCTTAAAACCTATGTATTGATATCTGTCTGGAAGTGAGTCAAGTGGGTGTAAAGCCGCATAAACACAGCCGTGAAAAGCAGCTAAACCCCATTATAAAAATAAATTACTTTTAAAAACCCGTAAAACAAAGACAGTGAAAGAGAGAGAAATTCTTACAAAATTCGTTCAGAGGCTGTGATGCAACCTGGATTGACCATATCTAGACCCACAGCTGGATGAGACATAAGGGTGGACACTCTTGGGGCTGAAAGGTTGGGTGAGGTTGGGTGAGCAAACGCAGACCCTTTAAAGTAATACTGCCTGGTACCCATCCCATGGGTCCCAAATCTCTAGGTTCAAGGGCATCTTCCTACATCGAAAACATGCATGAGAAACCCAGAAGATGGTACACCGTGTGATTTTGAAAGGTTTCTAATACGCACCTCATTTCTCATCTCCTTGTGTTCGGGTTCACCTTTCCAGCTACTTTACTAGCAATCTCCCTACTTGGAGAATCAGCACCTTTAAGCTCCTGTTCCCTACAGGTTGCAATTTGTCCTGAGGATGAACGGGAAGAGGGGCAACCAATGAGAGACTAGATGTAGGTGTTGGGACAGGCACAGCTCACTCTATTTTCCCATCGGTAAGAAGAATTAACCACAGGCTCAGCCTGCCGCCCAGAAGCAGAATAGGGCCTGAGGCAATTCCGCGCTTTTGCGGCCAGCTCCCAAAAAAGCCAGTTGAAAAATGGAGCTCAGGGACACTGCAATTCACAAACCCGCAGAGCTATAAATGATAACTCTCATCCACAGATATATTGAGGGAAGGCAACGAAGAGGATTTGAAAGCAAGGCAGAATTGCAGGAAACAGGTTTCAGGAGGTAGATTCAAATCGCCTTAAAAGCACATGAAAAGTGGTAAAACGTCGACAATAATGCCCTTGGCCAAACAGGGCGTATGCGTTTTTTCCTGAATATATTCAGGAAAAAACGCATACGCCCTTTTTGGCCAACCAAGCAACCTGGAAAGGCTAATCAGCGCTACAAAGAAGTCTCGCTTCCCATCGGTCAAAAGGGCCATGCTGCAAAAAGTGTCAAAACCAGAAATGCAGGACAGGCCATGGAGAAATGGCAGCCTTGCTACGCTGATGGGCGGGATGTAAATTGCCAACAGCCACTCTGGAGAAGTGTAAGGTGTGTCCTGAAACATCGAAAAAACACAGCTTAGGGAGCATAGGGCACGTCCTCTCATGGGCGTATAGATTGGGATAACTAAAAATCAGCAAGACACAGGCACCCCAAAGTTTAGGGCTGCTCTGTTGACAAGAACCTCCACTTCATGACACCTTAAATATCCCAGGAAAGAGAAAAATGGATAAAGAAGTTGTGGTCCTTATGTACAATGGAATATCACTCAGACATGAAATCAATGTCATAAGGCTAGTAGAAGCAAGATGAGTGGATTTAGGTACGACGATTCTAAGTGAAATAAGTCACACAGAAAAAGACACTTATCATAAGCTATCACTTATAGAGGGAATGTAAAAACCGCTACACTTGAACTGAATTACAAAACAGAACAGAGTCACACGTTTAGAAAACACACTATGGCTGCTTAACGGGAAAGGTGAGGTGGGGTGAGGCATAAAACAAGGGTTTCAAATTCGCTCAGATACCGTTCCATACACCCAATATGTAATAGACAAGACCTACGCCTTGCTCAGTGAACAGGACTCAACACCCCCTATTCACCGCACAAGAATATATGTGACTAGTAAGAATCTTAAAACCTATGTATTGATATCTGTCAGGAAGTGGGTCAAGTGGGTGTAAAGCTGCATAAACACAGCCGTGAAAAGCAGCTAAACCCCATTATAAAAATAAATTACTTTTAAAAACCCGTAAAACAAAGACAGTGAAAGAGAGAGAAATTCTTACAAAATTCGTTCAGAGGCTGTGATGCAACCTGGATTGACCATATCTAGACCCACAGCTGGATGAGACATAAGGGTGGACACTCTTGGGGCTGAAAGGTTGGGTGAGGTTGGGTGAGCAAACGCAGACCCTTTAAAGTAATACTGCCTGGTACCCATCCCATGGGTCCCAAATCTCCAGGTTCAAGGGCATCTTCCTACATCGAAAACATGCATGAGAAACCCAGAAGATGGTACACCGTGTGATTTTCAAAGGTTTCTAATACGCACCTCATTTCTCATCTCCTTGTGCTCGGGTTCGCCTTTCCAGCTATTTTACTAGAAATCTCCCTACTTGGAGAATCAGCACCTTTAAGCTCCTGTTCCCTACAGGTTGCAATTTGTCCTGAGGATGAACGGGAAGAGGGGCAACCAATGAGAGACTAGATATAGGTGTTGGGACAGGCACAGCTCACTCTATTTTCCCATCGGTAAGAAGAATTAACCACAGGCTCAGCCTGCTGCCCAGAAGCAGAATAGGGCCTGAGGCAATTCCGCGCTTTTGCGGCCAGCTCCCAAAAAAGCCAGTTGAAAAATGGAGCTCAGGGACACTGCAATTCACAAACCCGCAGAGCTATAAATGATAACTCTCATCCACAGATATATTGAGGGAAGGCAACGAAGAGGATTTGAAAGCAAGGCAGAATTGCAGGAAACAGGTTTCAGGAGGTAGATTCAAATCGCCTTAAAAGCACATGAAAAGTGGTAAAACGTCGACAATAATGCCCTTGGCCAAACAGGGCGTATGCGTTTTTTCCTGAATATATTCAGGAAAAAACGCATACGCCCTTTTTGGCCAACCAAGCAACCTGGAAAGGCTAATCAGCGCTACAAAGAAGTCTCGTTTCCATCGGTCAAAAGGGCCATGCTGCAAAAAGTGTCAAAACCAGAAATGCAGGACAGGCCATGGAGAAATGGCAGCCTTGCTACGCTGATGGGCGGGATGTAAATTGCCAACAGCCACTATGGAGAAGTGTACGGTGTGTCCTGAAACATCGAAAAAACACAGCTTAGGGAGCATAGGGCACGTCCTCTCATGGGCGTATAAATTGGGAAAACTAAAAATCAGCAAGACACAGGTACCCCAAAGTTTAGGGCTGCTCTGTTGACAAGAACCTCCACTTCATGACACCTTAAATATCCCAGGAAAGAGAAAAATGGATAAAGAAGTTGTGGTCCTTATGTACAATGGAATATCACTCAGACATGAAATCAATGTCATAACGCTAGTAGAAGCAAGATGAGTGGATTTAGGTACGATGATTCTAAGTGAAATAAGTCACACAGAAAAAGACACTTATCATAACCTATCACTTAGAGAGGGAATGTAAAAACCGCTACACTTGAACTGAATTACAAAACAGAACAGAGTCACACGTTTAGAAAACACACTATGGCTGCTTAACGGGAAAGGTGAGGTGGGGTGAGGCATAAAACAAGGGTTTCAAATTCGCTCAGATACCGTTCCATACACCCAATATGTAATAGACAAGACCTACTCCTTGCTCAGTGAACTGGACTCAACACCCCCTATTCACCGCACAAGAATATATGTGACTAGTAAGAATCTTAAAACCTATGTATTGATATCTGTCTGGAAGTGAGTCAAGTGGGTGTAAAGCTGCATAAACACAGCCGTGAAAAGCAGCTAAACCCCATTATAAAAATAAATTACTTTTAAAAACCCGTAAAACAAAGACAGTGAAAGCGAGAGAAATTATTACAAAATTCGTTCAGAGGCTCTGATGCAACCTGGATTGACCATATCTAGACCCACAGCTGGATGAGACATAAGGGTGGACACTCTTGGGGCTGAACGGTTGGGTGAGGTTGGGTGAGCAAACGCAGACCCTTTAAAGTAATACTGCCTGGTATCCATCCCATGGGTCCCAAATCTCCAGGTTCAAGGGCATCTTCCTACATCGAAAACATGCATGAGAAACCCAGAAGATGGTACACCGTGTGATTTTGAAAGGTTTCTAATACGCACCTCATTTCTCATCTCCTTGTGCTCGGGTTTGCCTTTCCAGCTACTTTACTAGCAATCTCCCTACTTGGAGAATCAGCACCTTTAAGCTCCTGTTCCCTACAGGTTGCAATTTGTCCTGAGGATGAACGGGAAGAGGGGAAACCAATGAGAGACTAGATCTTGGTGTTGGGACAGGCACAGGTCACTCTATTTTCCCATCGGGAAGAAGAATTAACCACAGGCTCAGCCTGCCGGCCAGAAGCTGAATAGGGCCTGAGGCAATCCCGCGCTTTTGCGGCCAGCTCCCAAAAAAGCCAGTTGAAAAATGGAGCTCAGGGACACTGCAATTCACAAACCCGCAGAGCTATAAATGATAACTCTCATCCACAGATATATTGAGGGAAGGCAACGAAGAGGATTTGAAAGCAAGGCAGGATTGCAGGAAACAGGTTTCAGGAGGTAGATTCGAATCGCCTTTAAAGCACATGAAAAGTGGTAAAACGTCGACAATGATGCCCTTGGCCAAACAGGGCGTATGCGTTTTTTCCTGAATATATTCAGGAAAAAACGCATACGCCCTGTTTGGCCAACCAAGCAACCTGGAAAGGCTAATCAGCGCTACAAAGAAGTCTCGCTTCCCATCGGTCAAAAGGGCCATGCTGCAAAAAGTGTCAAAACCAGAAATGCAGGACAGGCCCTGGAGAAATGGCAGCCTTGCTACGCTGATGGGCGGGATGTAAATTGCCAACAGCCACTCTGGAGAAGTGTAAGGTGTGTCCTGAAACATCGAAAAAACACAGCTCTAGGAGCATAGGGCACGTCCTCTCATGGGCGTATAAATTGGGAAAACTAAAAATCAGCAAGACACAGGCACCCCAAAGTTTAGGGCTGCTCTGTTGACAAGAACCTCCACTTCATGACACCTTAAATATCCCAGGAAAGAGAAAAATGGATAAAGAAGTTGTGGTCCTTATGTACAATGGAATATCACTCAGACATGAAATCAATGTCATAAGGCTAGTAGAAGCAAGATGAGTGGATTTAGGTACGACGATTCTAAGTGAAATAAGTCACACAGAAAAAGACACTTATCATAAGCTATCACTTATAGAGGGAATGTAAAAACCGCTACACTTGAACTGAATTACAAAACAGAACAGAGTCACACGTTTAGAAAACACACTATGGCTGCTTAACGGGAAAGGTGAGGTGGGGTGAGGCATAAAACAAGGGTTTCAAATTCGCTCAGATACCGTTCCATACACCCAATATGTAATAGACAAGACCTACTCCTTGCTCAGTGAACAGGACTCAACACCCCCTATTCACCGCACAAGAATATATGTGACTAGTAAGAATCTTAAAACCTATGTATTGATATCTGTCTGGAAGTGAGTCAAGTGGGTGTAAAGCCGCATAAACACAGCCGTGAAAAGCAGCTAAACCCCATTATAAAAATAAATTACTTTTAAAAACCCGTAAAACAAAGACAGTGAAAGCGAGAGAAATTATTACAAAATTCGTTCAGAGGCTCTGATGCAACCTGGATTGATCATATCTAGACCCACAGCTGGATGAGACATAAGGGTGGACACTCTTGGGGCTGAACGGTTGGGTGAGGTTGGGTGAGCAAACGCAGACCCTTTAAAGTAATACTGCCTGGTATCCATCCCATGGGTCCCAAATCTCCAGGTTCAAGGGCATCTTCCTACATCGAAAACATGCATGAGAAACCCAGAAGATGGTACACCGTGTGATTTTGAAAGGTTTCTAATACGCACCTCATTTCTCATCTCCTTGTGCTCGGGTTTGCCTTTCCAGCTACTTTACTAGCAATCTCCCTACTTGGAGAATCAGCACCTTTAAGCTCCTGTTCCCTACAGGTTGCAATTTGTCCTGAGGATGAACGGGAAGAGGGGAAACCAATGAGAGACTAGATCTTGGTGTTGGGACAGGCACAGGTCACTCTATTTTCCCATCGGGAAGAAGAATTAACCACAGGCTCAGCCTGCCGGCCAGAAGCTGAATAGGGCCTGAGGCAATCCCGCGCTTTTGCGGCCAGCTCCCAAAAAAGCCAGTTGAAAAATGGAGCTCAGGGACACTGCAATTCACAAACCCGCAGAGCTATAAATGATAACTCTCATCCACAGATATATTGAGGGAAGGCAACGAAGAGGATTTGAAAGCAAGGCAGGATTGCAGGAAACAGGTTTCAGGAGGTAGATTCGAATCGCCTTTAAAGCACATGAAAAGTGGTAAAACGTCGACAATGATGCCCTTGGCCAAACAGGGCGTATGCGTTTTTTCCTGAATATATTCAGGAAAAAACGCATACGCCCTGTTTGGCCAACCAAGCAACCTGGAAAGGCTAATCAGCGCTACAAAGAAGTCTCGCTTCCCATCGGTCAAAAGGGCCATGCTGCAAAAAGTGTCAAAACCAGAAATGCAGGACAGGCCCTGGAGAAATGGCAGCCTTGCTACGCTGATGGGCGGGATGTAAATTGCCAACAGCCACTCTGGAGAAGTGTAAGGTGTGTCCTGAAACATCGAAAAAACACAGCTCTAGGAGCATAGGGCACGTCCTCTCATGGGCGTATAAATTGGGAAAACTAAAAATCAGCAAGACACAGGCACCCCAAAGTTTAGGGCTGCTCTGTTGACAAGAACCTCCACTTCATGACACCTTAAATATCCCAGGAAAGAGAAAAATGGATAAAGAAGTTGTGGTCCTTATGTACAATGGAATATCACTCAGACATGAAATCAATGTCATAAGGCTAGTAGAAGCAAGATGAGTGGATTTAGGTACGACGATTCTAAGTGAAATAAGTCACACAGAAAAAGACACTTATCATAAGCTATCACTTATAGAGGGAATGTAAAAACCGCTACACTTGAACTGAATTACAAAACAGAACAGAGTCACACGTTTAGAAAACACACTATGGCTGCTTAACGGGAAAGGTGAGGTGGGGTGAGGCATAAAACAAGGGTTTCAAATTCGCTCAGATACCGTTCCATACACCCAATATGTAATAGACAAGACCTACTCCTTGCTCAGTGAACAGGACTCAACACCCCCTATTCACCGCACAAGAATATATGTGACTAGTAAGAATCTTAAAACCTATGTATTGATATCTGTCTGGAAGTGAGTCAAGTGGGTGTAAAGCCGCATAAACACAGCCGTGAAAAGCAGCTAAACCCCATTATAAAAATAAATTACTTTTAAAAACCCGTAAAACAAAGACAGTGAAAGAGAGAGAAATTCTTACGAAATTCGTTCAGAGGCTGTGATGCAACCTGGATTGACCATATCTAGACCCACAGCTGGATGAGACATAAGGGTGGACACTCTTGGGGCTGAAAGGTTGGGTGAGGTTGGGTGAGCAAACGCAGACCCTTTAAAGTAATACTGCCTGGTACCCATCCCATGGGTCCCAAATCTCCAGGTTCAAGGGCATCTTCCTACATCGAAAACATGCATGAGAAACCCAGAAGATGGTACACCGTGTGATTTTGAAAGGTTTCTAATACGCACCTCATTTCTCATCTCCTTGTGCTCGGGTTCACCTTTCCAGCTACTTTACTAGCAATCTCCCTACTTGGAGAATCAGCACCTTTAAGCTCCTGTTCCCTACAGGTTGCAATTTGTCCTGAGGATGAACGGGAAGAGGGGCAACCAATGAGAGACTAGATGTAGGTGTTGGGACAGGCACAGCTCACTCTATTTTCCCATCGGTAAGAAGAATTAACCACAGGCTCAGCCTGCCGCCCAGAAGCAGAATAGGGCCTGAGGCAATTCCGCGCTTTTGTGGCCAGCTCCCAAAAAAGCCAGTTGAAAAATGGAGCTCAGGGAAACTGCAATTCACAAACCCGCAGAGCTATAAATGATAACTCTCATCCACAGATATATTGAGGGAAGGCAACGAAGAGGATTTGAAAGCAAGGCAGAATTGCAGGAAACAGGTTTCAGGAGGTAGATTCAAATCGCCTTAAAAGCACATGAAAAGTGGTAAAACGTCGACAATAATGCCCTTGGCCAAACAGGGCGTATGCGTTTTTTCCTGAATATATTCAGGAAAAAACGCATACGCCCTGTTTGGCCAACCAAGCAACCTGGAAAGGCTAATCAGCGCTACAAAGAAGTCTCGCTTCCCATCGGTCAAAAGGGCCATGCTGCAAAAAGTGTCAAAACCAGAAATGCAGGACAGGCCATGGAGAAATGGCAGCCTTGCTACGCTGATGGGCGGGATGTAAATTGCCAACAGCCACTCTGGAGAAGTGTAAGGTGTGTCCTGAAACATCGAAAAAACACAGCTTAGGGAGCATAGGGCACGTCCTCTCATGGGCGTATAGATTGGGATAACTAAAAATCAGCAAGACACAGGCACCCCAAAGTTTAGGGCTGCTCTGTTGACAAGAACCTCCACTTCATGACACCTTAAATATCCCAGGAAAGAGAAAAATGGATAAAGAAGTTGTGGTCCTTATGTACAATGGAATATCACTCAGACATGAAATCAATGTCATAAGGCTAGTAGAAGCAAGATGAGTGGATTTAGGTACGACGATTCTAAGTGAAATAAGTCACACAGAAAAAGACACTTATCATAAGCTATCACTTATAGAGGGAATGTAAAAACCGCTACACTTGAACTGAATTACAAAACAGAACAGAGTCACACGTTTAGAAAACACACTATGGCTGCTTAACGGGAAAGGTGAGGTGGGGTGAGGCATAAAACAAGGGTTTCAAATTCGCTCAGATACCGTTCCATACACCCAATATGTAATAGACAAGACCTACGCCTTGCTCAGTGAACAGGACTCAACACCCCCTATTCACCGCACAAGAATATATGTGACTAGTAAGAATCTTAAAACCTATGTATAGATATCTGTCAGGAAGTGGGTCAAGTGGGTGTAAAGCTGCATAAACACAGCCGTGAAAAGCAGCTAAACCCCATTATAAAAATAAATTACTTTTAAAAACCCGTAAAACAAAGACAGTGAAAGAGAGAGAAATTCTTACAAAATTCGTTCAGAGGCTGTGATGCAACCTGGATTGACCATATCTAGACCCACAGCTGGATGAGACATAAGGGTGGACACTCTTGGGGCTGAAAGGTTGGGTGAGGTTGGGTGAGCAAACGCAGACCCTTTAAAGTAATACTGCCTGGTACCCATCCCATGGGTCCCAAATCTCCAGGTTCAAGGGCATCTTCCTACATCGAAAACATGCATGAGAAACCCAGAAGATGGTACACCGTGTGATTTTCAAAGGTTTCTAATACGCACCTCATTTCTCATCTCCTTGTGCTCGGGTTCGCCTTTCCAGCTATTTTACTAGAAATCTCCCTACTTGGAGAATCAGCACCTTTAAGCTCCTGTTCCCTACAGGTTGCAATTTGTCCTGAGGATGAACGGGAAGAGGGGCAACCAATGAGAGACTAGATATAGGTGTTGGGACAGGCACAGCTCACTCTATTTTCCCATCGGTAAGAAGAATTAACCACAGGCTCAGCCTGCCGCCCAGAAGCAGAATAGGGCCTGAGGCAATTCCGCGCTTTTGCGGCCAGCTCCCAAAAAAGCCAGTTGAAAAATGGAGCTCAGGGACACTGCAATTCACAAACCCGCAGAGCTATAAATGATAACTCTCATCCACAGATATATTGAGGGAAGGCAACGAAGAGGATTTGAAAGCAAGGCAGAATTGCAGGAAACAGGTTTCAGGAGGTAGATTCAAATCGCCTTAAAAGCACATGAAAAGTGGTAAAACGTCGACAATAATGCCCTTGGCCAAACAGGGCGTATGCGTTTTTTCCTGAATATATTCAGGAAAAAACGCATACGCCCTTTTTGGCCAACCAAGCAACCTGGAAAGGCTAATCAGCGCTACAAAGAAGTCTCGTTTCCATCGGTCAAAAGGGCCATGCTGCAAAAAGTGTCAAAACCAGAAATGCAGGACAGGCCATGGAGAAATGGCAGCCTTGCTACGCTGATGGGCGGGATGTAAATTGCCAACAGCCACTCTGGAGAAGTGTACGGTGTGTCCTGAAACATCGAAAAAACACAGCTTAGGGAGCATAGGGCACGTCCTCTCATGGGCGTATAAATTGGGAAAACTAAAAATCAGCAAGACACAGGTACCCCAAAGTTTAAGGCTGCTCTGTTGACAAGAACCTCCACTTCATGACACCTTAAATATCCCAGGAAAGACAAAAATGGATAAAGAAGTTGTGGTCCTTATGTACAATGGAATATCACTCAGACATGAAATCAATGTCATAACGCTAGTAGAAGCAAGATGAGTGGATTTAGGTACGATGATTCTAAGTGAAATAAGTCACACAGAAAAAGACACTTATCATAAGCTATCACTTAGAGAGGGAATGTAAAAACCGCTACACTTGAACTGAATTACAAAACAGAACAGAGTCACACGTTTAGAAAACACACTATGGCTGCTTAACGGGAAAGGTGAGGTGGGGTGAGGCATAAAACAAGGGTTTCAAATTCGCTCAGATACCGTTCCATACACCCAATATGTAATAGACAAGACCTACTCCTTGCTCAGTGAACTGGACTCAACACCCCCTATTCACCGCACAAGAATATATGTGACTAGTAAGAATCTTAAAACCTATGTATTGATATCTGTCTGGAAGTGAGTCAAGTGGGTGTAAAGCTGCATAAACACAGCCGTGAAAAGCAGCTAAACCCCATTATAAAAATAAATTACTTTTAAAAACCCGTAAAACAAAGACAGTGAAAGCGAGAGAAATTATTACAAAATTCGTTCAGAGGCTCTGATGCAACCTGGATTGACCATATCTAGACCCACAGCTGGATGAGACATAAGGGTGGACACTCTTGGGGCTGAACGGTTGGGTGAGGTTGGGTGAGCAAACGCAGACCCTTTAAAGTAATACTGCCTGGTATCCATCCCATGGGTCCCAAATCTCCAGGTTCAAGGGCATCTTCCTACATCGAAAACATGCATGAGAAACCCAGAAGATGGTACACCGTGTGATTTTGAAAGGTTTCTAATACGCACCTCATTTCTCATCTCCTTGTGCTCGGGTTTGCCTTTCCAGCTACTTTACTAGCAATCTCCCTACTTGGAGAATCAGCACCTTTAAGCTCCTGTTCCCTACAGGTTGCAATTTGTCCTGAGGATGAACGGGAAGAGGGGAAACCAATGAGAGACTAGATCTTGGTGTTGGGACAGGCACAGGTCACTCTATTTTCCCATCGGGAAGAAGAATTAACCACAGGCTCAGCCTGCCGGCCAGAAGCTGAATAGGGCCTGAGGCAATCCCGCGCTTTTGCGGCCAGCTCCCAAAAAAGCCAGTTGAAAAATGGAGCTCAGGGACACTGCAATTCACAAACCCGCAGAGCTATAAATGATAACTCTCATCCACAGATATATTGAGGGAAGGCAACGAAGAGGATTTGAAAGCAAGGCAGGATTGCAGGAAACAGGTTTCAGGAGGTAGATTCGAATCGCCTTTAAAGCACATGAAAAGTGGTAAAACGTCGACAATGATGCCCTTGGCCAAACAGGGCGTATGCGTTTTTTCCTGAATATATTCAGGAAAAAACGCATACGCCCTGTTTGGCCAACCAAGCAACCTGGAAAGGCTAATCAGCGCTACAAAGAAGTCTCGCTTCCCATCGGTCAAAAGGGCCATGCTGCAAAAAGTGTCAAAACCAGAAATGCAGGACAGGCCCTGGAGAAATGGCAGCCTTGCTACGCTGATGGGCGGGATGTAAATTGCCAACAGCCACTCTGGAGAAGTGTAAGGTGTGTCCTGAAACATCGAAAAAACACAGCTCTAGGAGCATAGGGCACGTCCTCTCATGGGCGTATAAATTGGGAAAACTAAAAATCAGCAAGACACAGGCACCCCAAAGTTTAGGGCTGCTCTGTTGACAAGAACCTCCACTTCATGACACCTTAAATATCCCAGGAAAGAGAAAAATGGATAAAGAAGTTGTGGTCCTTATGTACAATGGAATATCACTCAGACATGAAATCAATGTCATAAGGCTAGTAGAAGCAAGATGAGTGGATTTAGGTACGACGATTCTAAGTGAAATAAGTCACACAGAAAAAGACACTTATCATAAGCTATCACTTATAGAGGGAATGTAAAAACCGCTACACTTGAATTGAATTACAAAACAGAACAGAGTCACACGTTTAGAAAACACACTATGGCTGCTTAACGGGAAAGGTGAGGTGGGGTGAGGCATAAAACAAGGGTTTCAAATTCGCTCAGATACCGTTCCATACACCCAATATGTAATAGACAAGACCTACGCCTTGCTCAGTGAACAGGACTCAACACCCCCTATTCACCGCACAAGAATATATGTGACTAGTAAGAATCTTAAAACCTATGTATTGATATCTGTCAGGAAGTGGGTCAAGTGGGTGTAAAGCTGCATAAACACAGCCGTGAAAAGCAGCTAAACCCCATTATAAAAATAAATTACTTTTAAAAACCCGTAAAACAAAGACAGTGAAAGAGAGAGAAATTCTTACAAAATTCGTTCAGAGGCTGTGATGCAACCTGGATTGACCATATCTAGACCCACAGCTGGATGAGACATAAGGGTGGACACTCTTGGGGCTGAAAGGTTGGGTGAGGTTGGGTGAGCAAACGCAGACCCTTTAAAGTAATACTGCCTGGTACCCATCCCATGGGTCCCAAATCTCCAGGTTCAAGGGCATCTTCCTACATCGAAAACATGCATGAGAAACCCAGAAGATGGTACACTGTGTGATTTTCAAAGGTTTCTAATACGCACCTCATTTCTCATCTCCTTGTGCTCGGGTTCGCCTTTCCAGCTATTTTACTAGAAATCTCCCTACTTGGAGAATCAGCACCTTTAAGCTCCTGTTCCCTACAGGTTGCAATTTGTCCTGAGGATGAACGGGAAGAGGGGCAACCAATGAGAGACTAGATATAGGTGTTGGGACAGGCACAGCTCACTCTATTTTCCCATCGGTAAGAAGAATTAACCACAGGCTCAGCCTGCCGCCCAGAAGCAGAATAGGGCCTGAGGCAATTCCGCGCTTTTGCGGCCAGCTCCCAAAAAAGCCAGTTGAAAAATGGAGCTCAGGGACACTGCAATTCACAAACCCGCAGAGCTATAAATGATAACTCTCATCCACAGATATATTGAGGGAAGGCAACGAAGAGGATTTGAAAGCAAGGCAGAATTGCAGGAAACAGGTTTCAGGAGGTAGATTCAAATCGCCTTAAAAGCACATGAAAAGTGGTAAAACGTCGACAATAATGCCCTTGGCCAAACAGGGCGTATGCGTTTTTTCCTGAATATATTCAGGAAAAAACGCATACGCCCTTTTTGGCCAACCAAGCAACCTGGAAAGGCTAATCAGCGCTACAAAGAAGTCTCGTTTCCATCGGTCAAAAGGGCCATGCTGCAAAAAGTGTCAAAACCAGAAATGCAGGACAGGCCATGGAGAAATGGCAGCCTTGCTACGCTGATGGGCGGGATGTAAATTGCCAACAGCCACTCTGGAGAAGTGTACGGTGTGTCCTGAAACATCGAAAAAACACAGCTTAGGGAGCATAGGGCACGTCCTCTCATGGGCGTATAAATTGGGAAAACTAAAAATCAGCAAGACACAGGTACCCCAAAGTTTAGGGCTGCTCTGTTGACAAGAACCTCCACTTCATGACACCTTAAATATCCCAGGAAAGAGAAAAATGGATAAAGAAGTTGTGGTCCTTATGTACAATGGAATATCACTCAGACATGAAATCAATGTCATAACGCTAGTAGAAGCAAGATGAGTGGATTTAGGTACGATGATTCTAAGTGAAATAAGTCACACAGAAAAAGACACTTATCATAAGCTATCACTTAGAGAGGGAATGTAAAAACCGCTACACTTGAACTGAATTACAAAACAGAACAGAGTCACACGTTTAGAAAACACACTATGGCTGCTTAACGGGAAAGGTGAGGTGGGGTGAGGCATAAAACAAGGGTTTCAAATTCGCTCAGATACCGTTCCATACACCCAATATGTAATAGACAAGACCTACTCCTTGCTCAGTGAACTGGACTCAACACCCCCTATTCACCGCACAAGAATATATGTGACTAGTAAGAATCTTAAAACCTATGTATTGATATCTGTCTGGAAGTGAGTCAAGTGGGTGTAAAGCTGCATAAACACAGCCGTGAAAAGCAGCTAAACCCCATTATAAAAATAAATTACTTTTAAAAACCCGTAAAACAAAGACAGTGAAAGCGAGAGAAATTATTACAAAATTCGTTCAGAGGCTCTGATGCAACCTGGATTGACCATATCTAGACCCACAGCTGGATGAGACATAAGGGTGGACACTCTTGGGGCTGAACGGTTGGGTGAGGTTGGGTGAGCAAACGCAGACCCTTTAAAGTAATACTGCCTGGTATCCATCCCATGGGTCCCAAATCTCCAGGTTCAAGGGCATCTTCCTACATCGAAAACATGCATGAGAAACCCAGAAGATGGTACACCGTGTGATTTTGAAAGGTTTCTAATACGCACCTCATTTCTCATCTCCTTGTGCTCGGGTTTGCCTTTCCAGCTACTTTACTAGCAATCTCCCTACATGGAGAATCAGCACCTTTAAGCTCCTGTTCCCTACAGGTTGCAATTTGTCCTGAGGATGAACGGGAAGAGGGGAAACCAATGAGAGACTAGATCTTGGTGTTGGGACAGGCACAGGTCACTCTATTTTCCCATCGGGAAGAAGAATTAACCACAGGCTCAGCCTGCCGGCCAGAAGCTGAATAGGGCCTGAGGCAATCCCGCGCTTTTGCGGCCAGCTCCCAAAAAAGCCAGTTGAAAAATGGAGCTCAGGGACACTGCAATTCACAAACCCGCAGAGCTATAAATGATAACTCTCATCCACAGATATATTGAGGGAAGGCAACGAAGAGGATTTGAAAGCAAGGCAGGATTGCAGGAAACAGGTTTCAGGAGGTAGATTCGAATCGCCTTTAAAGCACATGAAAAGTGGTAAAACGTCGACAATGATGCCCTTGGCCAAACAGGGCGTATGCGTTTTTTCCTGAATATATTCAGGAAAAAACGCATACGCCCTGTTTGGCCAACCAAGCAACCTGGAAAGGCTAATCAGCGCTACAAAGAAGTCTCGCTTCCCATCGGTCAAAAGGGCCATGCTGCAAAAAGTGTCAAAACCAGAAATGCAGGACAGGCCCTGGGGAAATGGCAGCCTTGCTACGCTGATGGGCGGGATGTAAATTGCCAACAGCCACTCTGGAGAAGTGTAAGGTGTGTCCTGAAACATCGAAAAAACACAGCTCTAGGAGCATAGGGCACGTCCTCTCATGGGCGTATAAATTGGGAAAACTAAAAATCAGCAAGACACAGGCACCCCAAAGTTTAGGGCTGCTCTGTTGACAAGAACCTCCACTTCATGACACCTTAAATATCCCAGGAAAGAGAAAAATGGATAAAGAAGTTGTGGTCCTTATGTACAATGGAATATCACTCAGACATGAAATCAATGTCATAAGGCTAGTAGAAGCAAGATGAGTGGATTTAGGTACGACGATTCTAAGTGAAATAAGTCACACAGAAAAAGACACTTATCATAAGCTATCACTTATAGAGGGAATGTAAAAACCGCTACACTTGAACTGAATTACAAAACAGAACAGAGTCACACGTTTAGAAAACACACTATGGCTGCTTAACGGGAAAGGGGAGGTGGGGTGAGGCATAAAACAAGGGTTTCAAATTCGCTCAGATACCGTTCCATACACCCAATATGTAATAGACAAGACCTACGCCTTGCTCAGTGAACAGGACTCAACACCCCCTATTCACCGCACAAGAATATATGTGACTAGTAAGAATCTTAAAACCTATGTATTGATATCTGTCAGGAAGTGGGTCAAGTGGGTGTAAAGCTGCATAAACACAGCCGTGAAAAGCAGCTAAACCCCATTATAAAAATAAATTACTTTTAAAAACCCGTAAAACAAAGACAGTGAAAGAGAGAGAAATTCTTACAAAATTCGTTCAGAGGCTGTGATGCAACCTGGATTGACCATATCTAGACCCACAGCTGGATGAGACATAAGGGTGGACACTCTTGGGGCTGAAAGGTTGGGTGAGGTTGGGTGAGCAAACGCAGACCCTTTAAAGTAATACTGCCTGGTACCCATCCCATGGGTCCCAAATCTCCAGGTTCAAGGGCATCTTCCTACATCGAAAACATGCATGAGAAACCCAGAAGATGGTACACCGTGTGATTTTCAAAGGTTTCTAATACGCACCTCATTTCTCATCTCCTTGTGCTCGGGTTCGCCTTTCCAGCTATTTTACTAGAAATCTCCCTACTTGGAGAATCAGCACCTTTAAGCTCCTGTTCCCTACAGGTTGCAATTTGTCCTGAGGATGAACGGGAAGAGGGGCAACCAATGAGAGACTAGATCTTGGTGTTGGGACAGGCACAGCTCACTCTATTTTCCCATCGGTAAGAAGAATTAACCACAGGCTCAGCCTGCTGCCCAGAAGCAGAAGAGGGCCTGAGGCAATTCCGCGCTTTTGCGGCCAGCTCCCAAAAAAGCCAGTTGAAAAATGGAGCTCAGGGACACTGCAATTCACAAACCCGCAGAGCTATAAATGATAACTCTCATCCACAGATATATTGAGGGAAGGCAACGAAGAGGATTTGAAAGCAAGGCAGGATTGCAGGAAACAGGTTTCAGGAGGTAGATTCGAATCGCCTTTAAAGCACATGAAAAGTGGTAAAACGTCGACAATGATGCCCTTGGCCAAACAGGGCGTATGCGTTTTTTCCTGAATATATTCAGGAAAAAACGCATACGCCCTGTTTGGCCAACCAAGCAACCTGGAAAGGCTAATCAGCGCTACAAAGAAGTCTCGCTTCCCATCGGTCAAAAGGGCCATGCTGCAAAAAGTGTCAAAACCAGAAATGCAGGACAGGCCCTGGAGAAATGGCAGCCTTGCTACGCTGATGGGCGGGATGTAAATTGCCAACAGCCACTCTGGAGAAGTGTAAGGTGTGTCCTGAAACATCGAAAAAACACAGCTCTAGGAGCATAGGGCACGTCCTCTCATGGGCGTATAAATTGGGAAAACTAAAAATCAGCAAGACACAGGCACCCCAAAGTTTAGGGCTGCTCTGTTGACAAGAACCTCCACTTCATGACACCTTAAATATCCCAGGAAAGAGAAAAATGGATAAAGAAGTTGTGGTCCTTATGTACAATGGAATATCACTCAGACATGAAATCAATGTCATAAGGCTAGTAGAAGCAAGATGAGTGGATTTAGGTACGACGATTCTAAGTGAAATAAGTCACACAGAAAAAGACACTTATCATAAGCTATCACTTATAGAGGGAATGTAAAAACCGCTACACTTGAACTGAATTACAAAACAGAACAGAGTCACACGTTTAGAAAACACACTATGGCTTGTTAACGGAAAAGGTGAGGTGGGGTGATGCATAAAACAAGGGTTTCAAATTCGCTCAGATACCGTTCCATACACCCAATATGTAATAGACAAGACCTACTCCTTGCTCAGTGAACAGGACTCAACACCCCCTATTCACCGCACAAGAATATATGTGACTAGTAAGAATCTTAAAACCTATGTATTGATATCTGTCTGGAAGTGAGTCAAGTGGGTGTAAAGCCGCATAAACACAGCCGTGAAAAGCAGCTAAACCCCATTATAAAAATAAATTACTTTTAAAAACCCGTAAAACAAAGACAGTGAAAGAGAGAGAAATTCTTACAAAATTCGTTCAGAGGCTGTGATGCAACCTGGATTGACCATATCTAGACCCACAGCTGGATGAGACATAAGGGTGGACACTCTTGGGGCTGAAAGGTTGGGTGAGGTTGGGTGAGCAAACGCAGACCCTTTAAAGTAATACTGCCTGGTACCCATCCCATGGGTCCCAAATCTCCAGGTTCAAGGGCATCTTCCTACATCGAAAACATGCATGAGAAACCCAGAAGATGGTACACCGTGTGATTTTGAAAGGTTTCTAATACGCACCTCATTTCTCATCTCCTTGTGCTCGGGTTCACCTTTCCAGCTACTTTACTAGCAATCTCCCTACTTGGAGAATCAGCACCTTTAAGCTCCTGTTCCCTACAGGTTGCAATTTGTCCTGAGGATGAACGGGAAGAGGGGCAAATAATGAGAGACTAGATGTAGGTTTTGGGACAGGCACAGCTCACTCTATTTTCCCATCGGTAAGAAGAATTAACCACAGGCTCAGCCTGCCGCCCAGAAGCAGAATAGGGCCTGAGGCAATTCCGCGCTTTTGCGGCCAGCTCCCAAAAAAGCCAGTTGAAAAATGGAGCTCAGGGACACTGCAATTCACAAACCCGCAGAGCTATAAATGATAACTCTCATCCACAGATATATTGAGGGAAGGCAACGAAGAGGATTTGAAAGCAAGGCAGAATTGCAGGAAACAGGTTTCAGGAGGTAGATTCAAATCGCCTTAAAAGCACATGAAAAGTGGTAAAACGTCGACAATAATGCCCTTGGCCAAACAGGGCGTATGCGTTTTTTCCTGAATATATTCAGGAAAAAACGCATACGCCCTTTTTGGCCAACCAAGCAACCTGGAAAGGCTAATCAGCGCTACAAAGAAGTCTCGCTTCCCATCGGTCAAAAGGGCCATGCTGCAAAAAGTGTCAAAACCAGAAATGCAGGACAGGCCATGGAGAAATGGCAGCCTTGCTACGCTGATGGGCGGGATGTAAATTGCCAACAGCCACTCTGGAGAAGTGTAAGGTGTGTCCTGAAACATCGAAAAAACACAGCTTAGGGAGCATAGGGCACGTCCTCTCATGGGCGTATAGATTGGGATAACTAAAAATCAGCAAGACACAGGCACCCCAAAGTTTAGGGCTGCTCTGTTGACAAGAACCTCCACTTCATGACACCTTAAATATCCCAGGAAAGAGAAAAATGGATAAAGAAGTTGTGGTCCTTATGTACAATGGAATATCACTCAGACATGAAATCAATGTCATAAGGCTAGTAGAAGCAAGATGAGTGGATTTAGGTACGACGATTCTAAGTGAAATAAGTCACACAGAAAAAGACACTTATCATAAGCTATCACTTATAGAGGGAATGTAAAAACCGCTACACTTGAACTGAATTACACAACAGAACAGAGTCACACGTTTAGAAAACACACTATGGCTGCTTAACGGGAAAGGGGAGGTGGGGTGAGGCATAAAACAAGGGTTTCAAATTCGCTCAGATACCGTTCCATACACCCAATATGTAATAGACAAGACCTACTCCTTGCTCAGTGAACTGGACTCAACACCCCCTATTCACCGCACAAGAATATATGTGACTAGTAAGAATCTTAAAACCTATGTATTGATATCTGTCAGGAAGTGGGTCAAGTGGGTGTAAAGCTGCATAAACACAGCCGTGAAAAGCAGCTAAACCCCATTATAAAAATAAATTACTTTTAAAAACCCGTAAAACAAAGACAGTGAAAGAGAGAGAAATTCTTACAAAATTCGTTCAGAGGCTGTGATGCAACCTGGATTGACCATATCTAGACCCACAGCTGGATGAGACATAAGGGTGGACACTCTTGGGGCTGAAAGGTTGGGTGAGGTTGGGTGAGCAAACGCAGACCCTTTAAAGTAATACTGCCTGGTACCCATCCCATGGGTCCCAAATCTCCAGGTTCAAGGGCATCTTCCTACATCGAAAACATGCATGAGAAACCCAGAAGATGGTACACCGTGTGATTTTCAAAGGTTTCTAATACGCACCTCATTTCTCATCTCCTTGTGCTCGGGTTCGCCTTTCCAGCTATTTTACTAGAAATCTCCCTACTTGGAGAATCAGCACCTTTAAGCTCCTGTTCCCTACAGGTTGCAATTTGTCCTGAGGATGAACGGGAAGAGGGGCAACCAATGAGAGACTAGATATAGGTGTTGGGACAGGCACAGCTCACTCTATTTTCCCATCGGTAAGAAGAATTAACCACAGGCTCAGCCTGCTGCTCAGAAGCAGAAGAGGGCCTGAGGCAATTCCGCGCTTTTGCGGCCAGCTCCCAAAAAAGCCAGTTGAAAAATGGAGCTCAGGGACACTGCAATTCACAAACCCGCAGAGCTATAAATGATAACTCTCATCCACAGATATATTGAGGGAAGGCAACGAAGAGGATTTGAAAGCAAGGCAGAATTGCAGGAAACAGGTTTCAGGAGGTAGATTCAAATCGCCTTAAAAGCACATGAAAAGTGGTAAAACGTCGACAATAATGCCCTTGGCCAAACAGGGCGTATGCGTTTTTTCCTGAATATATTCAGGAAAAAACGCATACGCCCTTTTTGGCCAACCAAGCAACCTGGAAAGGCTAATCAGCGCTAAAAAGAAGTCTCGTTTCCATCGGTCAAAAGGGCCATGCTGCAAAAAGTGTCAAAACCAGAAATGCAGGACAGGCCCTGGAGAAATGGCAGCCTTGCTACGCTGATGGGCGGGATGTAAATTGCCAACAGCCACTCTGGAGAAGTGTACGGTGTGTCCTGAAACATCGAAAAAACACAGCTCTAGGAGCATAGGGCACGTCCTCTCATGGGCGTATAAATTGGGAAAACTAAAAATCAGCAAGACACAGGTACCCCAAAGTTTAGGGCTGCTCTGTTGACAAGAACCTCCACTTCATGACACCTTAAATATCCCAGGAAAGAGAAAAATGGATAAAGAAGTTGTGGTCCTTATGTACAATGGAATATCACTCAGACATGAAATCAATGTCATAACGCTAGTAGAAGCAAGATGAGTGGATTTAGGTACGATGATTCTAAGTGAAATAAGTCACACAGAAAAAGACACTTATCATAAGCTATCACTTAGAGAGGGAATGTAAAAACCGCTACACTTGAACTGAATTACAAAACAGAACAGAGTCACACGTTTAGAAAACACACTATGGCTGCTTAACGGGAAAGGTGAGGTGGGGTGAGGCATAAAACAAGGGTTTCAAATTCGCTCAGATACCGTTCCATACACCCAATATGTAATAGACAAGACCTACTCCTTGCTCAGTGAACTGGACTCAACACCCCCTATTCACCGCACAAGAATATATGTGACTAGTAAGAATCTTAAAACCTATGTATTGATATCTGTCTGGAAGTGAGTCAAGTGGGTGTAAAGCTGCATAAACACAGCCGTGAAAAGCAGCTAAACCCCATTATAAAAATAAATTACTTTTAAAAACCCGTAAAACAAAGACAGTGAAAGCGAGAGAAATTATTACAAAATTCGTTCAGAGGCTCTGATGCAACCTGGATTGACCATATCTAGACCCACAGCTGGATGAGACATAAGGGTGGACACTCTTGGGGCTGAACGGTTGGGTGAGGTTGGGTGAGCAAACGCAGACCCTTTAAAGTAATACTGCCTGGTATCCATCCCATGGGTCCCAAATCTCCAGGTTCAAGGGCATCTTCCTACATCGAAAACATGCATGAGAAACCCAGAAGATGGTACACCGTGTGATTTTGAAAGGTTTCTAATACGCACCTCATTTCTCATCTCCTTGTGCTCGGGTTCGCCTTTCCAGCTACTTTACTAGCAATCTCCCTACTTGGAGAATCAGCACCTTTAAGCTCCTGTTCCCTACAGGTTGCAATTTGTCCTGAGGATGAACGGGAAGAGGGGAAACCAATGAGAGACTAGATCTTGGTGTTGGGACAGGCACAGGTCACTCTATTTTCCCATCGGGAAGAAGAATTAACCACAGGCTCAGCCTGCCGGCCAGAAGCTGAATAGGGCCTGAGGCAATCCCGCGCTTTTGCGGCCAGCTCCCAAAAAAGCCAGTTGAAAAATGGAGCTCAGGGACACTGCAATTCACAAACCCGCAGAGCTATAAATGATAACTCTCATCCACAGATATATTGAGGGAAGGCAACGAAGAGGATTTGAAAGCAAGGCAGGATTGCAGGAAACAGGTTTCAGGAGGTAGATTCGAATCGCCTTTAAAGCACATGAAAAGTGGTAAAACGTCGACAATGATGCCCTTGGCCAAACAGGGCGTATGCGTTTTTTCCTGAATATATTCAGGAAAAAACGCATACGCCCTGTTTGGACAACCAAGCAACCTGGAAAGGCTAATCAGCACTACAAAGAAGTCTCGCTTCCCATCGGTCAAAAGGGCCATGCTGCAAAAAGTGTCAAAACCAGAAATGCAGGACAGGCCCTGGAGAAATGGCAGCCTTGCTACGCTGATGGGCGGGATGTAAATTGCCAACAGCCACTCTGGAGAAGTGTAAGGTGTGTCCTGAAACATCGAAAAAACACAGCTTAGGGAGCATAGGGCACGTCCACTCATGGGTGTATAAATTGAGAAAAATAAAAATCAGCAAGACACAGGCACCCCAAAGTTTAGGGCTGCTCTGTTGACAAGAACCTCCACTTCATGACACCTTAAATATCCCAGGAAAGAGAAAAATGGATAAAGAAGTTGTGGTCCTTATGTACAATGGAATATCACTCAGACATGAAATCAATGTCATAAGGCTAGTAGAAGCAAGATGAGTGGATTTAGGTACGACGATTCTAAGTGAAATAAGTCACACAGAAAAAGACACTTATCATAAGCTATCACTTATAGAGGGAATGTAAAAACCGCTACACTTGAACTGAATTACAAAACAGAACAGAGTCACACGTTTAGAAAACACACTATGGCTGCTTAACGGGAAAGGTGAGGTGGGGTGAGGCATAAAACAAGGGTTTCAAATTCGCTCAGATACCGTTCCATACACCCAATATGTAATAGACAAGACCTACTCCTTGCTCAGTGAACAGGACTCAACACCCCCTATTCACCGCACAAGAATATATGTGACTAGTAAGAATCTTAAAACCTATGTATTGATATCTGTCTGGAAGTGAGTCAAGTGGGTGTAAAGCCGCATAAACACAGCCGTGAAAAGCAGCTAAACCCCATTATAAAAATAAATTACTTTTAAAAACCCGTAAAACAAAGACAGTGAAAGAGAGAGAAATTCTTACAAAATTCGTTCAGAGGCTGTGATGCAACCTGGATTGACCATATCTAGACCCACAGCTGGATGAGACATAAGGGTGGACACTCTTGGGGCTGAAAGGTTGGGTGAGGTTGGGTGAGCAAACGCAGACCCTTTAAAGTAATACTGCCTGGTACCCATCCCATGGGTCCCAAATCTCCAGGTTCAAGGGCATCTTCCTACATCGAAAACATGCATGAGAAACCCAGAAGATGGTACACCGTGTGATTTTGAAAGGTTTCTAATACGCACCTCATTTCTCATCTCCTTGTGCTCGGGTTCACCTTTCCAGCTACTTTACTAGCAATCTCCCTACTTGGAGAATCAGCACCTTTAAGCTCCTGTTCCCTACAGGTTGCAATTTGTCCTGAGGATGAACGGGAAGAGGGGCAACCAATGAGAGACTAGATGTAGGTGTTGGGACAGGCACAGCTCACTCTATTTTCCCATCGGTAAGAAGAATTAACCACAGGCTCAGCCTGCCGCCCAGAAGCAGAATAGGGCCTGAGGCAATTCCGCGCTTTTGCGGCCAGCTCCCAAAAAAGCCAGTTGAAAAATGGAGCTCAGGGACACTGCAATTCACAAACCCGCAGAGCTATAAATGATAACTCTCATCCACAGATATATTGAGGGAAGGCAACGAAGAGGATTTGAAAGCAAGGCAGAATTGCAGGAAACAGGTTTCAGGAGGTAGATTCAAATCGCCTTAAAAGCACATGAAAAGTGGTAAAACGTCGACAATAATGCCCTTGGCCAAACAGGGCGTATGCGTTTTTTCCTGAATATATTCAGGAAAAAACGCATACGCCCTTTTTGGCCAACCAAGCAACCTGGAAAGGCTAATCAGCGCTACAAAGAAGTCTCGCTTCCCATCGGTCAAAAGGGCCATGCTGCAAAAAGTGTCAAAACCAGAAATGCAGGACAGGCCATGGAGAAATGGCAGCCTTGCTACGCTGATGGGCGGGATGTAAATTGCCAACAGCCACTCTGGAGAAGTGTAAGGTGTGTCCTGAAACATCGAAAAAACACAGCTTAGGGAGCATAGGGCACGTCCTCTCATGGGCGTATAGATTGGGATAACTAAAAATCAGCAAGACACAGGCACCCCAAAGTTTAGGGCTGCTCTGTTGACAAGAACCTCCACTTCATGACACCTTAAATATCCCAGGAAAGAGAAAAATGGATAAAGAAGTTGTGGTCCTTATGTACAATGGAATATCACTCAGACATGAAATCAATGTCATAAGGCTAGTAGAAGCAAGATGAGTGGATTTAGGTACGACGATTCTAAGTGAAATAAGTCACACAGAAAAAGACACTTATCATAAGCTATCACTTATAGAGGGAATGTAAAAACCGCTACACTTGAACTGAATTACAAAACAGAACAGAGTCACACGTTTAGAAAACACACTATGGCTGCTTAACGGGAAAGGTGAGGTGGGGTGAGGCATAAAACAAGGGTTTCAAATTCGCTCAGATACCGTTCCATACACCCAATATGTAATAGACAAGACCTACGCCTTGCTCAGTGAACAGGACTCAACACCCCCTATTCACCGCACAAGAATATATGTGACTAGTAAGAATCTTAAAACCTATGTATTGATATCTGTCAGGAAGTGGGTCAAGTGGGTGTAAAGCTGCATAAACACAGCCGTGAAAAGCAGCTAAACCCCATTATAAAAATAAATTACTTTTAAAAACCCGTAAAACAAAGACAGTGAAAGAGAGAGAAATTCTTACAAAATTCGTTCAGAGGCTGTGATGCAACCTGGATTGACCATATCTAGACCCACAGCTGGATGAGACATAAGGGTGGACACTCTTGGGGCTGAAAGGTTGGGTGAGGTTGGGTGAGCAAACGCAGACCCTTTAAAGTAATACTGCCTGGTACCCATCCCATGGGTCCCAAATCTCCAGGTTCAAGGGCATCTTCCTACATCGAAAACATGCATGAGAAACCCAGAAGATGGTACACCGTGTGATTTTCAAAGGTTTCTAATACGCACCTCATTTCTCATCTCCTTGTGCTCGGGTTCGCCTTTCCAGCTATTTTACTAGAAATCTCCCTACTTGGAGAATCAGCACCTTTAAGCTCCTGTTCCCTACAGGTTGCAATTTGTCCTGAGGATGAACGGGAAGAGGGGCAACCAATGAGAGACTAGATATAGGTGTTGGGACAGGCACAGCTCACTCTATTTTCCCATCGGTAAGAAGAATTAACCACAGGCTCAGCCTGCTGCCCAGAAGCAGAATAGGGCCTGAGGCAATTCCGCGCTTTTGCGGCCAGCTCCCAAAAAAGCCAGTTGAAAAATGGAGCTCAGGGACACTGCAATTCACAAACCCGCAGAGCTATAAATGATAACTCTCATCCACAGATATATTGAGGGAAGGCAACGAAGAGGATTTGAAAGCAAGGCAGAATTGCAGGAAACAGGTTTCAGGAGGTAGATTCAAATCGCCTTAAAAGCACATGAAAAGTGGTAAAACGTCGACAATAATGCCCTTGGCCAAACAGGGCGTATGCGTTTTTTCCTGAATATATTCAGGAAAAAACGCACACGCCCTGTTTGGCCAACCAAGCAACCTGGAAAGGCTAATCAGCGCTACAAAGAAGTCTCGTTTCCATCGGTCAAAAGGGCCATGCTGCAAAAAGTGTCAAAACCAGAAATGCAGGACAGGCCATGGAGAAATGGCAGCCTTGCTACGCTGATGGGCGGGATGTAAATTGCCAACAGCCACTCTGGAGAAGTGTACGGTGTGTCCTGAAACATCGAAAAAACACAGCTTAGGGAGCATAGGGCACGTCCTCTCATGGGCGTATAAATTGGGAAAACTAAAAATCAGCAAGACACAGGTACCCCAAAGTTTAGGGCTGCTCTGTTGACAAGAACCTCCACTTCATGACACCTTAAATATCCCAGGAAAGAGAAAAATGGATAAAGAAGTTGTGGTCCTTATGTACAATGGAATATCACTCAGACATGAAATCAATGTCATAACGCTAGTAGAAGCAAGATGAGTGGATTTAGGTACGATGATTCTAAGTGAAATAAGTCACACAGAAAAAGACACTTATCATAAGCTATCACTTAGAGAGGGAATGTAAAAACCGCTACACTTGAACTGAATTACAAAACAGAACAGAGTCACACGTTTAGAAAACACACTATGGCTGCTTAACGGGAAAGGTGAGGTGGGGTGAGGCATAAAACAAGGGTTTCAAATTCGCTCAGATACCATTCCATACATCCAATATGTAATAGACAAGACCTACTCCTTGCTCAGTGAACTGGACTCAACACCCCCTATTCACCGCACAAGAATATATGTGACTAGTAAGAATCTTAAAACCTATGTATTGATATCTGTCTGGAAGTGAGTCAAGTGGGTGTAAAGCTGCATAAACACAGCCGTGAAAAGCAGCTAAACCCCATTATAAAAATAAATTACTTTTAAAAACCCGTAAAACAAAGACAGTGAAAGCGAGAGAAATTATTACAAAATTCGTTCAGAGGCTCTGATGCAACCTGGATTGACCATATCTAGACCCACAGCTGGATGAGACATAAGGGTGGACACTCTTGGGGCTGAACGGTTGGGTGAGGTTGGGTGAGCAAAGGCAGACCCTTTAAAGTAATACTGCCTGGTATCCATCCCATGGGTCCCAAATCTCCAGGTTCAAGGGCATCTTCCTACATCGAAAACATGCATGAGAAACCCAGAAGATGGTACACCGTGTGATTTTGAAAGGTTTCTAATACGCACCTCATTTCTCATCTCCTTGTGCTCGGGTTCGCCTTTCCAGCTACTTTACTAGCAATCTCCCTATTTGGAGAATCAGCACCTTTAAGCTCCTGTTCCCTACAGGTTGCAATTTGTCCGGAGGATGAACGGGAAGAGGGGAAACCAATGAGAGAATAGATCTTGGTGTTGGGACAGGCACAGGTCACTCTATTTTCCCATCGGGAAGAAGAATTAACCACAGGCTCAGCCTGCCGGCCAGAAGCTGAATAGGGCCTGAGGCAATCCCGCGCTTTTGCGGCCAGCTCCCAAAAAAGCCAGTTGAAAAATGGAGCTCAGGGACACTGCAATTCACAAACCCGCAGAGCTATAAATGATAACTCTCATCCACAGATATATTGAGGGAAGGCAACGAAGAGGATTTGAAAGCAAGGCAGGATTGCAGGAAACAGGTTTCAGGAGGTAGATTCGAATCGCCTTTAAAGCACATGAAAAGTGGTAAAACGTCGACAATGATGCCCTTGGCCAAACAGGGCGTATGCATTTTTTCCTGAATATATTCAGGAAAAAACGCATACGCCCTGTTTGGACAACCAAGCAACCTGGAAAGGCTAATCAGCGCTACAAAGAAGTCTCGCTTCCCATCGGTCAAAAGGGCCATGCTGCAAAAAGTGTCAAAACCAGAAATGCAGGACAGGCCCTGGAGAAATGGCAGCCTTGCTACGCTGATGGGCGGGATGTAAATTGCCAACAGCCACTCTGGAGAAGTGTAAGGTGTGTCCTGAAACATCGAAAAAACACAGCTCTAGGAGCATAGGGCACGTCCTCTCATGGGCGTATAAATTGGGAAAACTAAAAATCAGCAAGACACAGGCACCCCAAAGTTTAGGGCTGCTCTGTTGACAAGAACCTCCACTTCATGACACCTTAAATATCCCAGGAAAGAGAAAAATGGATAAAGAAGTTGTGGTCCTTATGTACAATGGAATATCACTCAGACATGAAATCAATGTCATAAGGCTAGTAGAAGCAAGATGAGTGGATTTAGGTACGACGATTCTAAGTGAAATAAGTCACACAGAAAAAGACACTTATCATAAGCTATCACTTATAGAGGGAATGTAAAAACCGCTACACTTGAACTGAATTACAAAACAGAACAGAGTCACACGTTTAGAAAACACACTATGGCTGCTTAACGGGAAAGGTGAGGTGGGGTGAGGCATAAAACAAGGGTTTCAAATTCGCTCAGATACCGTTCCATACACCCAATATGTAATAGACAAGACCTACTCCTTGCTCAGTGAACAGGACTCAACACCCCCTATTCACCGCACAAGAATATATGTGACTAGTAAGAATCTTAAAACCTATGTATTGATATCTGTCTGGAAGTGAGTCAAGTGGGTGTAAAGCCGCATAAACACAGCCGTGAAAAGCAGCTAAACCCCATTATAAAAATAAATTACTTTTAAAAACCCGTAAAACAAAGACAGTGAAAGAGAGAGAAATTCTTACAAAATTCGTTCAGAGGCTGTGATGCAACCTGGATTGACCATATCTAGACCCACAGCTGGATGAGACATAAGGGTGGACACTCTTGGGGCTGAAAGGTTGGGTGAGGTTGGGTGAGCAAACGCAGACCCTTTAAAGTAATACTGCCTGGTACCCATCCCATGGGTCCCAAATCTCCAGGTTCAAGGGCATCTTCCTACATCGAAAACATGCATGAGAAACCCAGAAGATGGTACACCGTGTGATTTTGAAAGGTTTCTAATACGCACCTCATTTCTCATCTCCTTGTGCTCGGGTTCACCTTTCCAGCTACTTTACTAGCAATCTCCCTACTTGGAGAATCAGCACCTTTAAGCTCCTGTTCCCTACAGGTTGCAATTTGTCCTGAGGATGAACGGGAAGAGGGGCAACCAATGAGAGACTAGATGTAGGTGTTGGGACAGGCACAGCTCACTCTATTTTCCCATCGGTAAGAAGAATTAACCACAGGCTCAGCCTGCCGCCCAGAAGCAGAATAGGGCCTGAGGCAATTCCGCGCTTTTGCGGCCAGCTCCCAAAAAAGCCAGTTGAAAAATGGAGCTCAGGGACACTGCAATTCACAAACCCGCAGAGCTATAAATGATAACTCTCATCCACAGATATATTGAGGGAAGGCAACGAAGAGGATTTGAAAGTAAGGCAGAATTGCAGGAAACAGGTTTCAGGAGGTAGATTCAAATCGCCTTAAAAGCACATGAAAAGTGGTAAAACGTCGACAATAATGCCCTTGGCCAAACAGGGCGTATGCGTTTTTTCCTGAATATATTCAGGAAAAAACGCATACGCCCTTTTTGGCCTACCAAGCAACCTGGAAAGGCTAATCAGCGCTACAAAGAAGTCTCGCTTCCCATCGGTCAAAAGGGCCATGCTGCAAAAAGTGTCAAAACCAGAAATGCAGGACAGGCCATGGAGAAATGGCAGCCTTGCTACGCTGATGGGCGGGATGTAAATTGCCAACAGCCACTCTGGAGAAGTGTAAGGTGTGTCCTGAAACATCGAAAAAACACAGCTTAGGGAGCATAGGGCACGTCCTCTCATGGGCGTATAGATTGGGATAACTAAAAATCAGCAAGACACAGGCACCCCAAAGTTTAGGGCTGCTCTGTTGACAAGAACCTCCACTTCATGACACCTTAAATATCCCAGGAAAGAGAAAAATGGATAAAGAAGTTGTGGTCCTTATGTACAATGGAATATCACTCAGACATGAAATGAATGTCATAAGGCTAGTAGAAGCAAGATGAGTGGATTTAGGTACGACGATTCTAAGTGAAATAAGTCACACAGAAAAAGACACTTATCATAAGCTATCACTTATAGAGGGAATGTAAAAACCGCTACACTTGAACTGAATTACAAAACAGAACAGAGTCACACGTTTAGAAAACACACTATGGCTGCTTAACGGGAAAGGTGAGGTGGGGTGAGGCATAAAACAAGGGTTTCAAATTCGCTCAGATACCGTTCCATACACCCAATATGTAATAGACAAGACCTACTCCTTGCTCAGTGAACAGGACTCAACACCCCCTATTCACCGCACAAGAATATATGTGACTAGTAAGAATCTTAAAACCTATGTATTGATATCTGTCTGGAAGTGAGTCAAGTGGGTGTAAAGCCGCATAAACACAGCCGTGAAAAGCAGCTAAACCCCATTATAAAAATAAATTACTTTTAAAAACCCGTAAAACAAAGACAGTGAAAGAGAGAGAAATTCTTACAAAATTCGTTCAGAGGCTGTGATGCAACCTGGATTGACCATATCTAGACCCACAGCTGGATGAGACATAAGGGTGGACACTCTTGGGGCTGAAAGGTTGGGTGAGGTTGGGTGAGCAAACGCAGACCCTTTAAAGTAATACTGCCTGGTACCCATCCCATGGGTCCCAAATCTCCAGGTTCAAGGGCATCTTCCTACATCGAAAACATGCATGAGAAACCCAGAAGATGGTACACCGTGTGATTTTGAAAGGTTTCTAATACGCACCTCATTTCTCATCTCCTTGTGCTCGGGTTCACCTTTCCAGCTACTTTACTAGCAATCTCCCTACTTGGAGAATCAGCACCTTTAAGCTCCTGTTCCCTACAGGTTGCAATTTGTCCTGAGGATGAACGGGAAGAGGGGCAACCAATGAGAGACTAGATGTAGGTGTTGGGACAGGCACAGCTCACTCTATTTTCCCATCGGTAAGAAGAATTAACCACAGGCTCAGCCTGCCGCCCAGAAGCAGAATAGGGCCTGAGGCAATTCCGCGCTTTTGCGGCCAGCTCCCAAAAAAGCCAGTTGAAAAATGGAGCTCAGGGACACTGCAATTCACAAACCCGCAGAGCTATAAATGATAACTCTCATCCACAGATATATTGAGGGAAGGCAACGAAGAGGATTTGAAAGCAAGGCAGAATTGCAGGAAACAGGTTTCAGGAGGTAGATTCAAATCGCCTTAAAAGCACATGAAAAGTGGTAAAACGTCGACAATAATGCCCTTGGCCAAACAGGGCGTATGCGTTTTTTCCTGAATATATTCAGGAAAAAACGCATACGCCCTTTTTGGCCAACCAAGCAACCTGGAAAGGCTAATCAGCGCTACAAAGAAGTCTCGCTTCCCATCGGTCAAAAGGGCCATGCTGCAAAAAGTGTCAAAACCAGAAATGCAGGACAGGCCATGGAGAAATGGCAGCCTTGCTACGCTGATGGGCGGGATGTAAATTGCCAACAGCCACTCTGGAGAAGTGTAAGGTGTGTCCTGAAACATCGAAAAAACACAGCTTAGGGAGCATAGGGCACGTCCTCTCATGGGCGTATAGATTGGGATAACTAAAAATCAGCAAGACACAGGCACCCCAAAGTTTAGGGCTGCTCTGTTGACAAGAACCTCCACTTCATGACACCTTAAATATCCCAGGAAAGAGAAAAATGGATAAAGAAGTTGTGGTCCTTATGTACAATGGAATATCACTCAGACATGAAATCAATGTCATAAGGCTAGTAGAAGCAAGATGAGTGGATTTAGGTACGACGATTCTAAGTGAAATAAGTCACACAGAAAAAGACACTTATCATAAGCTATCACTTATAGAGGGAATGTAAAAACCGCTACACTTGAACTGAATTACAAAACAGAACAGAGTCACACGTTTAGAAAACACACTATGGCTGCTTAACGGGAAAGGTGAGGTGGGGTGAGGCATAAAACAAGGGTTTCAAATTCGCTCAGATACCGTTCCATACACCCAATATGTAATAGACAAGACCTACGCCTTGCTCAGTGAACAGGACTCAACACCCCCTATTCACCGCACAAGAATATATGTGACTAGTAAGAATCTTAAAACCTATGTATTGATATCTGTCAGGAAGTGGGTCAAGTGGGTGTAAAGCTGCATAAACACAGCCGTGAAAAGCAGCTAAACCCCATTATAAAAATAAATTACTTTTAAAAACCCGTAAAACAAAGACAGTGAAAGAGAGAGAAATTCTTACAAAATTCGTTCAGAGGCTGTGATGCAACCTGGATTGACCATATCTAGACCCACAGCTGGATGAGACATAAGGGTGGACACTCTTGGGGCTGAAAGGTTGGGTGAGGTTGGGTGAGCAAACGCAGACCCTTTAAAGTAATACTGCCTGGTACCCATCCCATGGGTCCCAAATCTCCAGGTTCAAGGGCATCTTCCTACATCGAAAACATGCATGAGAAACCCAGAAGATGGTACACCGTGTGATTTTCAAAGGTTTCTAATACGCACCTCATTTCTCATCTCCTTGTGCTCGGGTTCGCCTTTCCAGCTATTTTACTAGAAATCTCCCTACTTGGAGAATCAGCACCTTTAAGCTCCTGTTCCCTACAGGTTGCAATTTGTCCTGAGGATGAACGGGAAGAGGGGCAACCAATGAGAGACTAGATATAGGTGTTGGGACAGGCACAGCTCACTCTATTTTCCCATCGGTAAGAAGAATTAACCACAGGCTCAGCCTGCTGCCCAGAAGCAGAATAGGGCCTGAGGCAATTCCGCGCTTTTGCGGCCAGCTCCCAAAAAAGCCAGTTGAAAAATGGAGCTCAGGGACACTGCAATTCACAAACCCGCAGAGCTATAAATGATAACTCTCATCCACAGATATATTGAGGGAAGGCAACGAAGAGGATTTGAAAGCAAGGCAGAATTGCAGGAAACAGGTTTCAGGAGGTAGATTCAAATCGCCTTAAAAGCACATGAAAAGTGGTAAAACGTCGACAATAATGCCCTTGGCCAAACAGGGCGTATGCGTTTTTTCCTGAATATATTCAGGAAAAAACGCATACGCCCTGTTTGGCCAACCAAGCAACCTGGAAAGGCTAATCAGCGCTACAAAGAAGTCTCGTTTCCATCGGTCAAAAGGGCCATGCTGCAAAAAGTGTCAAAACCAGAAATGCAGGACAGGCCATGGAGAAATGGCAGCCTTGCTACGCTGATGGGCGGGATGTAAATTGCCAACAGCCACTCTGGAGAAGTGTACGGTGTGTCCTGAAACATCGAAAAAACACAGCTTAGGGAGCATAGGGCACGTCCTCTCATGGGCGTATAAATTGGGAAAACTAAAAATCAGCAAGACACAGGTACCCCAAAGTTTAGGGCTGCTCTGTTGACAAGAACCTCCACTTCATGACACCTTAAATATCCCAGGAAAGAGAAAAATGGATAAAGAAGTTGTGGTCCTTATGTACAATGGAATATCACTCAGACATGAAATCAAAGTCATAACGCTAGTAGAAGCAAGATGAGTGGATTTAGGTACGATGATTCTAAGTGAAATAAGTCACACAGAAAAAGACACTTATCATAAGCTATCACTTAGAGAGGGAATGTAAAAACCGCTACACTTGAACTGAATTACAAAACAGAACAGAGTCACACGTTTAGAAAACACACTATGGCTGCTTAACGGGAAAGGTGAGGTGGGGTGAGGCATAAAACAAGGGTTTCAAATTCGCTCAGATACCATTCCATACATCCAATATGTAATAGACAAGACCTACTCCTTGCTCAGTGAACTGGACTCAACACCCCCTATTCACCGCACAAGAATATATGTGACTAGTAAGAATCTTAAAACCTATGTATTGATATCTGTCTGGAAGTGAGTCAAGTGGGTGTAAAGCTGCATAAACACAGCCGTGAAAAGCAGCTAAACCCCATTATAAAAATAAATTACTTTTAAAAACCCGTAAAACAAAGACAGTGAAAGCGAGAGAAATTATTACAAAATTCGTTCAGAGGCTCTGATGCAACCTGGATTGACCATATCTAGACCCACAGCTGGATGAGACATAAGGGTGGACACTCTTGGGGCTGAACGGTTGGGTGAGGTTGGGTGAGCAAAGGCAGACCCTTTAAAGTAATACTGCCTGGTATCCATCCCATGGGTCCCAAATCTCCAGGTTCAAGGCCTCTTCCTACATCGAAAACATGCATGAGAAACCCAGAAGATGGTACACCGTGTGATTTTGAAAGGATTCTAATACGCACCTCATTTCTCATCTCCTTGTGCTCGGGTTCGCCTTTCCAGCTACTTTACTAGCAATCTCCCTATTTGGAGAATCAGCACCTTTAAGCTCCTGTTCCCTACAGGTTGCAATTTGTCCGGAGGATGAACGGGAAGAGGGGAAACCAATGAGAGAATAGATCTTGGTGTTGGGACAGGCACAGGTCACTCTATTTTCCCATCGGGAAGAAGAATTAACCACAGGCTCAGCCTGCCGGCCAGAAGCTGAATAGGGCCTGAGGCAATCCCGCGCTTTTGCGGCCAGCTCCCAAAAAAGCCAGTTGAAAAATGGAGCTCAGGGACACTGCAATTCACAAACCCGCAGAGCTATAAATGATAACTCTCATCCACAGATATATTGAGGGAAGGCAACGAAGAGGATTTGAAAGCAAGGCAGGATTGCAGGAAACAGGTTTCAGGAGGTAGATTCGAATCGCCTTTAAAGCACATGAAAAGTGGTAAAACGTCGACAATGATGCCCTTGGCCAAACAGGGCGTATGCGTTTTTTCCTGAATATATTCAGGAAAAAACGCATACGCCCTGTTTGGACAACCAAGCAACCTGGAAAGGCTAATCAGCGCTACAAAGAAGTCTCGCTTCCCATCGGTCAAAAGGGCCATGCTGCAAAAAGTGTCAAAACCAGAAATGCAGGACAGGCCCTGGAGAAATGGCAGCCTTGCTACGCTGATGGGCGGGATGTAAATTGCCAACAGCCACTCTGGAGAAGTGTAAGGTGTGTCCTGAAACATCGAAAAAACACAGCTCTAGGAGCATAGGGCACGTCCTCTCATGGGCGTATAAATTGGGAAAACTAAAAATCAGCAAGACACAGGCACCCCAAAGTTTAGGGCTGCTCTGTTGACAAGAACCTCCACTTCATGACACCTTAAATATCCCAGGAAAGAGAAAAATGGATAAAGAAGTTGTGGTCCTTATGTACAATGGAATATCACTCAGACATGAAATCAATGTCATAAGGCTAGTAGAAGCAAGATGAGTGGATTTAGGTACGACGATTCTAAGTGAAATAAGTCACACAGAAAAAGACACTTATCATAAGCTATCACTTATAGAGGGAATGTAAAAACCGCTACACTTGAACTGAATTACAAAACAGAACAGAGTCACACGTTTAGAAAACACACTATGGCTGCTTAACGGGAAAGGTGAGGTGGGGTGAGGCATAAAACAAGGGTTTCAAATTCGCTCAGATACCGTTCCATACACCCAATATGTAATAGACAAGACCTACTCCTTGCTCAGTGAACAGGACTCAACACCCCCTATTCACCGCACAAGAATATATGTGACTAGTAAGAATCTTAAAACCTATGTATTGATATCTGTCTGGAAGTGAGTCAAGTGGGTGTAAAGCCGCATAAACACAGCCGTGAAAAGCAGCTAAACCCCATTATAAAAATAAATTACTTTTAAAAACCCGTAAAACAAAGACAGTGAAAGAGAGAGAAATTCTTACAAAATTCGTTCAGAGGCTGTGATGCAACCTGGATTGACCATATCTAGACCCACAGCTGGATGAGACATAAGGGTGGACACTCTTGGGGCTGAAAGGTTGGGTGAGGTTGGGTGAGCAAACGCAGACCCTTTAAAGTAATACTGCCTGGTACCCATCCCATGGGTCCCAAATCTCCAGGTTCAAGGGCATCTTCCTACATCGAAAACATGCATGAGAAACCCAGAAGATGGTACACCGTGTGATTTTGAAAGGTTTCTAATACGCACCTCATTTCTCATCTCCTTGTGCTCGGGTTCACCTTTCCAGCTACTTTACTAGCAATCTCCCTACTTGGAGAATCAGCACCTTTAAGCTCCTGTTCCCTACAGGTTGCAATTTGTCCTGAGGATGAACGGGAAGAGGGGCAACCAATGAGAGACTAGATGTAGGTGTTGGGACAGGCACAGCTCACTCTATTTTCCCATCGGTAAGAAGAATTAACCACAGGCTCAGCCTGCCGCCCAGAAGCAGAATAGGGCCTGAGGCAATTCCGCGCTTTTGCGGCCAGCTCCCAAAAAAGCCAGTTGAAAAATGGAGCTCAGGGACACTGCAATTCACAAACCCGCAGAGCTATAAATGATAACTCTCATCCACAGATATATTGAGGGAAGGCAACGAAGAGGATTTGAAAGTAAGGCAGAATTGCAGGAAACAGGTTTCAGGAGGTAGATTCAAATCGCCTTAAAAGCACATGAAAAGTGGTAAAACGTCGACAATAATGCCCTTGGCCAAACAGGGCGTATGCGTTTTTTCCTGAATATATTCAGGAAAAAACGCATACGCCCTTTTTGGCCAACCAAGCAACCTGGAAAGGCTAATCAGCGCTACAAAGAAGTCTCGCTTCCCATCGGTCAAAAGGGCCATGCTGCAAAAAGTGTCAAAACCAGAAATGCAGGACAGGCCATGGAGAAATGGCAGCCTTGCTACGCTGATGGGCGGGATGTAAATTGCCAACAGCCACTCTGGAGAAGTGTAAGGTGTGTCCTGAAACATCGAAAAAACACAGCTTAGGGAGCATAGGGCACGTCCTCTCATGGGCGTATAGATTGGGATAACTAAAAATCAGCAAGACACAGGCACCCCAAAGTTTAGGGCTGCTCTGTTGACAAGAACCTCCACTTCATGACACCTTAAATATCCCAGGAAAGAGAAAAATGGATAAAGAAGTTGTGGTCCTTATGTACAATGGAATATCACTCAGACATGAAATCAATGTCATAAGGCTAGTAGAAGCAAGATGAGTGGATTTAGGTACGACGATTCTAAGTGAAATAAGTCACACAGAAAAAGACACTTATCATAAGCTATCACTTATAGAGGGAATGTAAAAACCGCTACACTTGAACTGAATTACAAAACAGAACAGAGTCACACGTTTAGAAAACACACTATGGCTGCTTAACGGGAAAGGTGAGGTGGGGTGAGGCATAAAACAAGGGTTTCAAATTCGCTCAGATACCGTTCCATACACCCAATATGTAATAGACAAGACCTACGCCTTGCTCAGTGAACAGGACTCAACACCCCCTATTCACCGCACAAGAATATATGTGACTAGTAAGAATCTTAAAACCTATGTATTGATATCTGTCAGGAAGTGGGTCAAGTGGGTGTAAAGCTGCATAAACACAGCCGTGAAAAGCAGCTAAACCCCATTATAAAAATAAATTACTTTTAAAAACCCGTAAAACAAAGACAGTGAAAGAGAGAGAAATTCTTACAAAATTCGTTCAGAGGCTGTGATGCAACCTGGATTGACCATATCTAGACCCACAGCTGGATGAGACATAAGGGTGGACACTCTTGGGGCTGAAAGGTTGGGTGAGGTTGGGTGAGCAAACGCAGACCCTTTAAAGTAATACTGCCTGGTACCCATCCCATGGGTCCCAAATCTCCAGGTTCAAGGGCATCTTCCTACATCGAAAACATGCATGAGAAACCCAGAAGATGGTACACCGTGTGATTTTCAAAGGTTTCTAATACGCACCTCATTTCTCATCTCCTTGTGCTCGGGTTCGCCTTTCCAGCTATTTTACTAGAAATCTCCCTACTTGGAGAATCAGCACCTTTAAGCTCCTGTTCCCTACAGGTTGCAATTTGTCCTGAGGATGAACGGGAAGAGGGGCAACCAATGAGAGACTAGATATAGGTGTTGGGACAGGCACAGCTCACTCTATTTTCCCATCGGTAAGAAGAATTAACCACAGGCTCAGCCTGCTGCCCAGAAGCAGAATAGGGCCTGAGGCAATTCCGCGCTTTTGCGGCCAGCTCCCAAAAAAGCCAGTTGAAAAATGGAGCTCAGGGACACTGCAATTCACAAACCCGCAGAGCTATAAATGATAACTCTCATCCACAGATATATTGAGGGAAGGCAACGAAGAGGATTTGAAAGCAAGGCAGAATTGCAGGAAACAGGTTTCAGGAGGTAGATTCAAATCGCCTTAAAAGCACATGAAAAGTGGTAAAACGTCGACAATAATGCCCTTGGCCAAACAGGGCGTATGCGTTTTTTCCTGAATATATTCAGGAAAAAACGCATACGCCCTGTTTGGCCAACCAAGCAACCTGGAAAGGCTAATCAGCGCTACAAAGAAGTCTCGTTTCCATCGGTCAAAAGGGCCATGCTGCAAAAAGTGTCAAAACCAGAAATGCAGGACAGGCCATGGAGAAATGGCAGCCTTGCTACGCTGATGGGCGGGATGTAAATTGCCAACAGCCACTCTGGAGAAGTGTACGGTGTGTCCTGAAACATCGAAAAAACACAGCTTAGGGAGCATAGGGCACGTCCTCTCATGGGCGTATAAATTGGGAAAACTAAAAATCAGCAAGACACAGGTACCCCAAAGTTTAGGGCTGCTCTGTTGACAAGAACCTCCACTTCATGACACCTTAAATATCCCAGGAAAGAGAAAAATGGATAAAGAAGTTGTGGTCCTTATGTACAATGGAATATCACTCAGACATGAAATCAAAGTCATAACGCTAGTAGAAGCAAGATGAGTGGATTTAGGTACGATGATTCTAAGTGAAATAAGTCACACAGAAAAAGACACTTATCATAAGCTATCACTTAGAGAGGGAATGTAAAAACCGCTACACTTGAACTGAATTACAAAACAGAACAGAGTCACACGTTTAGAAAACACACTATGGCTGCTTAACGGGAAAGGTGAGGTGGGGTGAGGCATAAAACAAGGGTTTCAAATTCGCTCAGATACCATTCCATACATCCAATATGTAATAGACAAGACCTACTCCTTGCTCAGTGAACTGGACTCAACACCCCCTATTCACCGCACAAGAATATATGTGACTAGTAAGAATCTTAAAACCTATGTATTGATATCTGTCTGGAAGTGAGTCAAGTGGGTGTAAAGCTGCATAAACACAGCCGTGAAAAGCAGCTAAACCCCATTATAAAAATAAATTACTTTTAAAAACCCGTAAAACAAAGACAGTGAAAGCGAGAGAAATTATTACAAAATTCGTTCAGAGGCTCTGATGCAACCTGGATTGACCATATCTAGACCCACAGCTGGATGAGACATAAGGGTGGACACTCTTGGGGCTGAACGGTTGGGTGAGGTTGGGTGAGCAAAGGCAGACCCTTTAAAGTAATACTGCCTGGTATCCATCCCATGGGTCCCAAATCTCCAGGTTCAAGGCCTCTTCCTACATCGAAAACATGCATGAGAAACCCAGAAGATGGTACACCGTGTGATTTTGAAAGGTTTCTAATACGCACCTCATTTCTCATCTCCTTGTGCTCGGGTTCGCCTTTCCAGCTACTTTACTAGCAATCTCCCTATTTGGAGAATCAGCACCTTTAAGCTCCTGTTCCCTACAGGTTGCAATTTGTCCGGAGGATGAACGGGAAGAGGGGAAACCAATGAGAGAATAGATCTTGGTGTTGGGACAGGCACAGGTCACTCTATTTTCCCATCGGGAAGAAGAATTAACCACAGGCTCAGCCTGCCGGCCAGAAGCTGAATAGGGCCTGAGGCAATCCCGCGCTTTTGCGGCCAGCTCCCAAAAAAGCCAGTTGAAAAATGGAGCTCAGGGACACTGCAATTCACAAACCCGCAGAGCTATAAATGATAACTCTCATCCACAGATATATTGAGGGAAGGCAACGAAGAGGATTTGAAAGCAAGGCAGGATTGCAGGAAACAGGTTTCAGGAGGTAGATTCGAATCGCCTTTAAAGCACATGAAAAGTGGTAAAACGTCGACAATGATGCCCTTGGCCAAACAGGGCGTATGCGTTTTTTCCTGAATATATTCAGGAAAAAACGCATACGCCCTGTTTGGACAACCAAGCAACCTGGAAAGGCTAATCAGCGCTACAAAGAAGTCTCGCTTCCCATCGGTCAAAAGGGCCATGCTGCAAAAAGTGTCAAAACCAGAAATGCAGGACAGGCCCTGGAGAAATGGCAGCCTTGCTACGCTGATGGGCGGGATGTAAATTGCCAACAGCCACTCTGGAGAAGTGTAAGGTGTGTCCTGAAACATCGAAAAAACACAGCTCTAGGAGCATAGGGCACGTCCTCTCATGGGCGTATAAATTGGGAAAACTAAAAATCAGCAAGACACAGGCACCCCAAAGTTTAGGGCTGCTCTGTTGACAAGAACCTCCACTTCATGACACCTTAAATATCCCAGGAAAGAGAAAAATGGATAAAGAAGTTGTGGTCCTTATGTACAATGGAATATCACTCAGACATGAAATCAATGTCATAAGGCTAGTAGAAGCAAGATGAGTGGATTTAGGTACGACGATTCTAAGTGAAATAAGTCACACAGAAAAAGACACTTATCATAAGCTATCACTTATAGAGGGAATGTAAAAACCGCTACACTTGAACTGAATTACAAAACAGAACAGAGTCACACGTTTAGAAAACACACTATGGCTGCTTAACGGGAAAGGTGAGGTGGGGTGAGGCATAAAACAAGGGTTTCAAATTCGCTCAGATACCGTTCCATACACCCAATATGTAATAGACAAGACCTACTCCTTGCTCAGTGAACAGGACTCAACACCCCCTATTCACCGCACAAGAATATATGTGACTAGTAAGAATCTTAAAACCTATGTATTGATATCTGTCTGGAAGTGAGTCAAGTGGGTGTAAAGCCGCATAAACACAGCCGTGAAAAGCAGCTAAACCCCATTATAAAAATAAATTACTTTTAAAAACCCGTAAAACAAAGACAGTGAAAGAGAGAGAAATTCTTACAAAATTCGTTCAGAGGCTGTGATGCAACCTGGATTGACCATATCTAGACCCACAGCTGGATGAGACATAAGGGTGGACACTCTTGGGGCTGAAAGGTTGGGTGAGGTTGGGTGAGCAAACGCAGACCCTTTAAAGTAATACTGCCTGGTACCCATCCCATGGGTCCCAAATCTCCAGGTTCAAGGGCATCTTCCTACATCGAAAACATGCATGAGAAACCCAGAAGATGGTACACCGTGTGATTTTGAAAGGTTTCTAATACGCACCTCATTTCTCATCTCCTTGTGCTCGGGTTCACCTTTCCAGCTACTTTACTAGCAATCTCCCTACTTGGAGAATCAGCACCTTTAAGCTCCTGTTCCCTACAGGTTGCAATTTGTCCTGAGGATGAACGGGAAGAGGGGCAACCAATGAGAGACTAGATGTAGGTGTTGGGACAGGCACAGCTCACTCTATTTTCCCATCGGTAAGAAGAATTAACCACAGGCTCAGCCTGCCGCCCAGAAGCAGAATAGGGCCTGAGGCAATTCCGCGCTTTTGCGGCCAGCTCCCAAAAAAGCCAGTTGAAAAATGGAGCTCAGGGACACTGCAATTCACAAACCCGCAGAGCTATAAATGATAACTCTCATCCACAGATATATTGAGGGAAGGCAACGAAGAGGATTTGAAAGTAAGGCAGAATTGCAGGAAACAGGTTTCAGGAGGTAGATTCAAATCGCCTTAAAAGCACATGAAAAGTGGTAAAACGTCGACAATAATGCCCTTGGCCAAACAGGGCGTATGCGTTTTTTCCTGAATATATTCAGGAAAAAACGCATACGCCCTTTTTGGCCTACCAAGCAACCTGGAAAGGCTAATCAGCGCTACAAAGAAGTCTCGCTTCCCATCGGTCAAAAGGGCCATGCTGCAAAAAGTGTCAAAACCAGAAATGCAGGACAGGCCATGGAGAAATGGCAGCCTTGCTACGCTGATGGGCGGGATGTAAATTGCCAACAGCCACTCTGGAGAAGTGTAAGGTGTGTCCTGAAACATCGAAAAAACACAGCTTAGGGAGCATAGGGCACGTCCTCTCATGGGCGTATAGATTGGGATAACTAAAAATCAGCAAGACACAGGCACCCCAAAGTTTAGGGCTGCTCTGTTGACAAGAACCTCCACTTCATGACACCTTAAATATCCCAGGAAAGAGAAAAATGGATAAAGAAGTTGTGGTCCTTATGTACAATGGAATATCACTCAGACATGAAATCAATGTCATAAGGCTAGTAGAAGCAAGATGAGTGGATTTAGGTACGATGATTCTAAGTGAAATAAGTCACACAGAAAAAGACACTTATCATAAGCTATCACTTAGAGAGGGAATGTAAAAACCGCTACACTTGAACTGAATTACAAAACAGAACAGAGTCACACGTTTAGAAAACACACTATGGCTGCTTAACGGGAAAGGTGAGGTGGGGTGAGGCATAAAACAAGGGTTTCAAATTCGCTCAGATACCGTTCCATACACCCAATATGTAATAGACAAGACCTACTCCTTGCTCAGTGAACTGGACTCAACACCCCCTATTCACCGCACAAGAATATATGTGACTAGTAAGAATCTTAAAACCTATGTATTGATATCTGTCTGGAAGTGAGTCAAGTGGGTGTAAAGCTGCATAAACACAGCCGTGAAAAGCAGCTAAACCCCATTATAAAAATAAATTACTTTTAAAAACCCGTAAAACAAAGACAGTGAAAGCGAGAGAAATTATTACAAAATTCGTTCAGAGGCTCTGATGCAACCTGGATTGACCATATCTAGACCCACAGCTGGATGAGACATAAGGGTGGACACTCTTGGGGCTGAACGGTTGGGTGAGGTTGGGTGAGCAAACGCAGACCCTTTAAAGTAATACTGCCTGGTATCCATCCCATGGGTCCCAAATCTCCAGGTTCAAGGGCATCTTCCTACATCGAAAACATGCATGAGAAACCCAGAAGATGGTACACCGTGTGATTTTGAAAGGTTTCTAATACGCACCTCATTTCTCATCTCCTTGTGCTCGGGTTCGCCTTTCCAGCTACTTTACTAGCAATCTCCCTACTTGGAGAATCAGCACCTTTAAGCTCCTGTTCCCTACAGGTTGCAATTTGTCCTGAGGATGAACGGGAAGAGGGGAAACCAATGAGAGACTAGATCTTGGTGTTGGGACAGGCACAGGTCACTCTATTTTCCCATCGGGAAGAAGAATTAACCACAGGCTCAGCCTGCCGGCCAGAAGCTGAATAGGGCCTGAGGCAATCCCGCGCTTTTGCGGCCAGCTCCCAAAAAAGCCAGTTGAAAAATGGAGCTCAGGGACACTGCAATTCACAAACCCGCAGAGCTATAAATGATAACTCTCATCCACAGATATATTGAGGGAAGGCAACGAAGAGGATTTGAAAGCAAGGCAGGATTGCAGGAAACAGGTTTCAGGAGGTAGATTCGAATCGCCTTTAAAGCACATGAAAAGTGGTAAAACGTCGACAATGATGCCCTTGGCCAAACAGGGCGTATGCGTTTTTTCCTGAATATATTCAGGAAAAAACGCATACGCCCTGTTTGGCCAACCAAGCAACCTGGAAAGGCTAATCAGCGCTACAAAGAAGTCTCGCTTCCCATCGGTCAAAAGGGCCATGCTGCAAAAAGTGTCAAAACCAGAAATGCAGGACAGGCCCTGGAGAAATGGCAGCCTTGCTACGCTGATGGGCGGGATGTAAATTGCCAACAGCCACTCTGGAGAAGTGTAAGGTGTGTCCTGAAACATCGAAAAAACACAGCTCTAGGAGCATAGGGCACGTCCTCTCATGGGCGTATAAATTGGGAAAACTAAAAATCAGCAAGACACAGGCACCCCAAAGTTTAGGGCTGCTCTGTTGACAAGAACCTCCACTTCATGACACCTTAAATATCCCAGGAAAGAGAAAAATGGATAAAGAAGTTGTGGTCCTTATGTACAATGGAATATCACTCAGACATGAAATCAATGTCATAAGGCTAGTAGAAGCAAGATGAGTGGATTTAGGTACGACGATTCTAAGTGAAATAAGTCACACAGAAAAAGACACTTATCATAAGCTATCACTTATAGAGGGAATGTAAAAACCGCTACACTTGAACTGAATTACAAAACAGAACAGAGTCACACGTTTAGAAAACACACTATGGCTGCTTAACGGGAAATGTGAGGTGGGGTGAGGCATAAAACAAGGGTTTCAAATTCGCTCAGATACCGTTCCATACACCCAATATGTAATAGACAAGACCTACTCCTTGCTCAGTGAACAGGACTCAACACCCCCTATTCACCGCACAAGAATATGTCTGAGTAGTAAGAATCTTAAAACCCATGTATTGATATCTGTCTGGAAGTGAGTCAAGTGGGTGTAAAGCCGCATAAACACAGCCGTGAAAAGCAGCTAAACCCCATTATAAAAATAAATTACTTTTAAAAACCCGTAAAACAAAGACAGTGAAAGAGAGAGAAATTCTTACAAAATTCGTTCAGGGGCTGTGATGCAACCTGGATTGACCATATCTAGACCCACACCTGGATGAGACATAAGGGTGGACACTCTTGGGGCTGAGAGGTTGGGTGAGGTTGGGTGAGCAAACGCAGACCCTTTAAAGTAATACTGTGTGGTACCCATCCCATGGGTCCCAAATCTCCAGGTTCAAGGGCATCTTCCTACATCGAAAACATGCATGAGAAACCCAGAAGATGGTACACCGTGTGATTTTGAAAGGTTTCTAAAACGCACCCAATTTCTCATCTCCTTGTGCTCGGGTTCGCCTTTCCAGCTACTTTACTAGCAATCTCCCTACTTGGAGAATCAGCACCTTTAACCTCCTGTTCCCTACAGGTTGCAATTTGTCCTGAGGATGAACGGGAAGAGGGGCAACCAATGAGAGACTAGATCTAGGTGTTGGGACAGGCCCAGGTCACTCTATTTTCCCAGCAGGAAGAAGAATTAACCACAGGCTCAGCCTGCCGCCAGGAACCAGAATAGGGCCTGAGGCAATCCCGCGCTTTTGCGGCCAGCTCCCAAAAAAGCGAGTTGAAAAATGGAGCTCAGGGACACTGCAATTCACAAACCCGCAGAGTTATAAATGATAACTCTCATCCACAGATATATTGAGGGAAGGCAACGAAGAGGATTTGAAAGCAAGGCAGAATTGCAGGAAACAGATTTCAGGAGGTAGATTCGAATCGCCTTTAAAGCACATGAAAAGCGGCAAAACGTCGACAATGATGCCCTTGGCCAAAAAGGGCGTATGCGTTTTTTCCTGAATATATTCAGGAAAAAACGCATACGCCCTTTTTGGCCAACCAAGCAACCTGGAAAGGCAAATCAGCGCTTCAAAGAAGTTTCGCTTCCCATCGGTTAAAAGGGTCATGCTGCAAAAAGTGTCAAAACCAGAAATGCAGGACAGGCCATGGAGAAATGGCAGCCTTGCTACGCTGATGGGCGGGATGTAAATTGCCAACAGCCACTCTGGAGAAGTGTATGGTGTGTCATGAAACATCGAAAAAACACAGCTTAGGGAGCATAGGGCACCTCCACTCATGGGCGTATAAATTGGGAAAACTAAAAATCAGCAAGACACAGGCACCCCAATGTTTAGGGCTGCTATGTTGACAAGAACCTCCACTTCATGACACCTTAAATATCCCAGGAAAGAGAAAAATGGATAAAGAAGTTGTGGTCCTTATATACAAAGGAATATCCCTCAGACATGAAATCAATGTCATAAGGCTAGTAGAAGCAAGATGAGTGGATTTAGGTACGACGATTCTAAGTGAAATAAGTGACACAGAAAAAGACACTTATCATAAGCTATCACTTATAGAGGGAATGTAAAAACCGCTACACCTGAAATGAATTACAAAACATAACAGAGTCACACGTTTAGAAAACACACTATGGCTGCTTAACGGGAAAGGTGAGGTGGGGTGATGCATAAAACAAGGATTTCAAATTCGCTCAGATACCGTTCCATACACCCAATATGTAATAGACAAGACCTACTCCTTGCTCAGTGAACTGGACTCAACACCCCCTATTCACCGCACAAGAATATATCTGACTAGTAAGAATCTTAAAACCTATGTATTGATATCTCTCTGGAAGTGAGCCAAGTGGGTGTAAAGCCGCATAAACACAGCCGTGAAAAGCAGCTAAACACCATTATAAAAATAAATTACTTTTAAAAACCCGTAAAACAAAGACAGTGAAAGAGAGAGAAATTCTTACAAAATTCGTTCAGGGGCTGTGATGCAACCTGGATTGACCATATCTAGACCCACACCGGGATGAGACATAAGGGTGGACACTCTTGGGGCTGAGAGGTTGGGTGAGGTTGGGTGAGCAAACTCAGACCCTTTAAAGTAATACTGCGTGGTACCAATCCCATGGGTCCCAAATCTCCAGGTTCAAAGGCATCTTCCTACATAGAAACCATGCATGAGAAACCCAGAAGATGGTACACCGTTTGATTTTGAAAGGTTTCTAAAACGCACCCAATTTCTCATCTCCTTGTGCTCGGGTTCACCTTTCCAGCTACTTTACTAGCAATCTCCCTACTTGGAGAATCAGCACCTTTAACCTCCTGTTCCCTACAGGTTGCAATTTGTCCTGAGGATGAACGGGAAGAGGGGAAACAAATGAGAGACTAGATCTAGGTGTTGGGACAGGCACAGGTCACTCTATTTTCCCATCAGGAAGAAGAATTAAACACAGGCTCAGCCTGCCGCCAGGAACCAGAATAGGGCCTGAGGCAATCCCGAGCTTTTGCGGCCAGCTCCCAAAAAAGACAGTTGAAAAATGGAGCTCAGGGGCACTGCAATTCACAAACCTGCTGAGTTATAAATGATAACTCTCGTCCACAAATATATTGAGGGAAGGCAACGAAGAGGAGTTGAAAGCAAGGCAGAATTGCAGGAAACAGGTTTCAGGAGGTAGATTCGAATCGCCTTTAAAGCACATGAAAAGTGGCAAAACATCGACAGTGATGCCCTTGGCCAAAAAGGGCGTAAGCGTTTTTTCCTGAATATATTCAGGAAAAAACGCATACGCCCTTTTTGGCCAACCAAGCAACCTGGAAAGGCAAATCAGCGCTACAAAGAAGTCTCGCTTCCCATCGGGCAAAAGGGCCATGCTGCAAAAAGTGTCAAAACCAGAAATGCAGGACAGGCCATGGAGAAATGGCAGCCTTGCTACGCTGATGGGCGGGATGTAAATTGCCAACAGCCACTCTGGAGAAGTGTACGGTGTGTCCTGAAACATCGAAAAAACACAGCTTAGGGAGCATAGGGCACGACCACTCATGGGCGTATAAATTGGGAAAACTAAAAATCAGCAAGACACAGGCACCCCAATGTTTAGGGCTGCTATGTTGACAAGAACCTCCACTTCATGACACCTTAAATATCCCAGGAAAGAGAAAAATGGATAAAGAAGTTGTGGTCCTTATGTACAAAGGAATATCACTCAGACATGAAATCAATGTCATAAGGCTAGTAGAAGCAAGATGAGTGGATTTAGGTATAACGATTCTAAGTGAAATAAGTCACACAGAAAAAGACACTTATCATAAGCTATCACTTATAGAGGGAATGTAAAAACCGCTACACTTGAACTGAATTACAAAACAGAACAGAGTCACACGTTTAGAAAACACACTATGGCTGCTTAACGGGAAAGATGAGGTGGGGTGATGCATAAAACAAGGGTTTCAAATTCGCTCAGATACTGTTCCATACACCCAATATGTAATAGACAAGACGTACTCCTTGCTCAGTGAACTGGACTCAACACCCCCTATTCACCGCACAAGAATATATCTGACTAGTAAGAATCGTAAAACCTATGTATTGATATCTCTCTGGAAGTGAGCCAAGTGGGTGTAAAGCCGCATAAACACAGCCGTGAAAAGCAGCTAAACCCCATTATAAAAATAAATTACTTTTAAAAACCCGTAAAACAAAGACAGTGAAAGAGAGAGAAATTCTCACAAAATTCGTTCAGGGGCTGTGATGCAACCTGGATTGACCATATCTAGACACACACCTGGATGAGACATAAGGGTGGACACTCTTGGGGCTGAGAGGTTGGGTGAGCAAACTCAGACCCTTTAAAGTAATACTGCGTGGTACCCATCCCATGGGTCCCAAATCTCCAGGTTCAAAGGCATCTTCCTACATCGAAAACATGCATGAGAAACCCAGAAGATGGTACACCGTGTGATTTTGAAAGGTTTCTAAAACGCACCCAATTTCTCATCTCCTTGTGCTCGGGTTCGCCTTTCCAGCTACTTTACTAGCAATCTCCCTACTTGGAGAATCAGCACCTTTAAGCTCCTGTTCCCTACAGGTTGCAATTTGTCCTGAGGATGAACGGGAAGAGGGGCAAATAATGAGAGACTAGATCTAGGTGTTGGGACAGGCACAGGTCACTCTATTTTCCCATCAGGAAGAAGAATTAAACACAGGCTCAGCCTGCCGCCGGGAACCAGAATAGGGCCTGAGGCAATCCCGTGCTTTTGCGGCCAGCTCCCAAAAAAGACAGTTGAAAAATGGAGCTCAGGGGCACTGCAATTCACAAACCTGCTGAGTTATAAATGATAACTCTCGTCCACAAATATATTGAGGGAAGGCAACGAAGAGGATTTGAAAGCAAGGCAGAATTGCAGGAAACAGGTTTCAGGAGGTAGATTCGAATCGCCTTTAAAGCACATGAAAAGTGGCAAAACGTCGACAGTGATGCCCTTGGCCAAAAAGGGCGTAAGCGTTTTTTCCTGAATATATTCAGGAAAAAACGCATACGCCCTTTTTGGCCAACCAAGCAAACTGGAAAGGCAAATCAGCGCTACAAAGAAGTCTCGCTTCCCATCGGTCAAAAGGGCCATGCTGCAAAACGTGTCAAAACCAGAAATGCAGGACAGGCCCTGGAGAAATGGCAGCCTTGCTACGCTGATGGGCGGGATGTAAATTGCCAACAGCCACTCTGGAGAAGTGTACGGTGTGTCCTGAAACATCGAAAAAACACAGCTTAGGGAGCATAGGGCACGTCCACTCATTGGCGTATAAATTGGGAAAACTAAAAATCAGCAAGACACAGGCACCCCAATGTTTAGGGCTGCTATGTTGACAAGAACCTCCACTTCATGACACCTTAAATATCCCAGGAAAGAGAAAAATGGATAAAGAAGTTGTGGTCCTTATGTACAAAGGAATATCACTCAGACATGAAATCAATGTCATAAGGTTAGTAGAAGCAAGATGAGTGGATTTAGGTACGACGATTCTAAGTGAAATAAGTCACACAGAAAAAGACACTTATCATAAGCTATCACTTATAGAGGGAATGTAAAAACCGCTACACTTGAACTGAATTACAAAACAGAACAGAGTCACACGTTTAGAAAACACACTATGGCTGCTTAACGGGAAAGGTGAGGTGGGGTGATGCATAAAACAACGGTTTCAAATTCGCTCAGATACAGTTCCATACACCCAATATGTAATAGACAAGACCTACTCCTTGCTCAGTGAACTGGACTCAACACCCCCTATTCACCGCACAAGAATATATTTGACTAGTAAGAATCGTAAAACCTATGTATTGATATCTCTCTGGAAGTGAGCCAAGTGGGTGTAAAGCCGCATAAACACAGCCGTGAAAAGCAGCTAAACCCCATTATAAAAATAAATTACTTTTAAAAACCCGTAAAACAAAGACAGTGAAAGAGAGAGAAATTCTTACAAAATTCGTTCAGGGGCTGTGATGCAACCTGGATTGACCATATCTAGACCCACAGCTGGATGAGACATAAGGGTGGACACTCTTGGGGCTGAGAGGTTGGGTGAGGTTGGGTGAGCAAACACAGACCCTTTAAAGTAATACTGTGTGGTACCCATCCCATGGGTCCCAAATCTCCAGGTTCAAGGGCATCTTCCTACATCGAAAACATGCATGAGAAACCCAGAAGATGGTACACCGTGTGATTTTGAAAGGTTTCTAAAACGCACCCCATTTCTCATCTTCTTGTGCTCGGGTTCGCCTTTCCAGCTATTTTACTAGCAATCTCCCTACTTGGAGAATCAGCACCTTTAAGCTCCTGTTCCCTACAGGTTGCAATTTGTCCTGAGGATGAACGGGAAGAGGGGCTACCAATGAGAGACTAGATCTAGGTGTTGGGACAGGCCCAGGTCACTCTATTTTCCCATGAGGAAGAAGAATTAACCACAGGCTCAGCCTGCCGCCAGGAACCAGAATAGGGCCTGAGGCAATCCCGCGCTTTTGCGGCCAGCTACCAAAAAAGCGAGTTGAAAAATGGAGCTCAGGGACACTGCAATTCACAAACCCGCAGAGTTATAAATGATAACTCTCATCCACAGATATATTGAGGGAAGGCAACGAAGAGGATTTGGAAGCAAGGCAGAATTGCAGGAAACAGATTTCAGGAGGTAGATTCGAATCGCCTTTAAAGCACATGAAAAGCGGCAAAACGTCGACAATGATGCCCTTGGCCAAAAAGGGCGTATGCGTTTTTTCCTGAATATATTCAGGAAAAAACGCATACGCCCTTTTTGGCCAACCAAGCAACCTGGAAAGGCAAATCAGCGCTTCAAAGAAGTTTCGCTTCCCATCAGTCAAAAGGGTGATGCTGCAAAAAGTGTCAAAACCAGAAATGCAGGACAGGCCATGGAGAAATGGCAGCCTTGCTACGCTGATGGGCGGGATGTAAATTGCCAACAGCCACTCTGGAGAAGTGTACGGTGTGTCCTGAAACATCGAAAAAACACAGCTTAGGGAGCATAGGGCACGTCCACTCATGGGCGTATAAATTGGGAAAACTAAAAATCAGCAAGACACAGGCACCCCAAAGTTTAGGGCTGCTCTGTTGACAAGAACCTCCACTTCATGACAACTTAAATATCCCAGGAAAGAGAAAAATGGATAAAGAAGTTGTGGTCCTTATGTACAATGGAATATCACTCAGACATGAAATCAATGTCATAAGGCTAGTAGAAGCAAGATGAGTGGAATTAGGTACGACGATTCTAAGTGAAATAAGTCACACAGAAAAAGACACTTATCATAAGCTATCACTTATAGAGGGAATGTAAAAACCGCTACACTTGAACTGAATTACAAAACAGAACAGAGTCACACGTTTAGAAAACACACTATGGCTGCTTAACGGGAAAGGTGAGGTGGGGTGATGCATAAAACAAGGGTTTCAAATTCGCTCAGATACTGTTCCATACACCCAATATGTAATAGACAAGACCTACTCATTGCTCAGTGAACTGGACTCAACACCCCCTATTCACCGCACAAGAATATATGTGTCTAGTAAGAATCTTAAAACCTATGTATTGATATCTGTCTGGAAGTGAGTCAAGTGGGTGTAAAGCCGCATAAACACAGCCGTGAAAAGCAGCTAAACCCCATTATAAAAATAAATTACTTTTAAAAACCCGTAAAACAAAGACAGTGAAAGAGAGAGAAATTCTTACAAAATTCGTTCAGGGGCTGTGATGCAACCTGGATTGACCATATCTAGACCCACACCTGGATGAGACATAAGGGTGGACACTCTTGGGGCTGAGAGGTTGGGTGAGGTTGGGTGAGCAAACGCAGACCCTTTAAAGTAATACTGTGTGGTACCCATCCCATGGGTCCCAAATCTCCAGGTTCAAGGGCATCTTCCTACATCGAAAACATGAATGAGAAACCCAGAAGATGGTACACCGTGTGATTTTGAAAGGTTTCTAAAACGCACCCAATTTCTCATCTCCTTGTGCTCGGGTTCGCCTTTCCAGCTACTTTACTAGCAATCTCCCTACTTGGAGAATCAGCACCTTTAAGCTCCTGTTCCCTACAGGTTGCAATTTGTCCTGAGGATGAACGGGAAGAGGGGCAACCAATGAGACACTAGATCTAGGTGTTGGGACAGGCCCAGGTCACTCTATTTTCCCATCAGGAAGAAGAATTAACCACAGGCTCAGCCTGCCGCCAGGAACCAGAATAGGGCCTGAGGCAATCCCGCGCTTTTGCGGCCAGCTACCAAAAAAGCGAGTTGAAAAATGGAGCTCAGGGACACTGCAATTCACAAACCCGCAGAGTTATAAATGATAACTCTCATCCACAGATATATTGAGGGAAGGCAACGAAGAGGATTTGGAAGCAAGGCAGAATTGCAGGAAACAGATTTCAGGAGGTAGATTCGAATCGCCTTTAAAGCACATGAAAAGCGGCAAAACGTCGACAATGATGCCCTTGGCCAAAAAGGGCGTATGCGTTTTTTCCTGAATATATTCAGGAAAAAACGCATACGCCCTTTTTGGCCAACCAAGCAACCTGGAAAGGCAAATCAGCGCTTCAAAGAAGTTTCGCTTCCCATCAGTCAAAAGGGTGATGCTGCAAAAAGTGTCAAAACCAGAAATGCAGGACAGGCCATGGAGAAATGGCAGCCTTGCTACGCTGATGGGCGGGATGTAAATTGCCAACAGCCACTCTGGAGAAGTGTACGGTGTGTCCTGAAACATCGAAAAAACACAGCTTAGGGAGCATAGGGCACGTCCACTCATGGGCGTATAAATTGGGAAAACTAAAAATCAGCAAGACACAGGCACCCCAAAGTTTAGGGCTGCTCTGTTGACAAGAACCTCCACTTCATGACAACTTAAATATCCCAGGAAAGAGAAAAATGTATAAAGAAGTTGTGCTCCTTATGTACAATGGAATATCACTCAGACATGAAATCAATGTCATAAGGCTAGTAGAAGCAAGATGAGTGGACTTAGGTACGACGATTCTAAGTGAAATAAGTCACACAGAAAAACACACTTATCATAAGCTATCACTTATAGAGGGAATGTAAAAACCGCTACACTTGAACTGAATTACAAAACAGAACAGAGTCACACGTTTAGAAAACACACTATGGCTGCTTAACGGGAAAGGTGAGGTGGGGTGATGCATAAAACAAGGGTTTCAAATTCGCTCAGATACTGTTCCATACACCCAATATGTAATAGACAAGACCTACTCCTTGCTCAGTGAACTGGACTCAACACCCCCTATTCACCGCACAAGAATATATGTGTCTAGTAAGAATCTTAAAACCTATGTATTGATATCTGTCTGGAAGTGAGTCAAGTGGGTGTAAAGCCGCATAAACACAGCCGTGAAAAGCAGCTAAACCCCATTATAAAAATAAATTACTTTTAAAAACCCGTAAAACAAAGACAGTGAAAGAGAGAGAAATTCTTACAAAATTCGTTCAGGGGCTGTGATGCAACCTGGATTGACCATATCTAGACCCACACCTGGATGAGACATAAGGGTGGACACTCTTGGGGCTGAGAGGTTGGGTGAGGTTGGGTGAGCAAAAGCAGACCCTTTAAAGTAATACTGTGTGGTACCCATCCCATGGGTCCCAAATCTCCAGGTTCAAGGGCATCTTCCTACATCGAAAACATGAATGAGAAACCCAGAAGATGGTACACCGTGTGATTTTGAAAGGTTTCTAAAACGCACCCAATTTCTCATCTCCTTGTGCTCGGGTTCGCCTTTCCAGCTACTTTACTAGCAATCTCCCTACTTGGAGAATCAGCACCTTTAAGCTCCTGTTCCCTACAGGTTGCAATTTGTCCTGAGGATGAACGGGAAGAGGGGCAACCAATGAGAGACTAGATCTAGGTGTTGGGACAGGCCCAGGTCACTCTATTTTCCCATCAGGAAGAAGAATTAACCACAGGCTCAGCCTGCCGCCAGGAACCAGAATACGGCCTGAGGCAATCCCGCGCTTTTGCGGCCAGCTCCCAAAAAAGCGAGTTGAAAAATGGAGCTCAGGGACACTGCAATTCACAAACCCGCAGAGTTATAAATGATAACTCTCATCCACAGATATATTGAGGGAAGGCAACGAAGAGGATTTGAAAGCAAGGCAGAATTGCAGGAAACAGATTTCAGGAGGTAGATTCGAATCGCCTTTAAAGCACATGAAAAGCGGCAAAACGTCGACAATGATGCCCTTGGCCAAAAAGGGCGTATGCGTTTTTTCCTGAATATATTCAGGAAAAAACGCATACGCCCTTTTTGGCCAACCAAGCAACCTGGAAAGGCAAATCAGCGCTTCAAAGAAGTTTCGCTTCCCATCAGTCAAAAGGGTGATGCTGCAAAAAGTGTCAAAACCAGAAATGCAGGACAGGCCATGGAGAAATGGCAGCCTTGCTACGCTGATGGGCGGGATGTAAATTGCCAACAGCCACTCTGGAGAAGTGTACGGTGTGTCCTGAAACATCGAAAAAACACAGCTTAGGGAGCATAGGGCACGACCACTCATGGGCGTATAAATTGGGAAAACTAAAAATCAGCAAGACACAGGCACCCCAATGTTTAGGGCTGCTATGTTGACAAGAACCTCCACTTCATGACACCTTAAATATCCCAGGAAAGAGAAAAATGGATAAAGAAGTTGTGGTCCTTATGTACAAAGGAATATCACTCAGACATGAAATCAATGTCATAAGGCTAGTAGAAGCAAGATGAGTGGATTTAGGTATAACGATTCTAAGTGAAATAAGTCACACAGAAAAAGACACTTATCATAAGCTATCACTTATAGAGGGAATGTAAAAACCGCTACACTTGAACTGAATTACAAAACAGAACAGAGTCACACGTTTAGAAAACACACTATGGCTGCTTAACGGGAAAGATGAGGTGGGGTGATGCATAAAACAAGGGTTTCAAATTCGCTCAGATACTGTTCCATACACCCAATATGTAATAGACAAGACGTACTCCTTGCTCAGTGAACTGGACTCAACACCCCCTATTCACCGCACAAGAATATATCTGACTAGTAAGAATCGTAAAACCTATGTATTGATATCTCTCTGGAAGTGAGCCAAGTGGGTGTAAAGCCGCATAAACACAGCCGTGAAAAGCAGCTAAACCCCATTATAAAAATAAATTACTTTTAAAAACCCGTAAAACAAAGACAGTGAAAGAGAGAGAAATTCTCACAAAATTCGTTCAGGGGCTGTGATGCAACCTGGATTGACCATATCTAGACACACACCTGGATGAGACATAAGGGTGGACACTCTTGGGGCTGAGAGGTTGGGTGAGCAAACTCAGACCCTTTAAAGTAATACTGCGTGGTACCCATCCCATGGGTCCCAAATCTCCAGGTTCAAAGGCATCTTCCTACATCGAAAACATGCATGAGAAACCCAGAAGATGGTACACCGTGTGATTTTGAAAGGTTTCTAAAACGCACCCAATTTCTCATCTCCTTGTGCTCGGGTTCGCCTTTCCAGCTACTTTACTAGCAATCTCCCTACTTGGAGAATCAGCACCTTTAAGCTCCTGTTCCCTACAGGTTGCAATTTGTCCTGAGGATGAACGGGAAGAGGGGCAAATAATGAGAGACTAGATCTAGGTGTTGGGACAGGCACAGGTCACTCTATTTTCCCATCAGGAAGAAGAATTAAACACAGGCTCAGCCTGCCGCCGGGAACCAGAATAGGGCCTGAGGCAATCCCGTGCTTTTGCGGCCAGCTCCCAAAAAAGACAGTTGAAAAATGGAGCTCAGGGGCACTGCAATTCACAAACCTGCTGAGTTATAAATGATAACTCTCGTCCACAAATATATTGAGGGAAGACAACGAAGAGGATTTGAAAGCAAGGCAGAATTGCAGGAAACAGGTTTCAGGAGGTAGATTCGAATCGCCTTTAAAGCACATGAAAAGTGGCAAAACGTCGACAGTGATGCCCTTGGCCAAAAAGGGCGTAAGCGTTTTTTCCTGAATATATTCAGGAAAAAACGCATACGCCCTTTTTGGCCAACCAAGCAAACTGGAAAGGCAAATCAGCGCTACAAAGAAGTCTCGCTTCCCATCGGTCAAAAGGGCCGTGCTGCAAAAAGTGTCAAAACCAGAAATGCAGGACAGGCCATGGAGAAATGGCAGCCTTGCTACGCTGATGGGCGGGATGTAAATTGCCAACAGCCACTCTGGAGAAGTGTACGGTGTGTCCTGAAACATCGAAAAAACACAGCTTAGGGAGCATAGGGCACGACCACTCATGGGCGTATAAATTGGGAAAACTAAAAATCAGCAAGACACAGGCACCCCAATGTTTAGGGCTGCTATGTTGACAAGAACCTCCACTTCATGACACCTTAAATATCCCAGGAAAGAGAAAAATGGATAAAGAAGTTGTGGTCCTTATGTACAAAGGAATATCACTCAGACATGAAATCAATGTCATAAGGCTAGTAGAAGCAAGATGAGTGGATTTAGGTATAACGATTCTAAGTGAAAGAAGTCACACAGAAAAAGACACTTATCATAAGCTATCACTTATAGAGGGAATGTAAAAACCGCTACACTTGAACTGAATTACAAAACAGAACAGAGTCACACGTTTAGAAAACACACTATGGCTGCTTAACGGGAAAGATGAGGTGGGGTGATGCATAAAACAAGGGTTTCAAATTCGCTCAGATACTGTTCCATACACCCAATATGTAATAGACAAGACGTACTCCTTGCTCAGTGAACTGGACTCAACACCCCTTATTCACCGCACAAGAATATATCTGACTAGTAAGAATCGTAAAACCTATGTATTGATATCTCTCTGGAAGTGAGCCAAGTGGGTGTAAAGCCGCATAAACACAGCCGTGAAAAGCAGCTAAACCCCATTATAAAAATAAATTACTTTTAAAAACCCGTAAAACAAAGACAGTGAAAGAGAGAGAAATTCTCACAAAATTCGTTCAGGGGCTGTGATGCAACCTGGATTGACCATATCTAGACACACACCTGGATGAGACATAAGGGTGGACACTCTTGGGGCTGAGAGGTTGGGTGAGCAAACTCAGACCCTTTAAAGTAATACTGCGTGGTACCCATCCCATGGGTCCCAAATCTCCAGGTTCAAAGGCATCTTCCTACATCGAAAACATGCATGAGAAACCCAGAAGATGGTACACCGTGTGATTTTGAAAGGTTTCTAAAACGCACCCAATTTCTCATCTCCTTGTGCTCGGGTTCGCCTTTCCAGCTACTTTACTAGCTATCTCCCTACTTGGAGAATCAGCACCTTTAAGCTCCTGTTCCCTACAGGTTGCAATTTGTCCTGAGGATGAACGGGAAGAGGGGCAAATAATGAGAGACTAGATCTAGGTGTTGGGACAGGCACAGGTCACTCTATTTTCCCATCAGGAAGAAGAATTAAACACAGGCTCAGCCTGCCGCCGGGAACCAGAATAGGGCCTGAGGCAATCCCGTGCTTTTGCGGCCAGCTCCCAAAAAAGACAGTTGAAAAATGGAGCTCAGGGGCACTGCAATTCACAAACCTGCTGAGTTATAAATGATAACTCTCGTCCACAAATATATTGAGGGAAGACAACGAAGAGGATTTGAAAGCAAGGCAGAATTGCAGGAAACAGGTTTCAGGAGGTAGATTCGAATCGCCTTTAAAGCACATGAAAAGTGGCAAAACGTCGACAGTGATGCCCTTGGCCAAAAAGGGCGTAAGCGTTTTTTCCTGAATATATTCAGGAAAAAACGCATACGCCCTTTTTGGCCAACCAAGCAAACTGGAAAGGCAAATCAGCGCTACAAAGAAGTCTCGCTTCCCATCGGTCAAAAGGGCCATGCTGCAAAAAGTGTCAAAACCAGAAATGCAGGACAGGCCATGGATAAATGGCAGCCTTGCTACGCTGATGGGCGGGATGTAAATTGCCAACAGCCACTCTGGAGAAGTGTACGGTGTGTCCTGAAACATCGAAAAAACACAGCTTAGGGAGCATAGGGCACGTCCACTCATTGGCGTATAAATTGGGAAAACTAAAAATCAGCAAGACACAGGCACCCCAATGTTTAGGGCTGCTATGTTGACAAGAACCTCCACTTCATGACACCTTAAATATCCCAGGAAAGAGAAAAATGGATAAAGAAGTTGTGGTCCTTATGTACAAAGGAATATCACTCAGACATGAAATCAATGTCATAAGGCTAGTAGAAGCAAGATGAGTGGATTTAGGTACGACGATTCTAAGAGAAATAAGTCACACAGAAAAAGACACTTATCATAAGCTATCACTTATAGAGGGAATGTAAAAACCGCTACACTTGAACTGAATTACAAAACAGAACAGAGTCACACGTTTAGAAAACACACTATGGCTGCTTAACGGGAAAGGTGAGGTGGGGTGATGCATAAAACAACGGTTTCAAATTCGCTCAGATACAGTTCCATACACCCAATATGTAATAGACAAGACCTACTCCTTGCTCAGTGAACTGGACTCAACACCCCCTATTCACCGCACAAGAATATATCTGACTAGTAAGAATCGTAAAACCTATGTATTGATATCTCTCTGGAAGTGAGCCAAGTGGGTGTAAAGCCGCATAAACACAGCCGTGAAAAGCAGCTAAACCCCATTATAAAAATAAATTACTTTTAAAAACCCGTAAAACAAAGACAGTGAAAGAGAGAGAAATTCTTACAAAATTCGTTCAGGGGCTGTGATGCAACCTGGATTGACCATATCTAGACCCACAGCTGGATGAGACATAAGGGTGGACACTCTTGGGGCTGAGAGGTTGGGTGAGGTTGGGTGAGCAAACGCAGACCCTTTAAAGTAATACTGTGTGGTACCCATCCCATGGGTCCCAAATCTCCAGGTTCAAGGGCATCTTCCTACATCGAAAACATGCATGAGAAACCCAGAAGATGGTACACCGTGTGATTTTGAAAGGTTTCTAAAACGCACCCCATTTCTCATCTTCTTGTGCTCGGGTTCGCCTTTCCAGCTATTTTACTAGCAATCTCCCTACTTGGAGAATCAGCACCTTTAAGCTCCTGTTCCCTACAGGTTGCAATTTGTCCTGAGGATGAACGGGAAGAGGGGCTACCAATGAGAGACTAGATCTAGGTGTTGGGACAGGCCCAGGTCACTCTATTTTCCCATCAGGAAGAAGAATTAACCACAGGCTCAGCCTGCCGCCAGGAACCAGAATAGGGCCTGAGGCAATCCCGCGCTTTTGCGGCCAGCTACCAAAAAAGCGAGTTGAAAAATGGAGCTCAGGGACACTGCAATTCACAAACCCGCAGAGTTATAAATGATAACTCTCATCCACAGATATATTGAGGGAAGGCAACGAAGAGGATTTGGAAGCAAGGCAGAATTGCAGGAAACAGATTTCAGGAGGTAGATTCGAATCGCCTTTAAAGCACATGAAAAGCGGCAAAACGTCGACAATGATGCCCTTGGCCAAAAAGGGCGTATGCGTTTTTTCCTGAATATATTCAGGAAAAAACGCATACGCCCTTTTTGGCCAACCAAGCAACCTGGAAAGGCAAATCAGCGCTTCAAAGAAGTTTCGCTTCCCATCGGTCAAAAGGGTCATGCTGCAAAAAGTGTCAAAACCAGAAATGCAGGACAGGCCATGGAGAAATGGCAGCCTTGCTACGCTGATGGGCGGGATGTAAATTGCCAACAGCCACTCTGGAGAAGTGTACGGTGTGTCCTGAAACATCGAAAAAACACAGCTTAGGGAGCATAGGGCACGACCACTCATGGGAGTATAAATTGGGAAAACTAAAAATCAGCAAGACACAGGCACCCCAATGTTTAGGGCTGCTATGTTGACAAGAACCTCCACTTCATGACACCTTAAATATCCCAGGAAAGAGAAAAATGGATAAAGAAGTTGTGGTCCTTATGTACAAAGGAATATCACTCAGACATGAAATCAATGTCATAAGGCTAGTAGAAGCAAGATGAGTGGATTTAGGTATGACGATTCTAAGTGAAATAAGTCACACAGAAAAAGACACTTATCATAAGCTATCACTTATAGAGGGAATGTAAAAACCGCTACACTTGAACTGAATTACAAAACAGAACAGAGTCACAGGTTTAGAAAACACACTATGGCTGCTTAACGGGAAAGGTGAGGTGGGGTGATGCATAAAAGAAGGGTTTCAAATTCGCTCAGATACTGTTCCATACACCCAATATGTAATAGACAAGACCTACTCCTTGCTCAGTGAACTGGACTCAACACCCCCTATTCACCGCACAAGAATATATCTGACTAGTAAGAATCGTAAAACCTATGTATTGATATCTCTCTGGAAGTGAGCCAAGTGGGTGTAAAGCCGCATAAACACAGCCGTGAAAAGCAGCTAAACCCCATTATAAAAATAAATTACTTTTAAAAACCCGTAAAACAAAGACAGTGAAAGAGAGAGAAATTCTTACAAAATTCGTTCAGGGGCTGTGATGCAACCTGGATTGACCATATCTAGACCCACACCGGGATGAGACATAAGGTTGGACACTCTTGGGGCTGAGAGGTTGGGTGAGGTTGGGTGAGCAAACGCAGACCCTTTAAAGTAATACTGTGTGGTACCCATCCCATGGGTCCCAAATCTCCAGGTTCAAGGGCATCTTCCTACATCGAAAACATGCATGAGAAACCCAGAAGATGGTACACCGTGTGATTTTGAAAGGTTTCTAAAACGCACCCAATTTCTCATCTCCTTGTGCTCGGGTTCGCCTTTCCAGCTACTTTACTAGCAATCTCCCTACTTGGAGAATCAGCACCTTTAAGCTCCTGTTCCCTACAGGTTGCAATTTGTCCTGAGGATGAACGGGAAGAGGGGCAACCAATGAGAGACTAGATCTAGGTGTTGGGACAGGCCCAGGTCACTCTATTTTCCCATCAGGAAGAAGAATTAACCACAGGCTCAGCCTGCCGCCAGGAACCAGAATAGGGCCTGAGGCAATCCCGTGCTTTTGCGGCCAGCTCCCAAAAAAGCGAGTTGAAAAATGGAGCTCAGGGACACTGCAATTCACAAACCCGCAGAGTTATAAATGATAACTCTCATCCACAGATATATTGAGGGAAGGCAACGAAGAGGATTTGAAAGCAAGGCAGAATTGCAGGAAACAGATTTCAGGAGGTAGATTCGAATCGCCTTTAAAGCACATGAAAAGCGGCAAAACGTCGACAATGATGCCCTTGGCCAAAAAGGGCGTATGCGTTTTTTCCTGAATATATTCAGGAAAAAACGCATACGCCCTTTTTGGCCAACCAAGCAACCTGGAAAGGCAAATCAGCGCTTCAAAGAAGTTTCGCTTCCCATCGGTCAAAAGGGTCATGCTGCAAAAAGTGTCAAAACCAGAAATGCAGGACAGGCCATGGAGAAATGGCAGCCTTGCTACGCTGATGGGCGGGATGTAAATTGCCAACAGCCACTCTGGAGAAGTGTATGGTGTGTCCTGAAACATCGAAAAAACACAGCTTAGGGAGCATAGGGCACCTCCACTCATGGGCGTATACATTGGGAAAACTAAAAATCAGCAAGACACAGGCACCCCAATGTTTAGGGCTGCTATGTTGACAAGAACCTCCACTTCATGACACCTTAAATATCCCAGGAAAGAGAAAAATGGATAAAGAAGTTGTGGTCCTTATGTACAAAGGAATATCACTCAGACATGAAATCAATGTCATAAGGCTAGTAGAAGCAAGATGAGTGGATTTAGGTATGACGATTCTAAGTGAAATAAGTCACACAGAAAAAGACACTTATCATAAGCTATCACTTATAGAGGGAATGTAAAAACCGCTACACTTGAACTGAATTACAAAACAGAACAGAGTCACACGTTTAGAAAACACACTATGGCTGCTTAACGGGAAAGGTGAGGTGGGGTGATGCATAAAACAAGGGTTTCAAATTCGCTCAGATACTGTTCCATACACCCAATATGTAATAGACAAGACCTACTCCTTGCTCAGTGAACTGGACTCAACACCCCCTATTCACCGCACAAGAATATATCTGACTAGTAAGAATCGTAAAACCTATGTATTGATATCTCTCTGGAAGTGAGCCAAGTGGGTGTAAAGCCGCATAAACACAGCCGTGAAAAGCAGCTAAACCCCATTATAAAAATAAATTACTTTTAAAAACCCGTAAAACAAAGACAGTGAAAGAGAGAGAAATTCTTACAAAATTCGTTCAGGGGCTGTGATGCAACCTGGATTGACCATATCTAGACCCACACCGGGATGAGACATTAGGTTGGACACTCTTGGGGCTGAGAGGTTGGGTGAGGTTGGGTGAGCAAACGCAGACCCTTTAAAGTAATACTGTGTGGTACCCATCCCATGGGTCCCAAATCTCCAGGTTCAAGGGCATCTTCCTACATCGAAAACATGCATGAGAAACCCAGAAGATGGTACACCATGTGATTTTGAAAGGTTTCTAAAACGCACCCAATTTCTCATCTCCTTGTGCTCGGGTTCGCCTTTCCAGCTACTTTACTAGCAATCTCCCTACTTGGAGAATCAGCACCTTTAAGCTCCTGTTCCCTACAGGTTGCAATTTGTCCTGAGGATGAACGGGAAGAGGGGCAACCAATGAGAGACTAGATCTAGGTGTTGGGACAGGCCCAGGTCACTCTATTTTCCCATCAGGAAGAAGAATTAACCACAGGCTCAGCCTGCCGCCAGGAACCAGAATAGGGCCTGAGGCAATCCCGCGCTTTTGCGGCCAGCTCCCAAAAAAGCGAGTTGAAAAATGGAGCTCAGGGACACTGCAATTCACAAACCCGCAGAGTTATAAATGATAACTCTCATCCACAGATATATTGAGGGAAGGCAACGAAGAGGATTTGAAAGCAAGGCAGAATTGCAGGAAACAGATTTCAGGAGGTAGATTCGAATCGCCTTTAAAGCACATGAAAAGCGGCAAAACGTCGACAATGATGCCCTTGGCCAAAAAGGGCGTATGCGTTTTTTCCTGAATATATTCAGGAAAAAACGCATACGCCCTTTTTGGCCAACCAAGCAACCTGGAAAGGCAAATCAGCGCTTCAAAGAAGTTTCGCTTCCCATCGGTCAAAAGGGTCATGCTGCAAAAAGTGTCAAAACAAGAAATGCAGGACAGGCCATGGAGAAATGGCAGCCTTGCTACGCTGATGGGCGGGATGTAAATTGCCAACAGCCACTCTGGAGAAGTGTATGGTGCGTCCTGAAACATCGAAAAAACACAGCTTAGGGAGCATAGGGCACCTCCACTCATGGGCGTATAAATTGGGAAAACTAAAAATCAGCAAGACACAGGCACCCCAATGTTTAGGGCTGCTATGTTGACAAGAACCTCCACTTCATGACACCTTAAATATCCCAGGAAAGAGAAAAATGGATAAAGAAGTTGTGGTCCTTATGTACAAAGGAATATCACTCAGACATGAAATCAATGTCATAAGGCTAGTAGAAGCAAGATGAGTGGATTTAGGTATGACGATTCTAAGTGAAATAAGTCACACAGAAAAAGACACTTATCATAAGCTATCACTTATAGAGGGAATGTAAAAACCGCTACACTTGAACTGAATTACAAAACAGAACAGAGTCACAGGTTTAGAAAACACACTATGGCTGCTTAACGGGAAAGGTGAGGTGGGGTGATGCATAAAACAAGGGTTTCAAATTCGCTCAGATACTGTTCCATACACCCAATATGTAATAGACAAGACCTACTCCTTGCTCAGTGAACTGGACTCAACACCCCCTATTCACCGCACAAGAATATATCTGACTAGTAAGAATCGTAAAACCTATGTATTGATATCTCTCTGGAAGTGAGCCAAGTGGGTGTAAAGCCGCATAAACACAGCCGTGAAAAGCAGCTAAACCCCATTATAAAAATAAATTACTTTTAAAAACCCGTAAAACAAAGACAGTGAAAGAGAGAGAAATTCTTACAAAATTCGTTCAGGGGCTGTGATGCAACCTGGATTGACCATATCTAGACCCACACCGGGATGAGACATAAGGTTGGACACTCTTGGGGCTGAGAGGTTGGGTGAGGTTGGGTGAGCAAACGCAGACCCTTTAAAGTAATACTGTGTGGTACCCATCCCATGGGTCCCAAATCTCCAGGTTCAAGGGCATCTTCCTACATCGAAAACATGCATGAGAAACCCAGAAGATGGTACACCGTGTGATTTTGAAAGGTTTCTAAAACGCACCCAATTTCTCATCTCCTTGTGCTCGGGTTCGCCTTTCCAGCTACTTTACTAGCAATCTCCCTACTTGGAGAATCAGCACCTTTAAGCTCCTGTTCCCTACAGGTTGCAATTTGTCCTGAGGATGAACGGGAAGAGGGGCAACCAAAGAGAGACTAGATCTAGGTGTTGGGACAGGCCCAGGTCACTCTATTTTCCCATCAGGAAGAAGAATTAACCACAGGCTCAGCCTGCCGCCAGGAACCAGAATAGGGCCTGAGGCAATCCCGTGCTTTTGCGGCCAGCTCCCAAAAAAGCGAGTTGAAAAATGGAGCTCAGGGACACTGCAATTCACAAACCCGCAGAGTTATAAATGATAACTCTCATCCACAGATATATTGAGGGAAGGCAACGAAGAGGATTTGAAAGCAAGGCAGAATTGCAGGAAACAGATTTCAGGAGGTAGATTCGAATCGCCTTTAAAGCACATGAAAAGCGGCAAAACGTCGACAATGATGCCCTTGGCCAAAAAGGGCGTATGCGTTTTTTCCTGAATATATTCAGGAAAAAACGCATACGCCCTTTTTGGCCAACCAAGCAACCTGGAAAGGCAAATCAGCGCTTCAAAGAAGTTTCGCTTCCCATCGGTCAAAAGGGTCATGCTGCAAAAAGTGTCAAAACCAGAAATGCAGGACAGGCCATGGAGAAATGGCAGCCTTGCTACGCTGATGGGCGGGATGTAAATTGCCAACAGCCACTCTGGAGAAGTGTATGGTGTGTCCTGAAACATCGAAAAAACACAGCTTAGGGAGCATAGGGCACCTCCACTCATGGGCGTATAAATTGGGAAAACTAAAAATCAGCAAGACACAGGCACCCCAATGTTTAGGGCTGCTATGTTGACAAGAACCTCCACTTCATGACACCTTAAATATCCCAGGAAAGAGAAAAATGGATAAAGAAGTTGTGGTCCTTATGTACAAAGGAATATCACTCAGACATGAAATCAATGTCATAAGGCTAGTAGAAGCAAGATGAGTGGATTTAGGTATGACGATTCTAAGTGAAATAAGTCACACAGAAAAAGACACTTATCATAAGCTATCACTTATAGAGGGAATGTAAAAACCGCTACACTTGAACTGAATTACAAAACAGAACAGAGTCACACGTTTAGAAAACACACTATGGCTGCTTAACGGGAAAGGTGAGGTGGGGTGATGCATAAAACAAGGGTTTCAAATTCGCTCAGATACTGTTCCATACACCCAATATGTAATAGACAAGACCTACTCCTTGCTCAGTGAACTGGACTCAACACCCCCTATTCACCGCACAAGAATATATCTGACTAGTAAGAATCGTAAAACCTATGTATTGATATCTCTCTGGAAGTGAGCCAAGTGGGTGTAAAGCCGCATAAACACAGCCGTGAAAAGCAGCTAAACCCCATTATAAAAATAAATTACTTTTAAAAACCCGTAAAACAAAGACAGTGAAAGAGAGAGAAATTCTTACAAAATTCGTTCAGGGGCTGTGATGCAACCTGGATTGACCATATCTAGACCCACACCGGGATGAGACATTAGGTTGGACACTCTTGGGGCTGAGAGGTTGGGTGAGGTTGGGTGAGCAAACGCAGACCCTTTAAAGTAATACTGTGTGGTACCCATCCCATGGGTCCCAAATCTCCAGGTTCAAGGGCATCTTCCTACATCGAAAACATGCATGAGAAACCCAGAAGATGGTACACCATGTGATTTTGAAAGGTTTCTAAAACGCACCCAATTTCTCATCTCCTTGTGCTCGGGTTCGCCTTTCCAGCTACTTTACTAGCAATCTCCCTACTTGGAGAATCAGCACCTTTAAGCTCCTGTTCCCTACAGGTTGCAATTTGTCCTGAGGATGAACGGGAAGAGGGGCAACCAATGAGAGACTAGATCTAGGTGTTGGGACAGGCCCAGGTCACTCTATTTTCCCATCAGGAAGAAGAATTAACCACAGGCTCAGCCTGCCGCCAGGAACCAGAATAGGGCCTGAGGCAATCCCGCGCTTTTGCGGCCAGCTCCCAAAAAAGCGAGTTGAAAAATGGAGCTCAGGGACACTGCAATTCACAAACCCGCAGAGTTATAAATGATAACTCTCATCCACAGATATATTGAGGGAAGGCAACGAAGAGGATTTGAAAGCAAGGCAGAATTGCAGGAAACAGATTTCAGGAGGTAGATTCGAATCGCCTTTAAAGCACATGAAAAGCGGCAAAACGTCGACAATGATGCCCTTGGCCAAAAAGGGCGTATGCGTTTTTTCCTGAATATATTCAGGAAAAAACGCATACGCCCTTTTTGGCCAACCAAGCAACCTGGAAAGGCAAATCAGCGCTTCAAAGAAGTTTCGCTTCCCATCGGTCAAAAGGGTCATGCTGCAAAAAGTGTCAAAACAAGAAATGCAGGACAGGCCATGGAGAAATGGCAGCCTTGCTACGCTGATGGGCGGGATGTAAATTGCCAACAGCCACTCTGGAGAAGTGTATGGTGTGTCCTGAAACATCGAAAAAACACAGCTTAGGGAGCATAGGGCACCTCCACTCATGGGCGTATAAATTGGGAAAACTAAAAATCAGCAAGACACAGGCACCCCAATGTTTAGGGCTGCTATGTTGACAAGAACCTCCACTTCATGACACCTTAAATATCCCAGGAAAGAGAAAAATGGATAAAGAAGTTGTGGTCCTTATGTACAAAGGAATATCACTCAGACATGAAATCAATGTCATAAGGCTAGTAGAAGCAAGATGAGTGGATTTAGGTATGACGATTCTAAGTGAAATAAGTCACACAGAAAAAGACACTTATCATAAGCTATCACTTATAGAGGGAATGTAAAAACCGCTACACTTGAACTGAATTACAAAACAGAACAGAGTCACACGTTTAGAAAACACACTATGGCTGCTTAACGGGAAAGGTGAGGTGGGGTGATGCATAAAACAAGGGTTTCAAATTCGCTCAGATACTGTTCCATACACCCAATATGTAATAGACAAGACCTACTCCTTGCTCAGTGAACTGGACTCAACACCCCCTATTCACCGCACAAGAATATATCTGACTAGTAAGAATCGTAAAACCTATGTATTGATATCTCTCTGGAAGTGAGCCAAGTGGGTGTAAAGCCGCATAAACACAGCCGTGAAAAGCAGCTAAACCCCATTATAAAAATAAATTACTTTTAAAAACCCGTAAAACAAAGACAGTGAAAGAGAGAGAAATTCTTACAAAATTCGTTCAGGGGCTGTGATGCAACCTGGATTGACCATATCTAGACCCACACCGGGATGAGACATAAGGTTGGACACTCTTGGGGCTGAGAGGTTGGGTGAGGTTGGGTGAGCAAACGCAGACCCTTTAAAGTAATACTGTGTGGTACCCATCCCATGGGTCCCAAATCTCCAGGTTCAAGGGCATCTTCCTACATCGAAAACATGCATGAGAAACCCAGAAGATGGTACACCGTGTGATTTTGAAAGGTTTCTAAAACGCACCCAATTTCTCATCTCCTTGTGCTCGGGTTCGCCTTTCCAGCTACTTTACTAGCAATCTCCCTACTTGGAGAATCAGCACCTTTAAGCTCCTGTTCCCTACAGGTTGCAATTTGTCCTGAGGATGAACGGGAAGAGGGGCAACCAATGAGAGACTAGATCTAGGTGTTGGGACAGGCCCAGGTCACTCTATTTTCCCATCAGGAAGAAGAATTAACCACAGGCTCAGCCTGCCGCCAGGAACCAGAATAGGGCCTGAGGCAATCCCGCGCTTTTGCGGCCAGCTCCCAAAAAAGCGAGTTGAAAAATGGAGCTCAGGGACACTGCAATTCACAAACCCGCAGAGTTATAAATGATAACTCTCATCCACAGATATATTGAGGGAAGGCAACGAAGAGGATTTGAAAGCAAGGCAGAATTGCAGGAAACAGATTTCAGGAGGTAGATTCGAATCGCCTTTAAAGCACATGAAAAGCGGCAAAACGTCGACAATGATGCCCTTGGCCAAAAAGGGCGTATGCGTTTTTTCCTGAATATATTCAGGAAAAAACGCATACGCCCTTTTTGGCCAACCAAGCAACCTGGAAAGGCAAATCAGCGCTTCAAAGAAGTTTCGCTTCCCATCCGTCAAAAGGGTCATGCTGCAAAAAGTGTCAAAACCAGAAATGCAGGACAGGCCATGGAGAAATGGCAGCCTTGCTACGCTGATGGGCGGGATGTAAATTGCCAACAGCCACTCTGGAGAAGTGTATGGTGTGTCCTGAAACATCGAAAAAACACAGCTTAGGGAGCATAGGGCACCTCCACTCATGGGCGTATAAATTGGGAAAACTAAAAATCAGCAAGACACAGGCACCCCAATGTTTAGGGCTGCTATGTTGACAAGAACCTCCACTTCATGACACCTTAAATATCCCAGGAAAGAGAAAAATGGATAAAGAAGTTGTGGTCCTTATGTACAAAGGAATATCACTCAGACATGAAATCAATGTCATAAGGCTAGTAGAAGCAAGATGAGTGGATTTAGGTATGACGATTCTAAGTGAAATAAGTCACACAGAAAAAGACACTTATCATAAGCTATCACTTATAGAGGGAATGTAAAAACCGCTACACTTGAACTGAATTACAAAACAGAACAGAGTCACACGTTTAGAAAACACACTATGGCTGCTTAACGGGAAAGGTGAGGTGGGGTGATGCATAAAACAAGGGTTTCAAATTCGCTCAGATACTGTTCCATACACCCAATATGTAATAGACAAGACCTACTCCTTGCTCAGTGAACTGGACTCAACACCCCCTATTCACCGCACAAGAATATATCTGACTAGTAAGAATCGTAAAACCTATGTATTGATATCTCTCTGGAAGTGAGCCAAGTGGGTGTAAAGCCGCATAAACACAGCCGTGAAAAGCAGCTAAACCCCATTATAAAAATAAATTACTTTTAAAAACCCGTAAAACAAAGACAGTGAAAGAGAGAGAAATTCTTACAAAATTCGTTCAGGGGCTGTGATGCAACCTGGATTGACCATATCTAGACCCACACCGGGATGAGACATTAGGTTGGACACTCTTGGGGCTGAGAGGTTGGGTGAGGTTGGGTGAGCAAACGCAGACCCTTTAAAGTAATACTGTGTGGTACCCATCCCATGGGTCCCAAATCTCCAGGTTCAAGGGCATCTTCCTACATCGAAAACATGCATGAGAAACCCAGAAGATGGTACACCATGTGATTTTGAAAGGTTTCTAAAACGCACCCAATTTCTCATCTCCTTGTGCTCGGGTTCGCCTTTCCAGCTACTTTACTAGCAATCTCCCTACTTGGAGAATCAGCACCTTTAAGCTCCTGTTCCCTACAGGTTTCAATTTGTCCTGAGGATGAACGGGAAGAGGGGCAACCAATGAGAGACTAGATCTAGGTGTTGGGACAGGCCCAGGTCACTCTATTTTCCCATCAGGAAGAAGAATTAACCACAGGCTCAGCCTGCCGCCAGGAACCAGAATAGGGCCTGAGGCAATCCCGCGCTTTTGCGGCCAGCTCCCAAAAAAGCGAGTTGAAAAATGGAGCTCAGGGACACTGCAATTCACAAACCCGCAGAGTTATAAATGATAACTCTCATCCACAGATATATTGAGGGAAGGCAACGAAGAGGATTTGAAAGCAAGGCAGAATTGCAGGAAACAGATTTCAGGAGGTAGATTCGAATCGCCTTTAAAGCACATGAAAAGCGGCAAAACGTCGACAATGATGCCCTTGGCCAAAAAGGGCGTATGCGTTTTTTCCTGAATATATTCAGGAAAAAACGCATACGCCCTTTTTGGCCAACCAAGCAACCTGGAAAGGCAAATCAGCGCTTCAAAGAAGTTTCGCTTCCCATCGGTCAAAAGGGTTATGCTGCAAAAAGTGTCAAAGCAAGAAATGCAGGACAGGCCATGGAGAAATGGCAGCCTTGCTACGCTGATGGGCGGGATGTATATTGCCAACAGCCACTCTGGAGAAGTGTATGGTGTGTCCTGAAACATCGAAAAAACACAGCTTAGGGAGCATAGGGCACCTCCACTCATGGGCGTATAAATTGGGAAAACTAAAAATCAGCAAGACAAAGGCACCCCAATGTTTAGGGCTGCTATGTTGACAAGAACCTCCACTTCATGACACCTTAAATATCCCAGGAAAGAGAAAAATGGATAAAGAAGTTGTGGTCCTTATGTACAAAGGAATATCACTCAGACATGAAATCAATGTCATAAGGCTAGTAGAAGCAAGATGAGTGGATTTAGGTATGACGATTCTAAGTGAAATAAGTCACACAGAAAAAGACACTTATCATAAGCTATCACTTATAGAGGGAATGTAAAAACCGCTACACTTGAACTGAATTACAAAACAGAACAGAGTCACACGTTTAGAAAACACACTATGGCTGCTTAACGGGAAAGGTGAGGTGGGGTGATGCATAAAACAAGGGTTTCAAATTCGCTCAGATACTGTTCCATACACCCAATATGTAATAGACAAGACCTACTCCTTGCTCAGTGAACTGGACTCAACACCCCCTATTCACCGCACAAGAATATATCTGACTAGTAAGAATCGTAAAACCTATGTATTGATATCTCTCTGGAAGTGAGCCAAGTGGGTGTAAAGCCGCATAAACACAGCCGTGAAAAGCAGCTAAACCCCATTATAAAAATAAATTACTTTTAAAAACCCGTAAAACAAAGACAGTGAAAGAGAGAGAAATTCTTACAAAATTCGTTCAGGGGCTGTGATGCAACCTGGATTGACCATATCTAGACCCACAGCTGGATGAGACATAAGGGTGGACACTCTTGGGGCTGAGAGGTTGGGTGAGGTTGGGTGAGCAAACGCAGACCCTTTAAAGTAATACTGTGTGGTACCCATCCCATGGGTCCCAAATCTCCAGGTTCAAGGGCATCTTCCTACATCGAAAACATGCATGAGAAACCCAGAAGATGGTACACCGTGTGATTTTGAAAGGTTTCTAAAACGCACCCCATTTCTCATCTTCTTGTGCTCGGGTTCGCCTTTCCAGCTATTTTACTAGCAATCTCCCTACTTGGAGAATCAGCACCTTTAAGCTCCTGTTCCCTACAGGTTGCAATTTGTCCTGAGGATGAACGGGAAGAGGGGCAACCAATGAGAGACTAGATCTAGATGTTGGGACAGGCCCAGGTCACTCTATTTTCCCATCAGGAAGAAGAATTAACCACAGGCTCAGCCTGCCGCCAGGAACCAGAATAGGGCCTGAGGCAATCCCGCGCTTTTGCGGCCAGCTACCAAAAAAGCGAGTTGAAAAATGGAGCTCAGGGACACTGCAATTCACAAACCCGCAGAGTTATAAATGATAACTCTCATCCACAGATATATTGAGGGAAGGCAACGAAGAGGATTTGAAAGCAAGGCAGAATTGCAGGAAACAGATTTCAGGAGGTAGATTCGAATCGCCTTTAAAGCACATGAAAAGCGGCAAAACGTCGACAATGATGCCCTTGGCCAAAAAGGGCGTATGCGTTTTTTCCTGAATATATTCAGGAAAAAACGCATACGCCCTTTTTGGCCAACCAAGCAACCTGGAAAGGCAAATCAGCGCTTCAAAGAAGTTTCGCTTCCCATCAGTCAAAAGGGTGATGCTGCAAAAAGTGTCAAAACCAGAAATGCAGGACAGGCCATGGAGAAATGGCAGCCTTGCTACGCTGATGGGCGGGATGTAAATTGCCAAAAGCCACTCTGGAGAAATGTACGGTGTGTCCTGAAACATCGAAAAAACACAGCTTAGGGAGCATAGGGCACGTCCACTCATGGGCGTATAAATTGGGAAAACTAAAAATCAGCAAGACACAGGCACCCCAATGTTTAGGGCTGCTATGTTGACAAGAACCTCCACTTCATGACACCTTAAATATCCCAGGAAAGAGAAAAATGGATAAAGAAGTTGTGGTCCTTATATACAAAGGAATATCCCTCAGACATGAAATCAATGTCATAAGGCTAGTAGAAGCAAGATGAGTGGATTTAGGTACGACGATTCTAAGTGAAATAAGTGACACAGAAAAAGACACTTATCATAAGCTATCACTTATAGAGGGAATGTAAAAACCGCTACACCTGAAATGAATTACAAAACATAACAGAGTCACACGTTTAGAAAACACACTATGGCTGCTTAACGGGAAAGGTGAGGTGGGGTGATGCATAAAACAACGGTTTCAAATTCGCTCAGATACCGTTCCATACACCCAATATGTAATAGACAAGACCTACTCCTTGCTCAGTGAACTGGACTCAACACCCCCTATTCACCGCACAAGAATATATCTGACTAGTAAGAATCTTAAAACCTATGTATTGATATCTCTCTGGAAGTGAGCCAAGTGGGTGTAAAGCCGCATAAACACAGCCGTGAAAAGCAGCTAAACACCATTATAAAAATAAATTACTTTTAAAAACCCGTAAAACAAAGACAGTGAAAGAGAGAGAAATTCTTACAAAATTCGTTCAGGGGCTGTGATGCAACCCGGATTGACCATATCTAGACCCACACCGGGATGAGACATAAGGGTGGACACTCTTGGGGCTGAGAGGTTGGGTGAGGTTGGGTGAGCAAACGCAGACCCTTTAAAGTAATACTGTGTGGTACCCATCCCATGGGTCCCAAATCTCCAGGTTCAAGGGCATCTTCCTACATCGAAAACATGCATGAGAAACCCAGAAGATGGTACACCGTGTGATTTTGAAAGGTTTCTAAAACGCACCCCATTTCTCATCTTCTTGTGCTCAGGTTCGCCTTTCCAGCTATTTTACTAGCAATCTCCCTACTTGGAGAATCAGCACCTTTAAGCTCCTGTTCCCTACAGGTTGCAATTTGTCCTGAGGATGAACGGGAAGAGGGGCAACCAATGAGAGACTAGATCTAGATGTTGGGACAGGCCCAGGTCACTCTATTTTCCCATCAGGAAGAAGAATTAACCACAGGCTCAGCCTGCCGCCAGGAACCAGAATAGGGCCTGAGGCAATCCCGCGCTTTTGCGGCCAGCTACCAAAAAAGCGAGTTGAAAAATGGAGCTCAGGGACACTGCAATTCACAAACCCGCAGAGTTATAAATGATAACTCTCATCCACAGATATATTGAGGGAAGGCAACGAAGAGGATTTGAAAGCAAGGCAGAATTGCAGGAAACAGATTTCAGGAGGTAGATTCGAATCGCCTTTAAAGCACATGAAAAGCGGCAAAACGTCGACAATGATGCCCTTGGCCAAAAAGGGCGTATGCGTTTTTTCCTGAATATATTCAGGAAAAAACGCATACGCCCTTTTTGGCCAACCAAGCAACCTGGAAAGGCAAATCAGCGCTTCAAAGAAGTTTCGCTTCCCATCAGTCAAAAGGGTGATGCTGCAAAAAGTGTCAAAACCAGAAATGCAGGACAGGCCATGGAGAAATGGCAGCCTTGCTACGCTGATGGGCGGGATGTAAATTGCCAACAGCCACTCTGGAGAAGTGTATGGTGTGTCCTGAAACATCGAAAAAACACAGCTTAGGGAGCATAGGGCACCTCCACTCATGGGCGTATAAATTGGGAAAACTAAAAATCAGCAAGACACAGGCACCCCAATGTTTAGGGCTGCTATGTTGACAAGAACCTCCACTTCATGACACCTTAAATATCCCAGGAAAGAGAAAAATGGATAAAGAAGTTGTGGTCCTTATGAACAAAGGAATATCACTCAGACATGAAATCAATGTCATAAGGCTAGTAGAAGCAAGATGAGTGGATTTAGGTATAACGATTCTAAGTGAAATAAGTCACACAGAAAAAGACACTTATCATAAGCTATCACTTATAGAGGGAATGTAAAAACCGCTACACTTGAACTGAATTACAAAACAGAACAGAGTCACACGTTTAGAAAACACACTATGGCTGCTTAACGGGAAAGATGAGGTGGGGTGATGCATAAAACAAGGGTTTCAAATTCGCTCAGATACTGTTCCATACACCCAATATGTAATAGACAAGACGTACTCCTTGCTCAGTGAACTGGACTCAACACCCCCTATTCACCGCACAAGAATATATCTGACTAGTAAGAATCGTAAAACCTATGTATTGATATCTCTCTGGAAGTGAGCCAAGTGGGTGTAAAGCCGCATAAACACAGCCGTGAAAAGCAGCTAAACCCCATTATAAAAATAAATTACTTTTAAAAACCCGTAAAACAAAGACAGTGAAAGAGAGAGAAATTCTCACAAAATTCGTTCAGGGGCTGTGATGCAACCTGGATTGACCATATCTAGACACACACCTGGATGAGACATAAGGGTGGACACTCTTGGGGCTGAGAGGTTGGGTGAGGTTGGGTGAGCAAACGCAGACCCTTTAAAGTAATACTGTGTGGTACCCATCCCATGTGTCCCAAATCTCCAGGTTCAAGGGCATCTTCTTACATCGAAAACATGCATGAGAAACCCAGATGATGGTACACCGTGTGATTTTGAAAGGTTTCTAAAACGCACACAATGTCTCATCTCCTTGTGCTCGGGTTCGCCTTTCCAGCTACTTTACTAGCAATCTCCCTACTTGGAGAATCAGCACCTTTAAGCTCCTGTTCCCTACAGGTTGCAATTTGTCCTGAGGATGAACGGGAAGAGGGGCAACCAATGAGAGACTAGATCTAGGTGTTGGGACAGGCCCAGGTCACTCTATTTTCCCATCAGGAAGAAGAATTAACCACAGGCTCAGCCTGCCGCCAGGAACCAGAATAGGGCCTGAGGCAATCCCGCGCTTTTGCGGCCAGCTACCAAAAAAGCGAGTTGAAAAATGGAGCTCAGGGACACTGCAATTCACAAACCCGCAGAGTTATAAATGATAACTCTCATCCACAGATATATTGAGGGAAGGCAACGAAGAGGATTTGAAAGCAAGGCAGAATTGCAGGAAACAGATTTCAGGAGGTAGATTCGAATCGCCTTTAAAGCACATGAAAAGCGGCAAAACGTCGACAATGATGCCCTTGGCCAAAAAGGGCGTATGCGTTTTTTCCTGAATATATTCAGGAAAAAACGCATACGCCCTTTTTGGCCAACCAAGCAACCTGGAAAGGCAAATCAGCGCTTCAAAGAAGTTTCGCTTCCCATCAGTCAAAAGGGTGATGCTGCAAAAAGTGTCAAAACCAGAAATGCAGGATAGGCCATGGAGAAATGGCAGCCTTGCTACGCTGATGGGCGGGATGTAAATTGCCAAAAGCCACTCTGGAGAAATGTACGGTGTGTCCTGAAACATCGAAAAAACACAGCTTAGGGAGCATAGGGCACGTCCACTCATGGGCGTATATATTGGGAAAACTAAAAATCAGCAAGAGACAGGCACCCCAATGTTAAGGGCTGCTATGTTGACAAGAACCTCCACTTCATGACACCTTAAATATCCCAGGAAAGAGAAAAATGGATAAAGAAGTTGTGGTCCTTATATACAAAGGAATATCCCTCAGACATGAAATCAATGTCATAAGGCTAGTAGAAGCAAGATGAGTGGATTTAGGTACGACGATTCTAAGTGAAATAAGTGACACAGAAAAAGACACTTATCATAAGCTATCACTTATAGAGGGAATGTAAAAACCGCTACACCTGAAATGAATTACAAAACATAACAGAGTCACACGTTTAGAAAACACACTATGGCTGCTTAACGGGAAAGGTGAGGTGGGGTGATGCATAAAACAACGGTTTCAAATTCGCTCAGATACCGTTCCATACACCCAATATGTAATAGACAAGACCTACTCCTTGCTCAGTGAACTGGACTCAACACCCCCTATTCACCGCACAAGAATATATCTGACTAGTAAGAATCTTAAAACCTATGTATTGATATCTCTCTGGAAGTGAGCCAAGTGGGTGTAAAGCCGCATAAACACAGCCGTGAAAAGCAGCTAAACACCATTATAAAAATAAATTACTTTTAAAAACCCGTAAAACAAAGACAGTGAAAGAGAGAGAAATTCTTACAAAATTCGTTCAGGGGCTGTGATGCAACCTGGATTGACCATATCTAGACCCACACCGGGATGAGACATAAGGGTGGACACTCTTGGGGCTGAGAGGTTGGGTGAGGTTGGGTGAGCAAACTCAGACCCTTTAAAGTAATACTGCATGGTACCCATCCCATGGGTCCCAAATCTCCAGGTTCAAAGGCATCTTCCTACATAGAAAACATGCATGAGAAACCCAGAAGATGGTACACCGTGTGATTTTGAAAGGTTTCTAAAACGCACCCAATTTCTCATCTCCTTGTGCTCGGGTTCACCTTTCCAGCTACTTTACTAGCAATCTCCCTACTTGGAGAATCAGCACCTTTAACCTCCTGTTCCCTACAGGTTGCAATTTGTCCTGAGGATGAACGGGAAGAGGGGAAACAAATGAGAGACTAGATCTAGGTGTTGGGACAGGCACAGGTCACTCTATTTTCCCATCAGGAAGAAGAATTAAACACAGGCTCAGCCTGCCGCCGGGAACCAGAATAGGGCCTGAGGCAATCCCGAGTTTTTGCGGCCAGCTCCCAAAAAAGACAGTTGAAAAATGGAGCTCAGGGGCACTGCAATTCACAAACCTGCTGAGTTATAAATGATAACTCTCGTCCACAAATATATTGAGGGAAGGCAACGAAGAGGAGTTGAAAGCAAGGCAGAATTGCAGGAAACAGGTTTCAGGAGGTAGATTCGAATCGCCTTTAAAGCACATGAAAAGTGGCAAAACATCGACAGTGATGCCCTTGGCCAAAAAGGGCGTAAGCGTTTTTTCCTGAATATATTCAGGAAAAAACGCATACGCCCATTTTGGCCAACCAAGCAACCTGGAAAGGCAAATCAGCGCTACAAAGAAGTCTCGCTTCCCATCGGGCAAAAGGGCCATGCTGCAAAAAGTGTCAAAACAAGAAATGCAGGACAGGCCATGGAGAAATGGCAGCCTTGCTACGCTGATGGGCGGGATGTAAATTGCCAACAGCCACTCTGGAGAAGTGTACGGTGTGTCCTGAAACATCGAAAAAACACAGCTTAGGGAGCATAGGGCACGACCAATCATGGGCGTATAAATTGGGAAAACTAAAAATCAGCAAGACACAGGCACCCCAATGTATAGGGCTGCTATGTTGGCAAGAACCTCCACTTCATGACACCTTAAATATCCCAGGAAAGAGAAAAATGGATAAAGAAGTTGTGGTCCTTATGTACAATGGAATATCACTCAGACATGAAATCAATGTTATAAGGCTAGTAGAAGCAAGATGAGTGGATTTAGGTATGACGATTCTAAGTGAAATAAGTCACACAGAAAAAGACACTTATCATAAGCTATCACTTATAGAGGGAATGTAAAAAGCGCTACACTTGAACTGAATTACAAAACAGAACAGAGTCACACGTTTAGAAAACACACTATGGCTGCTTAACGGGAAAGGTGAGGTGGGGTGATGCATAAAACAAGGGTTTCAAATTCGCTCAGATACTGTTCCATACACCCAATATGTAATAGACAAGACCTACTCCTTGCTCAGTGAACTGGACTCAACACCCCCTATTCACCGCACAAGAATATATCTGACTAGTAAGAATCGTAAAACCTATGTATTGATATCTCTCCGGAAGTGAGCCAAGTGGGTGTAAAGCCGCATAAACACAGCCGTGAAAAGCAGCTAAACCCCATTATAAAAATAAATTACTTTTAAAAACCCGTAAAACAAAGACAGTGAAAGAGAGAGAATTTCTCACAAAATTCGTTCAGGGGCTGTGATGCAACCTGGATTGACCATATCTAGACACACACCTGGATGAGACATAAGGGTGGACACTCTTGGGGCTGAGAGGTTGGGTGAGGTTGGGTGAGCAAACGCAGACCCTTTAAAGTAATACTGTGTGATACCCATCCCATGGGTCCCAAATCTCCAGGTTCAAGGGCATCTTCTTACATCGAAAACATGCATGAGAAACCCAGAAGATGGTACACCGTGTGATTTTGAAAGGTTTCTAAAACGCACCCAATTTCTCATCTCCTTGTGCTCGGGTTCGCCTTTCCAGCTACTTTACTAGCAATCTCCCTACTTGGAGAATCAGCACCTTTAAGCTCCTGTTCCCTACAGGTTGCAATTTGTCCTGAGGATGAACGGGAAGAGGGGCAACCAATGAGAGACTAGATCTAGGTGTTGGGACAGGCCCAGGTCACTCTATTTTCCCATCAGGAAGAAGAATTAACCACAGGCTCAGCCTGCCGCCAGGAACCAGAATAGGGCCTGAGGCAATCCCGCGCTTTTGCGGCCAGCTCCCAAAAAAGCGAGTTGAAAAATGGAGCTCAGGGACACTGCAATTCACAAACCCGCAGAGTTATAAATGATAACTCTCATCCACAGATATATTGAGGGAAGGCAACGAAGAGGATTTGAAAGCAAGGCAGAATTGCAGGAAACAGATTTCAGGAGGTAGATTCGAATCGCCTTTAAAGCACATGAAAAGCGGCAAAACGTCGACAATGATGCCCTTGGCCAAAAAAGGCGTATGCGTTTTTTCCTGAATATATTCAGGAAAAAACGCATACGCCCTTTTTGGCCAACCAAGCAACCTGGAAAGGCAAATCAGCGCTTCAAAGGAGTTTCGCTTCCCATCGGTCAAAAGGGTCATGCTGCAAAAAGTGTCAAAACCAGAAATGCAGGACAGGCCATGGAGAAATGGCAGCCTTGCTACGCTGATGGGCGGGATGTAAATTGCCAACAGCCACTCTGGAGAAGTGTACGGTGTGTCCTGAAACATCGAAAAAACACAGCTTAGGGAGCATAGGGCACCTCCACTCATGGGCGTATAAATTGGGAAAACTAAAAATCAGCAAGACACAGGCACCCAAAAGTTTAGGGCTGCTCTGTTGACAAGAACCTCCACTTCATGACACCTTAAATATCCCAGGAAAGAGAAAAATGGATAAAGAAGTTGTAGTTCTTATGTACAATGGAATATCACTCAGACATGAAATCAATGTCATAAGGCTAGTAGAAGCAAGATGAGTGGATTTAGGTATGACGATTCTAAGTGAAATAAGTCACACAGAAAAAGACACTTATCATAAGCTATCACTTATAGAGGGAATGTAAAAACCGCTACACTTGAACTGAATTACAAAACAGAACAGAGTCACACGTTTAGAAAACACACTATGGCTGCTTAACGGGAAAGTTGAGGTGGGGTGATGCATAAAACAAGGGTTTCAAATTCGCTCAGATACTGTTCCATACACCCAATATGTAATAGACAAGACCTACTCCTTGCTCAGTGAACTGGACTCAACACCCCCTATTCACCGCACAAGAATATATCTGACTAGTAAGAATCGTAAAACCTATGTATTGATATCTCTCTGGAAGTGAGCCAAGTGGGTGTAAAGCCGCATAAACACAGCCGTGAAAAGCAGCTAAACCCCATTATAAAAATAAATTACTTTTAAAAACCCGTAAAACAAAGACAGTGAAATAGAGAGAAATTCTTACAAAATTCGTTCAGGGGCTGTGATGCAACCTGGATTGACCATATCTAGACCCACACTGGGATGAGACATAAGGGTGGACACTCTTGGGGCTGAGAGGTTGGGTGAGCAAACTCAGACCCTTTAAAGTAATACTGCGTGGTACCCATCCCATGGGTCCCAAATCTCCAGGTTCAAAGCCATCTTCCTACATCGAAAACATGCATGAGAAACCCAGAAGATGGTACACCGTGTGATTTTGAAAGGTTTCTAAAACGCACCCAATTTCTCATCTCCCTGTGTTCGGGTTCGCCTTTCCAGCTACTTTACTAGCAATCTCCCTACTTGGAGAATCAGCACCTTTAAGCTCCTGTTCCCTACAGGTTGCAATTTTTCCTGAGGATGAACGGGAAGAGGGGCAACCAATGAGAGACTAGATCTAGGTGTTGGGACAGGCCCAGGTCACTCTATTTTCCCATCAGGAAGAAGAATTAACCACAGGCTCAGCCTGCCGCCAGGAACCAGAATAGGGCCTGAGGCAATCCCGCGCTTTTGCGGCCAGCTCCCAAAAAAGCGAGTTGAAAAATGGAGCTCAGGGACACTGCAATTCACAAACCCGCAGAGTTATAAATGATAACTCTCATCCACAGATATATTGAGGGAAGGCAACGAAGAGGATTTGAAAGCAAGGCAGAATTGCAGGAAACAGATTTCAGGAGGTAGATTCGAATCGCCTTTAAAGCACATGAAAAGCGGCAAAACGTCGACAATGATGCCCTTGGCCAAAAAAGGCGTATGCGTTTTTTCCTGAATATATTCAGGAAAAAACGCATACGCCCTTTTTGGCCAACCAAGCAACCTGGAAAGGCAAATCAGCGCTTCAAAGAAGTTTCGCTTCCCATCGGTCAAAAGGGTCATGCTGCAAAAAGTGTCAAAACCAGAAATGCAGGACAGGCCATGGAGAAATGGCAGCCTTGCTACGCTGATGGGCGGGATGTAAATTGCCAACAGCCACTCTGGAGAAGTGTATGGTGTGTCCTGAAACATCGAAAAAACACAGCTTAGGGAGCATAGGGCACCTCCACTCATGGGCGTATAAATTGGGAAAACTAAAAATCAGCAAGACACAGGCACCCCAATGTTTAGGGCTGCTATGTTGACAAGAACCTCCACTTCATGACACCTTAAATATCCCAGGAAAGAGAAAAATGGATAAAGAAGTTGTGGTCCTTATGTACAAAGGAATATCACTCAGACATGAAATCAATGTCATAAGGCTAGTAGAAGCAAGATGAGTGGATTTAGGTATGACGATTCTAAGTGAAATAAGTCACACAGAAAAAGACACTTATCATAAGCTATCACTTATAGAGGGAATGTAAAAACCGCTACACTTGAACTGAATTACAAAACAGAACAGAGTCACACGTTTAGAAAACACACTATGGCTGCTTAACGGGAAAGGTGAGGTGGGGTGATGCATAAAACAAGGGTTTCAAATTCGCTCAGATACCGTTCCATACACCCAATATGTAATAGACAAGACCTACTCCTTGCTCAGTGAACTGGACTCAACACCCCCTATTCACCGCACAAGAATATATCTGACTAGTAAGAATCGTAAAACTTATGTATTGATATCTCTCTGGAAGTGAGCCAAGTGGGTGTAAAGCCGCATAAACACAGCCGTGAAAAGCAGCTAAACCCCATTATAAAAATAAATTACTTTTAAAAACCCGTAAAACAAAGACAGTGAAAGAGAGAGAAATTCTTACAAAATTCGTTCAGGGGCTGTGATGCAACCTGGATTGACCATATCTAGACCCACAGCTGGATGAGACATAAGGGTGGACACTCTTGGGGCTGAGAGGTTGGGTGAGGTTGGGTGAGCAAACGCAGACCCTTTAAAGTAATACTGTGTGGTACCCATCCCATGGGTCCCAAATCTCCAGGTTCAAGGGCATCTTCCTACATCGAAAACATGCATGAGAAACCCAGAAGATGGTACACCGTGTGATTTTGAAAGGTTTCTAAAACGCACCCCATTTCTCATCTTCTTGTGCTCGGGTTCGCCTTTCCAGCTATTTTACTAGCAATCTCCCTACTTGGAGAATCAGCACCTTTAAGCTCCTGTTCCCTACAGGTTGCAATTTGTCCTGAGGATGAACGGGAAGAGGGGCAACCAATGAGAGACTAGATCTAGATGTTGGGACAGGCCCAGGTCACTCTATTTTCCCATCAGGAAGAAGAATTAACCACAGGCTCAGCCTGCCGCCAGGAACCAGAATAGGGCCTGAGGCAATCCCGCGCTTTTGCGGCCAGCTACCAAAAAAGCGAGTTGAAAAATGGAGCTCAGGGACACTGCAATTCACAAACCCGCAGAGTTATAAATGATAACTCTCATCCACAGATATATTGAGGGAAGGCAACGAAGAGGATTTGAAAGCAAGGCAGAATTGCAGGAAACAGATTTCAGGAGGTAGATTCGAATCGCCTTTAAAGCACATGAAAAGCGGCAAAACGTCGACAATGATGCCCTTGGCCAAAAAGGGCGTATGCGTTTTTTCCTGAATATATTCAGGAAAAAACGCATACGCCCTTTTTGGCCAACCAAGCAACCTGGAAAGGCAAATCAGCGCTTCAAAGAAGTTTCGCTTCCCATCAGTCAAAAGGGTGATGCTGCAAAAAGTGTCAAAACCAGAAATGCAGGACAGGCCATGGAGAAATGGCAGCCTTGCTACGCTGATGGGCGGGATGTAAATTGCCAAAAGCCACTCTGGAGAAATGTACGGTGTGTCCTGAAACATCGAAAAAACACAGCTTAGGGAGCATAGGGCACGTCCACTCATGGGCGTATAAATTGGGAAAACTAAAAATCAGCAAGACACAGGCACCCCAATGTTTAGGGCTGCTATGTTGACAAGAACCTCCACTTCATGACACCTTAAATATCCCAGGAAAGAGAAAAATGGATAAAGAAGTTGTGGTCCTTATATACAAAGGAATATCCCTCAGACATGAAATCAATGTCATAAGGCTAGTAGAAGCAAGATGAGTGGATTTAGGTACGACGATTCTAAGTGAAATAAGTGACACAGAAAAAGACACTTATCATAAGCTATCACTTATAGAGGGAATGTAAAAACCGCTACACCTGAAATGAATTACAAAACATAACAGAGTCACACGTTTAGAAAACACACTATGGCTGCTTAACGGGAAAGGTGAGGTGGGGTGATGCATAAAACAACGGTTTCAAATTCGCTCAGATACCGTTCCATACACCCAATATGTAATAGACAAGACCTACTCCTTGCTCAGTGAACTGGACTCAACACCCCCTATTCACCGCACAAGAATATATCTGACTAGTAAGAATCTTAAAACCTATGTATTGATATCTCTCTGGAAGTGAGCCAAGTGGGTGTAAAGCCGCATAAACACAGCCGTGAAAAGCAGCTAAACACCATTATAAAAATAAATTACTTTTAAAAACCCGTAAAACAAAGACAGTGAAAGAGAGAGAAATTCTTACAAAATTCGTTCAGGGGCTGTGATGCAACCCGGATTGACCATATCTAGACCCACACCGGGATGAGACATAAGGGTGGACACTCTTGGGGCTGAGAGGTTGGGTGAGGTTGGGTGAGCAAACGCAGACCCTTTAAAGTAATACTGTGTGGTACCCATCCCATGGGTCCCAAATCTCCAGGTTCAAGGGCATCTTCCTACATCGAAAACATGCATGAGAAACCCAGAAGATGGTACACCGTGTGATTTTGAAAGGTTTCTAAAACGCACCCCATTTCTCATCTTCTTGTGCTCAGGTTCGCCTTTCCAGCTATTTTACTAGCAATCTCCCTACTTGGAGAATCAGCACCTTTAAGCTCCTGTTCCCTACAGGTTGCAATTTGTCCTGAGGATGAACGGGAAGAGGGGCAACCAATGAGAGACTAGATCTAGATGTTGGGACAGGCCCAGGTCACTCTATTTTCCCATCAGGAAGAAGAATTAACCACAGGCTCAGCCTGCCGCCAGGAACCAGAATAGGGCCTGAGGCAATCCCGCGCTTTTGCGGCCAGCTACCAAAAAAGCGAGTTGAAAAATGGAGCTCAGGGACACTGCAATTCACAAACCCGCAGAGTTATAAATGATAACTCTCATCCACAGATATATTGAGGGAAGGCAACGAAGAGGATTTGAAAGCAAGGCAGAATTGCAGGAAACAGATTTCAGGAGGTAGATTCGAATCGCCTTTAAAGCACATGAAAAGCGGCAAAACGTCGACAATGATGCCCTTGGCCAAAAAGGGCGTATGCGTTTTTTCCTGAATATATTCAGGAAAAAACGCATACGCCCTTTTTGGCCAACCAAGCAACCTGGAAAGGCAAATCAGCGCTTCAAAGAAGTTTCGCTTCCCATCAGTCAAAAGGGTGATGCTGCAAAAAGTGTCAAAACCAGAAATGCAGGACAGGCCATGGAGAAATGGCAGCCTTGCTACGCTGATGGGCGGGATGTAAATTGCCAACAGCCACTCTGGAGAAGTGTATGGTGTGTCCTGAAACATCGAAAAAACACAGCTTAGGGAGCATAGGGCACCTCCACTCATGGGCGTATAAATTGGGAAAACTAAAAATCAGCAAGACACAGGCACCCCAATGTTTAGGGCTGCTATGTTGACAAGAACCTCCACTTCATGACACCTTAAATATCCCAGGAAAGAGAAAAATGGATAAAGAAGTTGTGGTCCTTATGAACAAAGGAATATCACTCAGACATGAAATCAATGTCATAAGGCTAGTAGAAGCAAGATGAGTGGATTTAGGTATAACGATTCTAAGTGAAATAAGTCACACAGAAAAAGACACTTATCATAAGCTATCACTTATAGAGGGAATGTAAAAACCGCTACACTTGAACTGAATTACAAAACAGAACAGAGTCACACGTTTAGAAAACACACTATGGCTGCTTAACGGGAAAGATGAGGTGGGGTGATGCATAAAACAAGGGTTTCAAATTCGCTCAGATACTGTTCCATACACCCAATATGTAATAGACAAGACGTACTCCTTGCTCAGTGAACTGGACTCAACACCCCCTATTCACCGCACAAGAATATATCTGACTAGTAAGAATCGTAAAACCTATGTATTGATATCTCTCTGGAAGTGAGCCAAGTGGGTGTAAAGCCGCATAAACACAGCCGTGAAAAGCAGCTAAACCCCATTATAAAAATAAATTACTTTTAAAAACCCGTAAAACAAAGACAGTGAAAGAGAGAGAAATTCTCACAAAATTCGTTCAGGGGCTGTGATGCAACCTGGATTGACCATATCTAGACACACACCTGGATGAGACATAAGGGTGGACACTCTTGGGGCTGAGAGGTTGGGTGAGGTTGGGTGAGCAAACGCAGACCCTTTAAAGTAATACTGTGTGGTACCCATCCCATGTGTCCCAAATCTCCAGGTTCAAGGGCATCTTCTTACATCGAAAACATGCATGAGAAACCCAGATGATGGTACACCGTGTGATTTTGAAAGGTTTCTAAAACGCACACAATGTCTCATCTCCTTGTGCTCGGGTTCGCCTTTCCAGCTACTTTACTAGCAATCTCCCTACTTGGAGAATCAGCACCTTTAAGCTCCTGTTCCCTACAGGTTGCAATTTGTCCTGAGGATGAACGGGAAGAGGGGCAACCAATGAGAGACTAGATCTAGGTGTTGGGACAGGCCCAGGTCACTCTATTTTCCCATCAGGAAGAAGAATTAACCACAGGCTCAGCCTGCCGCCAGGAACCAGAATAGGGCCTGAGGCAATCCCGCGCTTTTGCGGCCAGCTACCAAAAAAGCGAGTTGAAAAATGGAGCTCAGGGACACTGCAATTCACAAACCCGCAGAGTTATAAATGATAACTCTCATCCACAGATATATTGAGGGAAGGCAACGAAGAGGATTTGAAAGCAAGGCAGAATTGCAGGAAACAGATTTCAGGAGGTAGATTCGAATCGCCTTTAAAGCACATGAAAAGCGGCAAAACGTCGACAATGATGCCCTTGGCCAAAAAGGGCGTATGCGTTTTTTCCTGAATATATTCAGGAAAAAACGCATACGCCCTTTTTGGCCAACCAAGCAACCTGGAAAGGCAAATCAGCGCTTCAAAGAAGTTTCGCTTCCCATCAGTCAAAAGGGTGATGCTGCAAAAAGTGTCAAAACCAGAAATGCAGGATAGGCCATGGAGAAATGGCAGCCTTGCTACGCTGATGGGCGGGATGTAAATTGCCAAAAGCCACTCTGGAGAAATGTACGGTGTGTCCTGAAACATCGAAAAAACACAGCTTAGGGAGCATAGGGCACGTCCACTCATGGGCGTATATATTGGGAAAACTAAAAATCAGCAAGAGACAGGCACCCCAATGTTAAGGGCTGCTATGTTGACAAGAACCTCCACTTCATGACACCTTAAATATCCCAGGAAAGAGAAAAATGGATAAAGAAGTTGTGGTCCTTATATACAAAGGAATATCCCTCAGACATGAAATCAATGTCATAAGGCTAGTAGAAGCAAGATGAGTGGATTTAGGTACGACGATTCTAAGTGAAATAAGTGACACAGAAAAAGACACTTATCATAAGCTATCACTTATAGAGGGAATGTAAAAACCGCTACACCTGAAATGAATTACAAAACATAACAGAGTCACACGTTTAGAAAACACACTATGGCTGCTTAACGGGAAAGGTGAGGTGGGGTGATGCATAAAACAACGGTTTCAAATTCGCTCAGATACCGTTCCATACACCCAATATGTAATAGACAAGACCTACTCCTTGCTCAGTGAACTGGACTCAACACCCCCTATTCACCGCACAAGAATATATCTGACTAGTAAGAATCTTAAAACCTATGTATTGATATCTCTCTGGAAGTGAGCCAAGTGGGTGTAAAGCCGCATAAACACAGCCGTGAAAAGCAGCTAAACACCATTATAAAAATAAATTACTTTTAAAAACCCGTAAAACAAAGACAGTGAAAGAGAGAGAAATTCTTACAAAATTCGTTCAGGGGCTGTGATGCAACCTGGATTGACCATATCTAGACCCACACCGGGATGAGACATAAGGGTGGACACTCTTGGGGCTGAGAGGTTGGGTGAGGTTGGGTGAGCAAACTCAGACCCTTTAAAGTAATACTGCATGGTACCCATCCCATGGGTCCCAAATCTCCAGGTTCAAAGGCATCTTCCTACATAGAAAACATGCATGAGAAACCCAGAAGATGGTACACCGTGTGATTTTGAAAGGTTTCTAAAACGCACCCAATTTCTCATCTCCTTGTGCTCGGGTTCACCTTTCCAGCTACTTTACTAGCAATCTCCCTACTTGGAGAATCAGCACCTTTAACCTCCTGTTCCCTACAGGTTGCAATTTGTCCTGAGGATGAACGGGAAGAGGGGAAACAAATGAGAGACTAGATCTAGGTGTTGGGACAGGCACAGGTCACTCTATTTTCCCATCAGGAAGAAGAATTAAACACAGGCTCAGCCTGCCGCCGGGAACCAGAATAGGGCCTGAGGCAATCCCGAGCTTTTGCGGCCAGCTCCCAAAAAAGACAGTTGAAAAATGGAGCTCAGGGGCACTGCAATTCACAAACCTGCTGAGTTATAAATGATAACTCTCGTCCACAAATATATTGAGGGAAGGCAACGAAGAGGAGTTGAAAGCAAGGCAGAATTGCAGGAAACAGGTTTCAGGAGGTAGATTCGAATCGCCTTTAAAGCACATGAAAAGTGGCAAAACATCGACAGTGATGCCCTTGGCCAAAAAGGGCGTAAGCGTTTTTTCCTGAATATATTCAGGAAAAAACGCATACGCCCATTTTGGCCAACCAAGCAACCTGGAAAGGCAAATCAGCGCTACAAAGAAGTCTCGCTTCCCATCGGGCAAAAGGGCCATGCTGCAAAAAGTGTCAAAACAAGAAATGCAGGACAGGCCATGGAGAAATGGCAGCCTTGCTACGCTGATGGGCGGGATGTAAATTGCCAACAGCCACTCTGGAGAAGTGTACGGTGTGTCCTGAAACATCGAAAAAACACAGCTTAGGGAGCATAGGGCACGACCAATCATGGGCGTATAAATTGGGAAAACTAAAAATCAGCAAGACACAGGCACCCCAATGTATAGGGCTGCTATGTTGGCAAGAACCTCCACTTCATGACACCTTAAATATCCCAGGAAAGAGAAAAATGGATAAAGAAGTTGTGGTCCTTATGTACAATGGAATATCACTCAGACATGAAATCAATGTTATAAGGCTAGTAGAAGCAAGATGAGTGGATTTAGGTATGACGATTCTAAGTGAAATAAGTCACACAGAAAAAGACACTTATCATAAGCTATCACTTATAGAGGGAATGTAAAAAGCGCTACACTTGAACTGAATTACAAAACAGAACAGAGTCACACGTTTAGAAAACACACTATGGCTGCTTAACGGGAAAGGTGAGGTGGGGTGATGCATAAAACAAGGGTTTCAAATTCGCTCAGATACTGTTCCATACACCCAATATGTAATAGACAAGACCTACTCCTTGCTCAGTGAACTGGACTCAACACCCCCTATTCACCGCACAAGAATATATCTGACTAGTAAGAATCGTAAAACCTATGTATTGATATCTCTCCGGAAGTGAGCCAAGTGGGTGTAAAGCCGCATAAACACAGCCGTGAAAAGCAGCTAAACCCCATTATAAAAATAAATTACTTTTAAAAACCCGTAAAACAAAGACAGTGAAAGAGAGAGAATTTCTCACAAAATTCGTTCAGGGGCTGTGATGCAACCTGGATTGACCATATCTAGACACACACCTGGATGAGACATAAGGGTGGACACTCTTGGGGCTGAGAGGTTGGGTGAGGTTGGGTGAGCAAACGCAGACCCTTTAAAGTAATACTGTGTGATACCCATCCCATGGGTCCCAAATCTCCAGGTTCAAGGGCATCTTCTTACATCGAAAACATGCATGAGAAACCCAGAAGATGGTACACCGTGTGATTTTGAAAGGTTTCTAAAACGCACCCAATTTCTCATCTCCTTGTGCTCGGGTTCGCCTTTCCAGCTACTTTACTAGCAATCTCCCTACTTGGAGAATCAGCACCTTTAAGCTCCTGTTCCCTACAGGTTGCAATTTGTCCTGAGGATGAACGGGAAGAGGGGCAACCAATGAGAGACTAGATCTAGGTGTTGGGACAGGCCCAGGTCACTCTATTTTCCCATCAGGAAGAAGAATTAACCACAGGCTCAGCCTGCCGCCAGGAACCAGAATAGGGCCTGAGGCAATCCCGCGCTTTTGCGGCCAGCTCCCAAAAAAGCGAGTTGAAAAATGGAGCTCAGGGACACTGCAATTCACAAACCCGCAGAGTTATAAATGATAACTCTCATCCACAGATATATTGAGGGAAGGCAACGAAGAGGATTTGAAAGCAAGGCAGAATTGCAGGAAACAGATTTCAGGAGGTAGATTCGAATCGCCTTTAAAGCACATGAAAAGCGGCAAAACGTCGACAATGATGCCCTTGGCCAAAAAAGGCGTATGCGTTTTTTCCTGAATATATTCAGGAAAAAACGCATACGCCCTTTTTGGCCAACCAAGCAACCTGGAAAGGCAAATCAGCGCTTCAAAGGAGTTTCGCTTCCCATCGGTCAAAAGGGTCATGCTGCAAAAAGTGTCAAAACCAGAAATGCAGGACAGGCCATGGAGAAATGGCAGCCTTGCTACGCTGATGGGCGGGATGTAAATTGCCAACAGCCACTCTGGAGAAGTGTACGGTGTGTCCTGAAACATCGAAAAAACACAGCTTAGGGAGCATAGGGCACCTCCACTCATGGGCGTATAAATTGGGAAAACTAAAAATCAGCAAGACACAGGCACCCAAAAGTTTAGGGCTGCTCTGTTGACAAGAACCTCCACTTCATGACACCTTAAATATCCCAGGAAAGAGAAAAATGGATAAAGAAGTTGTAGTTCTTATGTACAATGGAATATCACTCAGACATGAAATCAATGTCATAAGGCTAGTAGAAGCAAGATGAGTGGATTTAGGTATGACGATTCTAAGTGAAATAAGTCACACAGAAAAAGACACTTATCATAAGCTATCACTTATAGAGGGAATGTAAAAACCGCTACACTTGAACTGAATTACAAAACAGAACAGAGTCACACGTTTAGAAAACACACTATGGCTGCTTAACGGGAAAGTTGAGGTGGGGTGATGCATAAAACAAGGGTTTCAAATTCGCTCAGATACTGTTCCATACACCCAATATGTAATAGACAAGACCTACTCCTTGCTCAGTGAACTGGACTCAACACCCCCTATTCACCGCACAAGAATATATCTGACTAGTAAGAATCGTAAAACCTATGTATTGATATCTCTCTGGAAGTGAGCCAAGTGGGTGTAAAGCCGCATAAACACAGCCGTGAAAAGCAGCTAAACCCCATTATAAAAATAAATTACTTTTAAAAACCCGTAAAACAAAGACAGTGAAATAGAGAGAAATTCTTACAAAATTCGTTCAGGGGCTGTGATGCAACCTGGATTGACCATATCTAGACCCACACTGGGATGAGACATAAGGGTGGACACTCTTGGGGCTGAGAGGTTGGGTGAGCAAACTCAGACCCTTTAAAGTAATACTGCGTGGTACCCATCCCATGGGTCCCAAATCTCCAGGTTCAAAGCCATCTTCCTACATCGAAAACATGCATGAGAAACCCAGAAGATGGTACACCGTGTGATTTTGAAAGGTTTCTAAAACGCACCCAATTTCTCATCTCCCTGTGTTCGGGTTCGCCTTTCCAGCTACTTTACTAGCAATCTCCCTACTTGGAGAATCAGCACCTTTAAGCTCCTGTTCCCTACAGGTTGCAATTTGTCCTGAGGATGAACGGGAAGAGGGGCAACCAATGAGAGACTAGATCTAGGTGTTGGGACAGGCCCAGGTCACTCTATTTTCCCATCAGGAAGAAGAATTAACCACAGGCTCAGCCTGCCGCCAGGAACCAGAATAGGGCCTGAGGCAATCCCGCGCTTTTGCGGCCAGCTCCCAAAAAAGCGAGTTGAAAAATGGAGCTCAGGGACACTGCAATTCACAAACCCGCAGAGTTATAAATGATAACTCTCATCCACAGATATATTGAGGGAAGGCAACGAAGAGGATTTGAAAGCAAGGCAGAATTGCAGGAAACAGATTTCAGGAGGTAGATTCGAATCGCCTTTAAAGCACATGAAAAGCGGCAAAACGTCGACAATGATGCCCTTGGCCAAAAAAGGCGTATGCGTTTTTTCCTGAATATATTCAGGAAAAAACGCATACGCCCTTTTTGGCCAACCAAGCAACCTGGAAAGGCAAATCAGCGCTTCAAAGAAGTTTCGCTTCCCATCGGTCAAAAGGGTCATGCTGCAAAAAGTGTCAAAACCAGAAATGCAGGACAGGCCATGGAGAAATGGCAGCCTTGCTACGCTGATGGGCGGGATGTAAATTGCCAACAGCCACTCTGGAGAAGTGTATGGTGTGTCCTGAAACATCGAAAAAACACAGCTTAGGGAGCATAGGGCACCTCCACTCATGGGCGTATAAATTGGGAAAACTAAAAATCAGCAAGACACAGGCACCCCAATGTTTAGGGCTGCTATGTTGACAAGAACCTCCACTTCATGACACCTTAAATATCCCAGGAAAGAGAAAAATGGATAAAGAAGTTGTGGTCCTTATGTACAAAGGAATATCACTCAGACATGAAATCAATGTCATAAGGCTAGTAGAAGCAAGATGAGTGGATTTAGGTATGACGATTCTAAGTGAAATAAGTCACACAGAAAAAGACACTTATCATAAGCTATCACTTATAGAGGGAATGTAAAAACCGCTACACTTGAACTGAATTACAAAACAGAACAGAGTCACACGTTTAGAAAACACACTATGGCTGCTTAACGGGAAAGGTGAGGTGGGGTGATGCATAAAACAAGGGTTTCAAATTCGCTCAGATACCGTTCCATACACCCAATATGTAATAGACAAGACCTACTCCTTGCTCAGTGAACTGGACTCAACACCCCCTATTCACCGCACAAGAATATATCTGACTAGTAAGAATCGTAAAACTTATGTATTGATATCTCTCTGGAAGTGAGCCAAGTGGGTGTAAAGCCGCATAAACACAGCCGTGAAAAGCAGCTAAACCCCATTATAAAAATAAATTACTTTTAAAAACCCGTAAAACAAAGACAGTGAAAGAGAGAGAAATTCTTACAAAATTCGTTCAGGGGCTGTGATGCAACCTGGATTGACCATATCTAGACCCACAGCTGGATGAGACATAAGGGTGGACACTCTTGGGGCTGAGAGGTTGGGTGAGGTTGGGTGAGCAAACGCAGACCCTTTAAAGTAATACTGTGTGGTACCCATCCCATGGGTCCCAAATCTCCAGGTTCAAGGGCATCTTCCTACATCGAAAACATGCATGAGAAACCCAGAAGATGGTACACCGTGTGATTTTGAAAGGTTTCTAAAACGCACCCCATTTCTCATCTTCTTGTGCTCGGGTTCGCCTTTCCAGCTATTTTACTAGCAATCTCCCTACTTGGAGAATCAGCACCTTTAAGCTCCTGTTCCCTACAGGTTGCAATTTGTCCTGAGGATGAACGGGAAGAGGGGCAACCAATGAGAGACTAGATCTAGGTGTTGGGACAGGCCCAGGTCACTCTATTTTCCCATCAGGAAGAAGAATTAACCACAGGCTCAGCCTGCCGCCAGGAACCAGAATAGGCCCTGAGGCCATCCCGCGCTTTTGCGGCCAGCTACCAAAAAAGCGAGTTGAAAAATGGAGCTCAGGGACACTGCAATTCACAAACCCGCAGAGTTATAAATGATAACTCTCATCCACAGATATATTGAGGGAAGGCAACGAAGAGGATTTGAAAGCAAGGCAGAATTGCAGGAAACAGATTTCAGGAGGTAGATTCGAATCGCCTTTAAAGCACATGAAAAGCGGCAAAATGTCGACAATGATGCCCTTGGCCAAAAAGGGCGTATGCGTTTTTTCCTGAATATATTCAGGAAAAAACGCATACGCCCTTTTTGGCCAACCAAGCAACCTGGACAGGCAAATCAGCGCTACAAAGAAGTCTCGCTTCCCATCGGTCAAAAGGGTCATGCTGCAAAAAGTGTCAAAACAAGAAATGCAGGACAGGTCATGGAGAAATGGCAGCCTTGCTACGCTGATGGGTGGGATGTAAATTGCCAAAAGCCACTCTGGAGAAATGTACGGTGTGTCCTGAAACATCGAAAAAACACAGCTTAGTGAGCATAGGGCACGTCCACTCATGGGCGTATATATTGGGAAAACTAAAAATCAGCAAGGCACAGGCACCCCAATGTTTAGTGCTGCTATGTTGACAAGAACCTCCACTTCATGACACCTTAAATATCCCAGGAAAGAGAAAAATGGATAAAGAAGTTGTGGTCCTTATGTACAAAGGAATATCCCTCAGACATGAAATCAATGTCATAAGGCTAGTAGAAGCAAGATGAGTGGATTTAGGTACGACGATTCTAAGTGAAATAAGTGACACAGAAAAAGACACTTATCATAAGCTATCACTTATAGAGGGAATGTAAAAACCGCTACACCTGAAATGAATTACAAAACATAACAGAGTCACACGTTTAGAAAACACACTATGGCTGCTTAACGGGAAAGGTGTGGTGGGGTGAGGCATAAAACAAGGGTTTCAAATTCGCTCAGATACCGTTCCATACACCCAATATGTAATAGACAAGACCTACTCCTTGCTCAGTGAACTGGACTCAACACCCACTATTCACCGCACAAGAATATATCTGACTAGTAAGAATCTTAAAACCTATGTATTGATATCTCTCTGGAAGTGAGCCAAGTGGGTGTAAAGCCGCATAAACACAGCCGTGAAAAGCAGCTAAACACCATTATAAAAATAAATTACTTTTAAAAACCCGTAAAACAAAGACAGTGAAAGAGAGAGAAATTCTTACAAAATTCGTTCAGGGGCTGTGATGCAACCTGGATTGACCATATCTAGACCCACACCGGGATGAGACATAAGGGTGGACACTCTTGGGGCTGAGAGGTTGGGTGAGGTTGGGTGAGCAAACTCAGACCCTTTAAAGTAATACTGCGTGGTACCCATCCCATGGGTCCCAAATCTCCAGGTTCAAAGGCATCTTCCTACATAGAAAACATGCATGAGAAACCCAGAAGATGGTACACCGTGTGATTTTGAAAGGTTTCTAAAACGCACCCAATTTCTCATCTCCTTGTGCTCGGGTTCGCCTTTCCAGGTACTTTACTAGCAATCTCCCTACTTGGAGAATCAGCACCTTTAAGCTCCTGTTCCCTACAGGTTGCAATTTGTCCTGAGGATGAACGGGAAGAGGGGCAACCAATGAGAGACTAGATCTAGGTGTTGGGACAGGCCCAGGTCACTCTATTTTCCCATCAGGAAGAAGAATTAAACACAGGCTCAGCCTGCCGCCAGGAACCAGAATAGGGCCTGAGGCAATCCCACGCTTTTGCGGCCAGCTCCCAAAAAAGCGAGTTGAAAAATGGAGCTCAGGGACACTGCAATTCACAAACCCGCAGAGTTATAAATGATAACTCTCATCCACAGATATATTGAGGGAAGGCAACGAAGAGGATTTGAAAGCAAGGCAGAATTGCAGGAAACAGATTTCAGGAGGTAGATTCGAATCGCCTTTAAAGCACATGAAAAGCGGCAAAACGTCGACAATGATGCCCTTGGCCAAAAAAGGCGTATGCGTTTTTTCCTGAATATATTCAGGAAAAAACGCATACGCCCTTTTTGGCCCACCAAGCAACCTGGAAAGGCAAATCAGCGTTTCAAAGAAGTTTCGCTTCCCATCGGTCAAAAGGGTCATGCTGCAAAAAGTGTCAAAACCAGAAATGCAGGACAGGCCATGGAGAAATGGCAGCCTTGCTACGCTGATGGGCGGGATGTAAATTGCCAACAGCCACTCTGGAGAAGTGTACGGTGTGTCCTGAAACATCGAAAAAACACAGCTTAGGGAGCATAGGGCACCTCCACTCATGGGCGTATAAATTGGGAAAACTAAAAATTAGCAAGACACAGGCACCCAAAAGTTTAGGGCTGCTCTGTTGACAAGAACCTCCACTTCATGACACCTTAAATATCCCAGGAAAGAGAAAAATGGATAAAGAAGTTGTAGTTCTTATGTACAATGGACTATCACTCAGACATGAAATCAATGGCATAAGGCTAGTAGAAGCAAGATGAGTGGATTTAGGTATGACGATTCTAAGTGAAATAAGTCACACAGAAAAAGACACTTATCATAAGCTATCACTTATAGAGGGAATGTAAAAACCGCTACACTTGAACTGAATTACAAAACAGAACAGAGTCACACGTTTAGAAAACACACTATGGCTGCTTAACGGGAAAGGTGAGGTGGGGTGATGCATAAAACAAGGGTTTCAAATTCGCTCAGATACTGTTCCATACACCCAATATGTAATAGACAAGACGTACTCCTTGCTCACTGAACTGGACTCAACACCCCCTATTCACCGCACAAGAATATATCTGACTAGTAAGAATCGTAAAACCTATGTATTGATATCTCTCTGGAAGTGAGCCAAGTGGGTGTAAAGCCGCATAAACACAGCCGTGAAAAGCAGCTAAACCCCATTATAAAAATAAATTACTTTTAAAAACCCGTAAAACAAAGACAGTGAAAGAGAGAGAAATTCTTACAAAATTCGTTCATGGGCTGTGATGCAACCTGGATTGACCATATCTAGACCCACACTGGGATGAGACATAAGGGTGGACACTCTTGGGGCTGAGAGGTTGGGTGAGCAAACTCAGACCCTTTAAAGTAATACTGCGTGGTACCCATCCCATGGGTCCCAAATCTCCAGGTTCAAAGGCATCTTCCTACATCGAAAACATGCATGAGAAACCCAGAAGATGGTACACCGTGTGATTTTGAAAGGTTTCTAAAACGCACCCAATTTCTCATCTCCTTGTGCTCGGGTTCACCTTTCCAGCTACTTTACTAGCAATCTCCCTAATTGGAGAATCAGCACCTTTAAGCTCCTGTTCCCTACAGGTTGCAATTTGTCCTGAGAATGAACGGGAAGAGGGGCAAATAATGAGAGACTAGATCTAGGTGTTGGGACAGGCACAGGTCACTCTATTTTCCCATCAGGAAGAAGAATTAAACACAGGCTCAGCCTGCCGCCGGGAACCAGAATAGGGCCTGAGGCAATCCCGTGCTTTTGCGGCCAGCTCCCAAAAAAGACAGTTGAAAAATGGAGCTCAGGGGCACTGCAATTCACAAACCTGCTGAGTTATAAATGATAACTCTCGTCCACAAATATATTGAGGGAAGGCAACGAAGAGGATTTGAAAGGAAGGCAGAATTGCAGGAAACAGGTTTCAGGATGTAGATTCGAATCGCCTTTAAAGCACATGAAAAGTGGCAAAACGTCGACAGTGATGCCCTTGGCCAAAAAGGGCGTATGCGTTTTTTCCTGAATATATTCAGGAAAAAACTCATACGCCCTTTTTGGCCAACCAAGCAAACTGGAAATGCAAATCAGCGCTACAAAGAAGTCTCGCTTCCCATCGGTCAAAAGGGCCATGCTGCAAAAAGTGTCAAAACCAGAAATGCAGGACAGGCCATGGAGAAATGGCAGCCTTGCTACGCTGATGGGCGGGATGTAAATTGCCAACAGCCACTCTGGAGAAGTGTACGGTGTGTCCTGAAACATCGAAAAAACACAGCTTAGGGAGCATAGGGCACGTCCACTCATTGGCGTATAAATTGGGAAAACTAAAAATCAGCAAGACACAGGCACCCAAATGTTTAGGGCTGCTATGTTGACAAGAACCTCCACTTCATGACACCTTAAATATCCCAGGAAAGAGAAAAATGGATAAAGAAGTTGTGGTCCTTATGTACAAAGGAATATCACTCAGACATGAAATCAATGTCATAAGGCTAGTAGAAGCAAGATGAGTGGATTTAGGTATGACGATTCTAAGTGAAATAAGTCACACAGAAAAAGACACTTATCATAAGCTATCACTTATAGAGGGAATGTAAAAACCGCTACACTTGAACTGAATTACAAAACAGAACAGAGTCACACGTTTAGAAAACACACTATGGCTGCTTAACGGGAAAGGTGAGGTGGGGTGATGCATAAAACAAGGGTTTCAAATTCGCTCAGATACTGTTCCATACACCCAATATGTAATAGACAAGACCTACTCCTTGCTCAGTGAACTGGACTCAACACCCCCTATTCACCGCACAAGAATATATCTGACTAGTAAGAATCGTAAAACCTATGTATTGATATCTCTCTGGAAGTGAGCCAAGTGGGTGTAAAGCCGCATAAACACAGCCGTGAAAAGCAGCTAAACCCCATTATAAAAATAAATTACTTTTAAAAACCCGTAAAACAAAGACAGTGAAAGAGAGAGAAATTCTTACAAAATTCGTTCAGGGGCTGTGATGACACCTGGATTGACCATATCTAGACCCACAGCTGGATGAGACATAAGGGTGGACACTCTTGGGGCTGAGAGGTTGGGTGAGGTTGGGTGAGCAAACGCAGACCCTTTAAAGTAATAGTGTGTGGTACCCATCCCATGGGTCCCAAATCTCCAGGTTCAAGGGCATCTTCCTACATCGAAAACATGCATGAGAAACCCAGAAGATGGTACACCGTGTGATTTTGAAAGGTTTCTAAAACGCACCCCATTTCTCATCTTCTTGTGCTCGGGTTCGCCTTTCCAGCTATTTTACTAGCAATCTCCCTACTTGGAGAATCAGCACCTTTAAGCTCCTGTTCCCTACAGGTTGCAATTTGTCCTGAGGATGAACGGGAAGAGGGGCAACCAATGAGAGACTAGATCTAGGTGTTGGGACAGGCCCAGGTCACTCTATTTTCCCATCAGGAAGAAGAATTAACCACAGGCTCAGCCTGCCGCCCAGAAGCATAATAGGGCCTGAGGCAATCCCGCGCTTTTGCGGCCAGCTACCAAAAAAGCGAGTTGAAAAATGGAGCTCAGGGACACTGCAATTCACAAACCCGCAGAGTTATAAATGATAACTCTCATCCACAGATATATTGAGGGAAGGCAACGAAGAGGATTTGAAAGCAAGGCAGAATTGCAGGAAACAGATTTCAGGAGGTAGATTCGAATCGCCTTTAAAGCACATGAAAAGCGGCAAAACGTCGACAATGATGCCCTTGGCCAAAAAGGGCGTATGCGTTTTTTCCTGAATATATTCAGGAAAAAACGCATACGCCCTTTTTGGCCAACCAAGCAACCTGGAAAGGCAAATCAGCGCTTCAAAGAAGTTTCACTTCCCATCAGTCAAAAGGGTGATGCTGCAAAAAGTGTCAAAACCAGAAATGCAGGACAGGCCATGGAGAAATGGCAGCCTTGCTACGCTGATGGGCGGGATGTAAATTGCCAACAGCCACTCTAGAGAAGTGTACGGTGTGTCCTGAAACATCGAAAAAACACAGCTTAGGGAGCATAGGGCACGTCCACTCATGGGCGTATAAATTGGGAAAACTAAAAATCAGCAAGACACAGGCACCCCAAAGTTTAGGGCTGCTCTGTTGACAAGAACCTCCACTTCATGACAACTTAAATATCCCAGGAAAGAGAAAAATGGATAAAGATGTTGTGGTCCTTATGTACAATGGAATATCACTCAGACATGAAATCAATGTCATAAGGCTAGTAGAAGCAAGATGAGTGGACTTAGGTACGACGATTCTAAGTGAAATAAGTCACACAGAAAAAGACACTTATCATAAGCTATCACTTATAGAGGGAATGTAAAAACCGCTACACTTGAACTGAATTACAAAACAGAACAGAGTCACACGTTTAGAAAACACACTATGGCTGCTTAACGGGAAAGGTGAGGTGGGGTGATGCATAAAATAAGGGTTTCAAATTCGCTCAGATACTGTTCCATACACCCAATATGTAATAGACAAGACCTACTCCTTGCTCAGTGAACTGGACTCAACACCCCCTATTCACCGCACAAGAATATATGTGACTAGTAAGAATCTTAAAACCTATGTATTGATATCTGTCTGGAAGTGAGTCAAGTGGGTGTAAAGCCGCATAAACACAGCCGTGAAAAGCAGCTAAACCCCATTATAAAAATAAATTACTTTTAAAAACCCGTAAAACAAAGAGTGAAAGAGAGAGAAATTCTTACACAATTCGTTCAGGGGCTGTGATGCAACCTGGATTGACCATATCTAGACCCACACTGGGATGAGACATAAGGGTGGACACTCTTGGGGCTGAGAGGTTGGGTGAGCAAACTCAGACCCTTTAAATTAATACTGCGTGGTACCCATTCCATGGGTCCCAAATCTCCAGGTTCAAAGGCATCTTCCTACATCGAAAACATGCATGAGAAACCCAGAAGATGGTACACAGTGTGATTTTGAAAGGTTTCTAAAACGCACCCAATTTCTCATCTCCTTGTGCTCGGGTTCGCCTTTCCAGCTACTTTACTAGCAATCTCCCTACTTGGAGAATCAGCACCTTTAAGCTCCTGTTCCCTACAGGTTGCAATTTGTCCTGAGAATGAACGGGAAGAGGGGCAAATAATGAGAGACTAGATCTAGGTGTTGGGACAGGCACAGGTCACTCTATTTTCCCATCAGGAAGAAGAATTAAACACAGGCTCAGCCTGCCGCCGGGAACCAGAATAGGGCCTGAGGCAATCCCGCGCTTTTGCGGCCAGCTCCCAAAAAAGACAGTTGAAAAATGGAGCTCAGGGGCACTGCAATTCACAAACCTGCTGAGTTATAAATGATAACTCTCGTCCACAGATATATTGAGGGAAGGCAACGAAGAGGATTTGAAAGCAAGGCAGAATTGCAGGAAACAGGTTTCAGGATGTAGATTCGAATCGCCTTTAAAGCACATGAAAAGTGGCAAAATGTCGACAGTGATGCCCTTGGCCAAAAAGGGCGTATGCGTTTTTTCCTGAATATATTCAGGAAAAAACGCATACGCCCTTTTTGGCCAACCAAGCAAACTGGAAATGCAAATCAGCGCTACAAAGAAGTCTCGCTTCCCATCGGTCAAAAGGGCCATGCTGCAAAAAGTGTCAAAACCAGAAATGCAGGACAGGCCATGGAGAAATGGCAGCCTTGCTACGCTGATGGGCGGGATGTAAATTGCCAACAGCCACTCTGGAGGAGTGTACGGTGTGTCCTGAAACATCGAAAAAACACAGCTTAGGGAGCATAGGGCACGTCCACTCATTGGCGTATAAATTGGGAAAACTGAAAATCAGCAAGACACAGGCACCCCAATGTTTAGGGCTGCTATGTTGACAAGAACCTCCACTTCATGACACCTTAAATATCCCAGGAAAGAGAAAAATGGATAAAGAAGTTGTGGTCCTTATGTACAAAGGAATATCACTCAGACATGAAATCAATGTCATAAGGCTAGTAGAAGCAAGATGAGTGGATTTAGGTATGACGATTCTAAGTGAAATAAGTCACACAGAAAAAGACACTTATCATAAGCTATCACTTATAGAGGGAATGTAAAAACCGCTACACTTGAACTGAATTACAAAACAGAACAGAGTCACACGTTTAGAAAACACACTATGGCTGCTTAACGGGAAAGGTGAGGTGGGGTGATGCATAAAACAAGGGTTTCAAATTCGCTCAGATACTGTTCCATACACCCAATATGTAATAGACAAGACCTACTCCTTGCTCAGTGAACTGGACTCAACACCCCCTATTCACCGCACAAGAATATATCTGACTAGTAAGAATCGTAAAACCTATGTATTGATATCTCTCTGGAAGTGAGCCAAGTGGGTGTAAAGCCGCATAAACACAGCCCTGAAAAGCAGCTAAAGCCCATTATAAAAATAAATTACTTTTAAAAACCCGTAAAACAAAGACAGTGAAAGAGAGAGAAATTCTTACAAAATTCGTTCAGGGGCTGTGATGCAACCTGGATTGACCATATCTAGACCCACACCGGGATGAGACATAAGGGTGGACACTCTTGGGGCTGAGAGGTTGGGTGAGGTTGGGTGAGCAAACTCAGACCCTTTAAAGTAATACTGCGTGGTACCCATCCCATGGGTCCCAAATCTCCAGGTTCAAAGGCATCTTCCTACATAGAAAACATGCATGAGAAACCCAGAAGATGGTACACCATGTGATTTTGAAAGGTTTCTAAAACGCACCCAATTTCTCATCTCCTTGTGCTCGGGTTCGCCTTTCCAGCTACTTTACAAGCAATCTCCCTACTTGGAGAATCAGCACCTTTAAGCTCCTGTTCCCTACAGGTTGCAATTTGTCCTGAGGATGAACGGGAAGAGGGGCAACCAATGAGAGACTAGATCTAGGTGTTGGGACAGGCCCAGGTCACTCTATTTTCCCATCAGTAAGAAGAATTAACCACAGGCTCAGCCTGCCGCCAGGAACCAGAATAGGGCCTGAGGCAATCCCACGCTTTTGCGGCCAGCTCCCAAAAAAGCGAGTTGAAAAATGGAGCTCAGGGACACTGCAATTCACAAACCCGCAGAGTTATAAATGATAACTCTCATCCACAGATATATTGAGGGAAGGCAACGAAGAGGATTTGAAAGCAAGGCAGAATTGCAGGAAACAGATTTCAGGAGGTAGATTCGAATCGCCTTTAAAGCACATGAAAAGCGGCAAAACGTCGACAATGATGCCCTTGGCCAAAAAAGGCGTATGCGTTTTTTCCTGAATATATTCAGGAAAAAACGCATACGCCCTTTTTGGCCCACCAAGCAACCTGGAAAGGCAAATCAGCGTTTCAAAGAAGTTTCGCTTCCCATCGGTCAAAAGGGTCATGCTGCAAAAAGTGTCAAAACCAGAAATGCAGGACAGGCCATGGAGAAATGGCAGCCTTGCTACGCTGATGGGCGGGATGTAAATTGCCAACAGCCACTCTGGAGAAGTGTACGGTGTGTCCTGAAACATCGAAAAAACACAGCTTAGGGAGCATAGGGCACCTCCACTCATGGGCGTATAAATTGGGAAAACTAAAAATCAGCAAGACACAGGCACCCAAAAGTTTAGGGCTGCTCTGTTGACAAGAACCTCCACTTCATGACACCTTAAATATCCCAGGAAAGAGAAAAATGGATAAAGAAGTTGTAGTTCTTATGTACAATGGACTATCACTCAGACATGAAATCAATGGCATAAGGCTAGTAGAAGCAAGATGAGTGGATTTAGGTATGACGATTCTAAGTGAAATAAGTCACACAGAAAAAGACACTTATCATAAGCTATCACTTATAGAGGGAATGTAAAAACCGCTACACTTGAACTGAATTACAAAACAGAACAGAGTCACACGTTTAGAAAACACACTATGGCTGCTTAACGGGAAAGGTGAGGTGGGGTGATGCATAAAACAAGGGTTTCAAATTCGCTCAGATACTGTTCCATACACCCAATATGTAATAGACAAGACGTACTCCTTGCTCACTGAACTGGACTCAACACCCCCTATTCACCGCACAAGAATATATCTGACTAGTAAGAATCGTAAAACCTATGTATTGATATCTCTCTGGAAGTGAGCCAAGTGGGTGTAAAGCCGCATAAACACAGCCGTGAAAAGCAGCTAAACCCCATTATAAAAATAAATTACTTTTAAAAACCCGTAAAACAAAGACAGTGAATGAGAGAGAAATTCTTACAAAATTCGTTCAGGGGCTGTGATGCAACCTGGATTGACCATATCTAGACCCACACTGGGATGAGACATAAGGGTGGACACTCTTGGGGCTGAGAGGTTGGGTGAGCAAACTCAGACCCTTTAAAGTAATACTGCGTGGTACCCATCCCATGGGTCCCAAATCTCCAGGTTCAAAGGCATCTTCCTACATCGAAAACATGCATGAGAAACCCAGAAGATGGTACACCGTGTGATTTTGAAAGGTTTCTAAAACGCACCCAATTTCTCATCTCCTTGTGCTCGGGTTCACCTTTCCAGCTACTTTACTAGCAATCTCCCTACTTGGAGAATCAGCACCTTTAAGCTCCTGTTCCCTACAGGTTGCAATTTGTCCTGAGAATGAACGGGAAGAGGGGCAAATAATGAGAGACTAGATCTAGGTGTTGGGACAGGCACAGGTCACTCTATTTTCCCATCAGGAAGAAGAATTAAACACAGGCTCAGCCTGCCGCCGGGAACCAGAATAGGGCCTGAGGCAATCCCGTGCTTTTGCGGCCAGCTCCCAAAAAAGACAGTTGAAAAATGGAGCTCAGGGGCACTGCAATTCACAAACCTGCTGAGTTATAAATGATAACTCTCGTCCACAAATATATTGAGGGAAGGCAACGAAGAGGATTTGAAAGCAAGGCAGAATTGCAGGAAACAGGTTTCAGGATGTAGATTCGAATCGCCTTTAAAGCACATGAAAAGTGGCAAAACGTCGACAGTGATGCCCTTGGCCAAAAAGGGCGTATGCGTTTTTTCCTGAATATATTCAGGAAAAAACGCATACGCACTTTTTGGCCAACCAAGCAAACTGGAAATGCAAATCAGCGCTACAAAGAAGTCTCGCTTCCCATCGGTCAAAAGGGCCATGCTGCAAAAAGTGTCAAAACCAGAAATGCAGGACAGGCCATGGAGAAATGGCAGCCTTGCTACGCTGATGGGCGGGATGTAAATTGCCAACAGCCACTCTGGAGAAGTGTACGGTGTGTCCTGAAACATCGAAAAAACACAGCTTAGGGAGCATAGGGCACGTCCACTCATTGGCGTATAAATTGGGAAAACTAAAAATCAGCAAGACACAGGTACCCCAATGTTTAGGGCTGCTATGTTGACAAGAACCTCCACTTCATGACACCTTAAATATCCCAGGAAAGAGAAAAATGGATAAAGAAGTTGTGGTCCTTATGTACAAAGGAATATCACTCAGACATGAAATCAATGTCATAAGGCTAGTAGAAGCAAGATGAGTGGATTTAGGTATGACGATTCTAAGTGAAATAAGTCACACAGAAAAAGACACTTATCATAAGCTATCACTTATAGAGGGAATGTAAAAACCGCTACACTTGAACTGAATTACAAAACAGAACAGAGTCACACGTTTAGAAAACACACTATGGCTGCTTAACGGGAAAGGTGAGGTGGGGTGATGCATAAAACAAGGGTTTCAAATTCGCTCAGATACTGTTCCATACACCCAATATGTAATAGACAAGACCTACTCCTTGCTCAGTGAACTGGACTCAACACCCCCTATTCACCGCACAAGAATATATCTGACTAGTAAGAATCGTAAAACCTATGTATTGATATCTCTCTGGAAGTGAGCCAAGTGGGTGTAAAGCCGCATAAACACAGCCGTGAAAAGCAGCTAAACCCCATTATAAAAATAAATTACTTTTAAAAACCCGTAAAACAAAGACAGTGAAAGAGAGAGAAATTCTTACAAAATTCGTTCAGGGGCTGTGATGACACCTGGATTGACCATATCTAGACCCACAGCTGGATGAGACATAAGGGTGGACACTCTTGGGGCTGAGAGGTTGGGTGAGGTTGGGTGAGCAAACGCAGACCCTTTAAAGTAATAGTGTGTGGTACCCATCCCATGGGTCCCAAATCTCCAGGTTCAAGGGCATCTTCCTACATCGAAAACATGCATGAGAAACCCAGAAGATGGTACACCGTGTGATTTTGAAAGGTTTCTAAAACGCACCCCATTTCTCATCTTCTTGTGCTCGGGTTCGCCTTTCCAGCTATTTTACTAGCAATCTCCCTACTTGGAGAATCAGCACCTTTAAGCTCCTGTTCCCTACAGGTTGCAATTTGTCCTGAGGATGAACGGGAAGAGGGGCAACCAATGAGAGACTAGATCTAGGTGTTGGGACAGGCCCAGGTCACTCTATTTTCCCATCAGGAAGAAGAATTAACCACAGGCTCAGCCTGCCGCCAGGAACCAGAATAGGGCCTGAGGCAATCCCGCGCTTTTGCGGCCAGCTACCAAAAAAGCGAGTTGAAAAATGGAGCTCAGGGACACTGCAATTCACAAACCCGCAGAGTTATAAATGATAACTCTCATCCACAGATATATTGAGGGAAGGCAACGAAGAGGATTTGAAAGCAAGGCAGAATTGCAGGAAACAGATTTCAGGAGGTAGATTCGAATCGCCTTTAAAGCACATGAAAAGCGGCAAAACGTCGACAATGATGCCCTTGGCCAAAAAGGGCGTATGCGTTTTTTCCTGAATATATTCAGGAAAAAACGCATACGCCCTTTTTGGCCAACCAAGCAACCTGGAAAGGCAAATCAGCGCTTCAAAGAAGTTTCACTTCCCATCAGTCAAAAGGGTGATGCTGCAAAAAGTGTCAAAACCAGAAATGCAGGACAGGCCATGGAGAAATGGCAGCCTTGCTACGCTGATGGGCGGGATGTAAATTGCCAACAGCCACTCTGGAGAAGTGTACGGTGTGTCCTGAAACATCGAAAAAACACAGCTTAGGGAGCATAGGGCACGTCCACTCATGGGCGTATAAATTGGGAAAACTAAAAATCAGCAAGACACAGGCACCCCAAAGTTTAGGGCTGCTCTGTTGACAAGAACCTCCACTTCATGACAACTTAAATATCCCAGGAAAGAGAAAAATGGATAAAGATGTTGTGGTCCTTATGTACAATGGAATATCACTCAGACATGAAATCAATGTCATAAGGCTAGTAGAAGCAAGATGAGTGGACTTAGGTACGACGATTCTAAGTGAAATAAGTCACACAGAAAAAGACACTTATCATAAGCTATCACTTATAGAGGGAATGTAAAAACCGCTACACTTGAACTGAATTACAAAACAGAACAGAGTCACACGTTTAGAAAACACACTATGGCTGCTTAACGGGAAAGGTGAGGTGGGGTGATGCATAAAATAAGGGTTTCAAATTCGCTCAGATACTGTTCCATACACCCAATATGTAATAGACAAGACCTACTCCTTGCTCAGTGAACTGGACTCAACACCCCCTATTCACCGCACAAGAATATATGTGACTAGTAAGAATCTTAAAACCTATGTATTGATATCTGTCTGGAAGTGAGTCAAGTGGGTGTAAAGCCGCATAAACACAGCCGTGAAAAGCAGCTAAACCCCATTATAAAAATAAATTACTTTTAAAAACCCGTAAAACAAAGAGTGAAAGAGAGAGAAATTCTTACACAATTCGTTCAGGGGCTGTGATGCAAACTGGATTGACCATATCTAGACCCACACTGGGATGAGACATAAGGGTGGACACTCTTGGGGCTGAGAGGTTGGGTGAGCAAACTCAGACCCTTTAAATTAATACTGCGTGGTACCCATTCCATGGGTCCCAAATCTCCAGGTTCAAAGGCATCTTCCTACATCGAAAACATGCATGAGAAACCCAGAAGATGGTACACAGTGTGATTTTGAAAGGTTTCTAAAACGCACCCAATTTCTCATCTCCTTGTGCTCGGGTTCGCCTTTCCAGCTACTTTACTAGCAATCTCCCTACTTGGAGAATCAGCACCTTTAAGCTCCTGTTCCCTACAGGTTGCAATTTGTCCTGAGAATGAACGGGAAGAGGGGCAAATAATGAGAGACTAGATCTAGGTGTTGGGACAGGCACAGGTCACTCTATTTTCCCATCAGGAAGAAGAATTAAACACAGGCTCAGCCTGCCGCCGGGAACCAGAATAGGGCCTGAGGCAATCCCGCGCTTTTGCGGCCAGCTCCCAAAAAAGACAGTTGAAAAATGGAGCTCAGGGGCACTGCAATTCACAAACCTGCTGAGTTATAAATGATAACTCTCGTCCACAGATATATTGAGGGAAGGCAACGAAGAGGATTTGAAAGCAAGGCAGAATTGCAGGAAACAGGTTTCAGGATGTAGATTCGAATGGCCTTTAAAGCACATGAAAAGTGGCAAAACGTCGACAGTGATGCCCTTGGCCAAAAAGGGCGTATGCGTTTTTTCCTGAATATATTCAGGAAAAAACGCATACGCCCTTTTTGGCCAACCAAGCAAACTGGAAATGCAAATCAGCGCTACAAAGAAGTCTCGCTTCCCATCGGTCAAAAGGGCCATGCTGCAAAAAGTGTCAAAACCAGAAATGCAGGACAGGCCATGGAGAAATGGCAGCCTTGCTACGCTGATGGGCGGGATGTAAATTGCCAACAGCCACTCTGGAGGAGTGTACGGTGTGTCCTGAAACATCGAAAAAACACAGCTTAGGGAGCATAGGGCACGTCCACTCATTGGCGTATAAATTGGGAAAACTGAAAATCAGCAAGACACAGGCACCCCAATGTTTAGGGCTGCTATGTTGACAAGAACCTCCACTTCATGACACCTTAAATATCCCAGGAAAGAGAAAAATGGATAAAGAAGTTGTGGTCCTTATGTACAAAGGAATATCACTCAGACATGAAATCAATGTCATAAGGCTAGTAGAAGCAAGATGAGTGGATTTAGGTATGACGATTCTAAGTGAAATAAGTCACACAGAAAAAGACACTTATCATAAGCTATCACTTATAGAGGGAATGTAAAAACCGCTACACTTGAACTGAATTACAAAACAGAACAGAGTCACACGTTTAGAAAACACACTATGGCTGCTTAACGGGAAAGGTGAGGTGGGGTGATGCATAAAACAAGGGTTTCAAATTCGCTCAGATACTGTTCCATACACCCAATATGTAATAGACAAGACCTACTCCTTGCTCAGTGAACTGGACTCAACACCCCCTATTCACCGCACAAGAATATATCTGACTAGTAAGAATCGTAAAACCTATGTATTGATATCTCTCTGGAAGTGAGCCAAGTGGGTGTAAAGCCGCATAAACACAGCCGTGAAAAGCAGCTAAACCCCATTATAAAAATAAATTACTTTTAAAAACCCGTAAAACAAAGACAGTGAAAGAGAGAGAAATTCTTACAAAATTCGTTCAGGGGCTGTGATGCAACCTGGATTGACCATATCTAGACCCACAGCTGGATGAGACATAAGGGTGGACACTCTTGGGGCTGAGAGGTTGGGTGAGCAAACGCAGACCCTTTAAAGTAATACTGTGTGGTACCCATCCCATGGGTCCCAAATCTCCAGGTTCAAGGGCATCTTCCTACATCGAAAACATGCATGAGAAACCCAGAAGATGGTACACCGTGTGATTTTGAAAGGTTTCTAAAACGCACCCCATTTCTCATCTTCTTGTGCTCGGGTTCGCCTTTCCAGCTATTTTACTAGCAATCTCCCTACTTGGAGAATCAGCACCTTTAAGCTCCTGTTCCCTACAGGTTGCAATTTGTCCTGAGGATGAACGGGAAGAGGGGCAACCAATGAGAGACTAGATCTAGGTGTTGGGACAGGCCCAGGTCACTCTATTTTCCCATCAGAAAGAAGAATTAACCACAGGCTCAGCATGCCGCCAGGAACCAGAATAGGGCCTGAGGCAATCCCGCGCTTTTGCGGCCAGCTCCCAAAAAAGCGAGTTGAAAAATGGAGCTCAGGGACACTGCAATTCACAAACCCGCAGAGTTATAAATGATAACTCTCATCCACAGATATATTGAGGGAAAGCAACGAAGAGGATTTGAAAGCAAGGCAGAATTGCAGGAAACAGATTTCAGGAGGTAGATTCGAATCGCCTTTAAAGCACATGAAAAGCGGCAAAACGTCGACAATGATGCCCTTGGCCAAAAAGGGCGTATGCGTTTTTTCCTGAATATATTCAGGAAAAAACGCATACGCCCTTTTTGGCCAACCAAGCAACCTGGAAAGGCAAATCAGCGCTTCAAAGAAGTTTCGCTACCCATCGGTCAAAAGGGTCATGCTGCAAAAAGTGTCAAAACCAGAAATGCAGGACAGGCCATGGAGAAATGGCAGCCTTGCTACGCTGATGGGCGGGATGTAAATTGCCAACAGCCACTCTGGAGAAGTGTACGGTGTGTCCTGAAACATTGAAAAAACACAGCTTAGGGAGCATAGGGCACGTCCACTCATGGGCGTATAAATTGGGAAAACTAAAAATCAGCAAGACACAGGCACCCAAAAGTTTAGGGCTGCTCTGTTGACAAGAACCTCCACTTCATGACACCTTAAATATCCCAGGAAAGAGAAAAATGGATAAAGAAGTTGTAGTTCTTATGTACAATGGAATATCACTCAGACATGAAATCAATGTCATAAGGCTAGTAGAAGCAAGATGAGTGGATTTAGGTATGACGATTCTAAGTGAAATAAGTCACACAGAAAAAGACACTTATCATAAGCTATCACTTATAGAGGGAATGTAAAAACCGCTACACTTGAACTGAATTACAAAACAGAACAGAGTCACACGTTTAGAAAACACACTATGGCTGCTTAACGGGAAAGGTGAGGTGGGGTGATGCATAAAACAAGGGTTTCAAATTCGCTCAGATACTGTTCCATACACCCAATATGTAATAGACAAGACCTACTCCTTGCTCAGTGAACTGGACTCAACACCCCCTATTCACCGCACAAGAATATATCTGACTAGTAAGAATCGTAAAACCTATGTATTGATATCTCTCTGGAAGTGAGCCAAGTGGGTGTAAAGCCGCATAAACACAGCCGTGAAAAGCAGCTAAACCCCATTATAAAAATAAATTACTTTTAAAAACCCGTAAAACAAAGACAGTGAAAGAGAGAGAAATTCTTACAAAATTCGTTCAGGGGCTGTGATGCAACCTGGATTGACCATATCTAGACCCACAGCTGGATGAGACATAAGGGTGGACACTCTTGGGGCTGAGAGGTTGGGTGAGGTTGGGTGAGCAAACGCAGACCCTTTAAAGTAATACTGTGTGGTACCCATCCCATGGGTCCCAAATCTCCAGGTTCAAGGGCATCTTCCTACATCGAAAACATGCATGAGAAACCCAGAAGATGGTACACCGTGTGATTTTGAAAGGTTTCTAAAACGCACCCCATTTCTCATCTTCTTGTGCTCGGGTTCGCCTTTCCAGCTATTTTACTAGAAATCTCCCTACTTGGAGAATCAGCACCTTTAAGCTCCTGTTCCCTACAGGTTGCAATTTATCCTGAGGATGAACGGGAAGAGGGGCAACCAATGAGAGACTAGATCTAGGTGTTGGGACAGGCCCAGGTCACTCTATTTTCCCATCAGGAAGAAGAATTAACCACAGGCTCAGCCTGCCGCCAGGAACCAGAATAGGGACTGAGGCAATCCCGCGCTTTTGCGGCCAGCTAGTAAAAAAGCGAGTTGAAAAATGGAGCTCAGGGACACTGCAATTCACAAACCCGCAGAGTTATAAATGATAACTCTCATCCACAGATATATTGAGGGAAGGCAACGAAGAGGATTTGAAAGCAAGGCAGAATTGCAGGAAACAGATTTCAGGAGGTAGATTCGAATCGCCTTTAAAGCACATGAAAAGCGGCAAAACGTCGACAATGATGCCCTTGGCCAAAAAGGGCGTATGCGTTTTTTCCTGAATATATTCAGGAAAAAACGCATACGCCCTTTTTGGCCAACCAAGCAACCTGGAAAGGCAAATCAGCACTTCAAAGAAGTTTCGCTTCCCATCAGTCAAAAGGGTGATGCTGCAAAAAGTGTCAAAACCAGAAATGCAGGACAGGCCATGGAGAAATGGCAGCCTTGCTACGCTGATGGGCGGGATGTAAATTGCCAACAGCCACTCTGGAGAAGTGTACGGTGTGTCCTGAAACATCGAAAAAACACAGCTTAGGGAGCATAGGGCACGTCCACTCATGGGCGTATAAATTGGGATAACTAAAAATCAGCAAGACACAGGCACCCCAAAGTTTAGGGCTGCTCTGTTGACAAGAACCTCCACTTCATGACAACTTAAATATCCCAGGAAAGAGAAAAATGGATAAAGAAGTTGTGGTCCTTATGTACAATGGAATATCACTCAGACATGAAATCAATGTCATAAGGCTAGTAGACGCAAGATGAGTGGACTTAAGTACGACGATTCTAAGTGAAATAAGTCACACAGAAAAAGACACTTATCATAAGCTATCACTTATAGAGGGAATGTAAAAACCGCTACACTTGAACTGAATTACAAAACAGAACAGAGTCACACGTTTAGAAAACACACTATGGCTGCTTAACGGGAAAGGTGAGGTGGGGTGATGCATAAAACAACGGTTTCAAATTCGCTCAGATACAGTTCCATACACCCAATATGTAATAGACAAGACCTACTCCTTGCTCAGTGAACTGGACTCAACACCCCCTATTCACCGCACAAGAATATATGTGACTAGTAAGAATCTTAAAACCTATGTATTGATATCTCTCTGGAAGTGAGTCAAGTGGGTGTAAAGCCGCATAAACACAGCCGTGAAAAGCAGCTAAACCCCATTATAAAAATAAATTACTTTTAAAAACCCGTAAAACAAAGACAGTGAAAGAGAGAGAAATTCTTACAAAATTCGTTCAGAGGCTGTGATGCAACCTGGATTGACCATATCTAGACCCACAGCTGGATGAGACATAAGGGTGGACACTCTTGGGGCTTAGAGGTTGGGTGAGGTTGGGTGAGCAAACGCACACCCTTTAAAGTAATACTGTGTGGTACCCATCCCATGGGTCCCAAATCTCCAGGTTCAAGGGCATCTTCCTACATCGAAAACATGCATGAGAAACCCAGAAGATGGTACACCGTGTGATTTTGAAAGGTTTCTAAAACGCACCCAATTTCTCATCTCCTTGTACTCCGGTTCGCCTTTCCAGCTACTTTACTAGCAATCTCTCTACTTGGGGAATCAGCACCTTTAAGCTCCTGTTCCCTACAGGTTGCAATTTCTCCTGAGGATGAACGGGAAGAGGGGCAACCAATGAGAGACTAGATCTAGGTGTTGGGACAGGCCCAGGTCACTCTATTTTCCCATCAGGAAGAAGAATTAACCACAGGCTCAGCCTGCCGCCAGGAACCAGAATAGGGCCTGAGGCAATCCCGCGCTTTTGCGGCCAGCTCCCAAAAAAGCGAGTTGAAAAATGGAACTCAGGCACACTGCAGTTCACAAACCCGCAGAGTTATAAATGATAACTCTCATCCACAAATGTATTGAGGGAAGGCAACGAAGAGTATTTGAAAGCAAGGCAGAATTGCAGGAAACAGGTTTCAGGAGGTAGATTCGAATCGCCTTTAAAGCACATGAAAAGTGGCAAATCTTCGACAATGATGCCCTTGGCCAAAAAGGGCGTATGTGTTTTTTCCTGAATATATTCAGGAAAAAACGCATACACCCTTTTTTGCCAACCAAGCAACCTGGAAAGGCAAATCAGCGCTACAATGAAGTCTCGCTTCCCATCGGTCAAAAGGGCCATGCTGCATAAAGTGTCAAAACCAGAAATGCAGGACAGGCCATGGAGAAATGGCAGCCTTGCTACGCTGATGGGCGGGATGTAAATTGCCAACAGCCACTCTGAAGAAGTGTACGGTGTGTCCTGAAACATCGAAAAAACACAGCTTAGGGAGCATAGGGCACGTCCACTCATGGGCGTATAAATTGGGAAAACTAAAAATCAGCAAGACACAGGCACCCCAATGTTTAGGGCTGCTCTGTTGACAAGAACCTCCACTTCATGACACCTTAAATATCCCAGGAAAGAGAAAAATGGATAAAGAAGTTGTGTTCCTTATGTACAAAGGAATATCACTCAGACATGAAATCAATGTCATAAGGCTAGTAGAAGCAAGATGAGTGGATTTAGGTATGACAATTCTAAGTGAAATAAGTCACACAGAAAAAGACACTTATCATAAGCTATCACTTATAGAGGGAATGTAAAAACCGCTACACTTGAACTGAATTACAAAACAGAACAGAGTCACACGTTTAGAAAACACACTATGGCTGCTTAACGGGAAAGGTGAGGTGGGGTGATGCATAAAACAAGGGTTTCAAATTCGCTCAGATACCGTTCCATACACCCAATATGTAATAGACAAGACCTACTCCTTGCTCAGTGAACTGGACTCAACACCCCCTATTCACCACACAAGAATATATGTGACTAGTAAGAATCTTAAAACCTATGTATTGATATCTGTCTGGAAGTGAGTCAAGTGGGTGTAAAGCGGCATAAACACAGCAGTGAAAAGTAGCGAATCCCCATTTTAAATTAAATAACTTTAAAAAACCCAAAAAAATAAGACAGTGATAGAGAGAGGAAATTTTACATAATTCATTCCTGGGCTGTGATGCAACCTTGTTTGATCATATCTAGACCCACAGCTGGATGAGAAATAAAGCTGGACACTCTTGCAGCTGAAGGACTCTTTCCCTAGTTACCAGATTGGGGAACGTAAAAAGGCTGCCGCCCTCTGGCCGTTATCTGCAAATGCAGCTTTAAAATCTGTGTTAATGGTCACTTCATATGAACAAGTACTTCAGGGCTGTAAATGAAACCTGCCCTCAAAATGTCTTGAGGGAGGTAGTGGCCAAAACTTTTCAAAATGTGACACTTACTTTAAGAAAACAATTTGAAGAACTAAGCTGTAATCACAGTTTGATAAATAAAAAGAGCATGCTTTAAAGATCAATTTCAACAGATTATGGGACACATGCAAATTCAGCCACACAGAGGTATCAGCTCGCACCTGTTAGAATAACCAGCAGCAAGCAAACTACAAACAATAAATATTGAAGGTGTTTTGGAGAAATGCATACCCTCAATTTTAAGTGGGACATAACCTGGAAAGAGCCACTAATGAGAACTGAATGGTGGTGCCTTTAAAACGTACACACTGAGCTACCATATGATACAGCAAGCCCACTCCTTGGCCTATAACATAAGGAGATAGAACTGGAAAGACACAGGCAAGCAAATGTGCATTGCAGCAGTATTACAATAACCAAGACATGGAGGCAACCAAAAAGTCCATCAAGAGGTGCGTGGCCAAAGAATAACTGGTACACGTACAGGTGGAATATTAGCCAGGGAAAAAACCAAAACAATGCCATTTGCAGCACTGTGTATGATTCTTGAGTTAATCAGGCAAATTGTACTAAGTCAGAAAGCAAAAGACACATATCCTATAATATCACTTATAGGTCTTAGCTAAAAATTGATACCAATGAAGATATTTCCACAGAGAAATGCAATCACAGATTCATTAAACAAACTTAGGGTTCACCAAATGGAAAGGTGTGAGGATTGGATACATTAGGATATTGGGGTTAAGATAGATATAGAAACACATGTGAAATATGTAATCACCAAAGACCTACGTAATACCAAGACAAGACTACTCAACATGGTGTCATAACCTACATGGGAAAATGATCCAAAGAAGAATAGATATATGTATATGTTTAAAAGAACCACATCTTGCACACCTAGAAGAAACAAAACATTTTAATCAAATTTGCTCTGACAAAAAATAAAAATTAAATTAAAAAAAGAACAAGAAGTAATGAGACATAAACTTAAGGGGCTTTGTGCTGGCACATTGCATTCTAATTTACAACCAGAACATGACTTCCATTAAGGCTCTGTCATCACTAATAAAGCAGCTTTATAAGCAATGTTGAAGGTAGCTTAAAAGAAGTCTCACTAATTATTGATAGTAACAAGGAAACAAAGAAAAGTAAAAATCTCACTGCAAAAAGTATACATAGGGTAAGGATAGTAGATCAAACACTGATTAAACTTCTGTAAAGAATAAAAGACAACAGTAGTATGTTTTGTTAAAAAAGAGAGGGCCCAAATAAATCTGAAATGAAAGAGATGATGTTACAACAGACACCACAGAAATACAAAGTATCCTAAGATACACACAGGGTAACTCAGGGCTCAGACTGGACAGAGCCCACTCTCCAGTCCCCTGTACATGACTTACAGGAGCCTCAGGAACTGAGGAGGAGGTCCCTGAGGAGAGGCTCAAGATAGAATATGGTAGGCATTAACATGACTGCATTCATCTTAAACATGCCTGAACTACATTCACACGAGATGATTTTGTCCTGTATGTACATCGGCACCTATAGCCGGAACTGCAGATCTTTGGCTTCAACACCTCTACTGACAACATTAGCTTCACCTGCTGTGGACCGTCTCCTATAGGATTTCTAGAATCACAAAACATCGAAGCTTCACAGGACCCAGAGTCTGTGCGACTCCACACAGAGTCTCAGAGTCTCAACTCCACTCAGATACTCCACTCTTGGAGGGCACACACAAAGTAGTGTGCACATCAGGACCCAGGGGAAGGAGCAGTGACCCCGTAGGGGAATGACCAGAACTACCTGCTACTTTTAGAGGGTCTCCTGCAGAGGCAGCTGGTGGCTGTGGCTGTGGCTCACCGTGAGGACAACAACACTGGCAGCAGAAGTTCTGGGAAATACTCCTTGGTGTGAGCCCTCCCAGAGTCCGCCATTAGCCCCACCAAGAGCAAGGTAGGCTCCAGTGCTGGGTCGCCTCAGGCCAAACAACCAACAGGGAGGGAACCCAGCCCCATGCATCAGCAGACAAGCAGATTCAACTTTTTATTAAAGTTTTATTTAATCCGTAGACAAGCGGATTAAAGCTCTGCCCACCAAAGCAACACCCAGCTCTACCCACCACCAGTCCCTCCCATCAGGAAGCTTGCACAAGCCTCTAAGATAGACTCATCCACCAGAGAGCAGACAGCAGAAGCAAGAAGAACTACAATTCTGCAGCCTGTGGAAGGAAAACCACATTCACAGAAAGATAGACAAAATGAAAAGGCAGAGGACTTTATACCAGATCAAGGAACAAGATAAAACCCCAGAAAAAAACGGAATGAGGTGGAGATAGGGAACCTTCCAGAAAAAGAATTCAGAATAATGATAGTGAAGTTGAGCCAAGACCTTAGAAAAAGAAAGGAGGCAAAGATCGAGAAGACACAAGAAATGCTTAACAAAGACCTAGAAGAATTAAGGAACAAACACCTAGAAGAGTTAAAGAACAAACAAACAGAGGTGAACAATGTAATAACTGAAATGAAAAATACACTAGAAGGAATCAGTAGCAGAATAACTGTGGCAGAAGAACGGATAAGTGGCCTGGAAGACAGAAAGGTGGAAATCACTGCCATGGAACAGAATAAAGAAAAAGAATGAAAATAAATGAAGACACCCCAAGAGTCCTCTGGGACAACATTAAACGCAACAACATTCGCATTATAGGGGTCCCAGAAGGAGAAGAGAGAGAGAAAGGACCCGAGAATATATTTGAAGAGATTATGGTCAAAAACTTCCCTAGCATGGGAAAAGAAATAGCCACCCAAGTCCAGAAGCACAGAGTGTCCCAGGCAGGAGAAACCAAAGGAGAAAAATGACAAGACACATAGTAATCAAATTGACAAAAATTAACGACAAAGAAAAATTATTGAAAGCAGCAAGGGAAAAATGACAAATAACATACAAGGGAAATCCCATAAGGATAACAGCTGATTTCTCAGCAGAAAATCTACAAGCCAGAAGGAAGTGGCATGATAAATTTAAAGTGATGAAAGGGAAGAACCTACAACCAAGGGTACTGCACCCTGCAAAGAGCTCATTCAGATTTGATGGAGAAATCAAAAGCCTTACAGACAAGCAAAAGCTAAGAGAATTCAGCACCATGCAACCAGCTCTACACCAAATGCTAAAAGAACTTCTCTAAGTGGGAAACACAAGAGAAGAAAAGGACCCACCAAGACAAACCCATAACAATTAAGAAAATAGTAGTAGGAACATACATATCGATAATTACCTTAAACGTGAATGCACTAAATGTTCCAACCAAAAGACATAGACTGGCTGAATGGATACAAAAACAAGACCCATATATATGCTGTCTACAAGAGACCCATTTCAGACCTAGGGACACATACAGACTGAAAGTGAGGCGATGGAAAAATATATTCTATGCTAATGAAAATCAAAAGAAAGCTGGAGTAGCAATACTCATATCAGATAAAATAGACTTTAAAATAAAGAATGTTACAAGAGACAAGGAAAGACACTACATAATGGTCAAGGGATCAATCCAAGAAGAAGATATAACAATTATAAATATATATGTACCCAACATAGGAGCACCTCAATGTATAAGGCAACTGCTAACAGCTATAAAAGAGGAAATCGACAGTAACACAATAATAGCGGGGGACTTTAACAGCTCACTTACACCAGTGGAGATCAGCCAGACAGAAAATTAATAAGGAAACACAAGCTTTAAATGACACAATAGACCAGATAGAGTTCATTGATATTTATAGGACATTCCATCCAAAAACAGCAGATTACACGTTCTTCTCAACTGCACACGGAACATTCTCCAGGATAGATCACATCTTGGGTCACAGATAAAGCCTCAGTAAATTTAAGAAAACTGAAATCATATCAAGCAGCTGTTCCGACCACAATGCTATGAGATTAGAAATCAATTACACGGAAAAAACTGTAAAAAACACAAACACATGGAGGCTAAACAATACGTTACTAAATAACCAAGAGATCACTGAAGAAATCAAAGGGGAAATCAAAAACTACCTAGAGACAAATGACAACCAAAACACGATGATCCAAAACCTATGGGATGCAGCAAAAGGAGTTCTAAGAGGGAAGTTTATAGCAATACAAGCCTACCTCAAGAAACAAGAAAAATCTCAAATAAACAATCTAACCTTACACCTAGAGGAACTAGAGAAAGAAGAACAAAACCCAAAGTTAGTAGAAGGAAAGAAATCCTAAAGATCAGAGCAGAAATAAATGAAATAGAAACAAAGAAAACGGAAGCAAAGATCATCAAAACTAAAAGCTGGTTCTTTGAGAAGATAAGCAAAAATGATCAACCTTTAGCCACACTCAAGAAAAAGAGGGAGAGGACGCAAATCAACAAAATTAGAAGTGAAAAAGGAGAAGTTACAACAGACACCACAGGAATACAAAGCATCCTAAGAGACTACTACAAGCAACTCTGTGCCAATAAAATGGACAATCTGGAAGAAATGGACAAATTCTTAGAAAGGTATAACCTTCTAAGACTGAACCAGGAAGAAATAGAAAATATGAACAAACCTATCACAAGCAATGAAATTGAAACTGTGATTAAAAATCTTCCAACAAACAAAAGTCCAGAACCAGATGGCATTACAGGTGAATTCTATCAAACATTTAGAGAAGAGCTAACACCCAACCTTCTCAAATTCTTCAAAACAATTGCAGGGGAAGGAACACTCCCAAACTCATTCTATGAGACCACCATCACCCTGATACCAAAATCAGACAGAGATACTACAAGGAAAGAAAATTATAGACCAATATCCCTGATGAATATAGATGCAAAAATCCTCAACAAAATACTAGCAAACAGAATCGAACAACACATTAAAAGGATCATACACCATGATCAAGTGGGGTTTATCCCAGGGATGCAAGGATTCTTCAATATACACAAATCAATGTGATACACCATATTAACAAATTGTAGAATAAAACCATATGGTCATCTCAATAGATGAAGGAAAAGATTTTGAGAAAATTCAACACTCATTTACGATAAAAACTCTGCAGAGTGTGGGCATAGACGGAAACTACCTCAAAATAATAAAGGCCATATATGACAAACCCACAGCAAACAGCATTCTCAATGGTGAAAAACTGAAAGCGTTTCCTCTAAGATCAGGAACAAGACGAGGATGTCCACTCTCACCACTGCTATTCAACATAGTTTTGGAAGTCCTAGCCATGGCAATCAGAGAAGAAAAAGAAATAAAAGGAATACAAAACGGAAAAGAAGAAGTAAAATTGTCACTGTTTGCAGATGACATGATATCATAGATAGAGAATCTTAAAGATGCCACCAGAAAACCACTGGAGCTAATCAATGAATTTGGTAAAGTTGCAGGATACAAAATTAATGCACAGAAATTGCTTGCATTCCTATACACTAACAATGAAAGATCAGAAAGAGAAATTAAGGAAACAATCCCATTACCACTGCAACAAAAAGAATAAAATACCTAGGAATAAACCTACCTAAGGAAGTAAAAGACCTGTACTCAGAAAACTATAAGACACTGATGAAAGAAATCAAAGATGATATAAACAGATGGAGACATATACCATGTCCTTGGATTAGAAGAATCAATATTGTGAAAATGACTATACTACCCAAAGCAATCTACAGATTCAATGCAATCCCGATCAAAATACCTTTGGCATTTTCTACAGAACAAGAAAAAAAATCTTAAAATTTGTAGGGAGACACAAAAGACCCTGGATAGCCAAAGCAGTCTTGAGGGGGAAAAAAAAGAGCTGGAGGAATCAGACTTCCAGACTTCAGACTATATTACAAAGCTACAGTAATCAAGATAATATGGTACTGACACAAACACAGAAATATAGGTCAATAGAAAAGGATAGAAAGCACAGAGATAAACCCACGTACCTATGGTTAACTAATCTATGAAAAAGGAGGCAAGGGTATACAATGGAGAAAAGACAGTGTCTTCAGTAAGTGGTGCTGGGAAAACTGGACAGCTACATGTAAAAGAATGAAATTAGTACACTCCCTAACACCATACACAAAAGTAACTCAAAATGGATTAGAGACCTAAATATAAGACCAGCCACTATAAAACTCTTAGAAGAAAACATAAGCAGAACAGTCTATGACATAAATCACAGCAAGATCCTTTTTGACCCACCTCCTAGAGAAATGGAAATAAAAACAAAAATTAAAAAATGGGACCGAATGAAACATAAATTCTTTTGCACAGCAAAGGAAAACTTAAGCAAGATGAAAAGACAACCATCAGAATGGGAGAAAATATTTTCAAATGAAGCAAATGGCAAAGGATTAATCTACAAAAAGCAGCTCATGTAGCTCAATATCACAAAACCAAACAACCCAATCCAAAAATGGGCAGAGGACCTAAATAGAAATTTCTCCAAAGAAGATATACAGGTTGCCAACAAACACATGAAAGGATGCTGAGCATCACTAATCATTAGAGAAATGCAAATCAAAACTACAGTGAGGTATCACCTCACACCAGTCAGAATGGCCATCATCAAAAAATCTACCAACAGTAAATGCTGGAGAGGCATTTATTGGAGAAAAGGGAACCCTCTTGCACTGTAGGTGGGAATGTAAATTGATATAGCCACTAGGGAGAACGGTATGGGGCTTCCTTAAAAACTAAAAATAGAACTACCATACAACCCAGCAAACCCACTCCTGGACATTTACCCTGAGAAAACCATAATTCAAAAAGAGTCATGTACCACAATGTTCACTGTAGCTCTATTTACAATAGCCAGGACATGGAAGCAACCTAAGTGTCCATCAACAGATAAATGGAAAAAGAAGATGTGGCACATATATACGATGGAACATTATTCAGCCATAAAAAGAAACGAAATTGAGTTATTTTTAGTGAGGTGGATGGATCTAGAGTCTGTCCTACAGAGTGAAGTAAGTCAGAAAGAGAAAAACAAATACCATATGCTAACACATATATATGGAATCTAAAAAAAAAAAGTTTATGAAGAACCTAGGGGCAGGAAAGGATTAAGGACACAGACGTAGAGAAAGGACTTGAGGACATGGGGAGAGGGAAGGGTAAGCTGGGACAAAGTGAGAGAGTGGTATGGACATATATACACTACCAAATGTAAAATTGATAGCTACTGGGAAGCAGCCACATAGCACAGGGAGATCAGCTCTGTGCTTTGTGACCACCTAAAAGGGTGGGATAAGGGAGTGAGAGGGAGGTGCAAGAGGGAGGGGATATGGTGTTATATGTATACGCATAGCTGATTCACTTTTTTATACAGCAGAAACTAACACACAATTGTAAAGCAATTATACTCCAATAAAGATGTAAAGAAAAAAAAAAAAAAAGAAAGAAAGCCCAGAGATAAACCTACACACCTATGGCCCGCTAATCTATGACAAAGGAGGCAAGGGTATACAATGGAGAAAAGACAGTCTCTTCAATAAGTGGTGCTGGGAAAAATGGACAGCTACATGTAAAAGAATGAAATTAGAACACTCCCTAACACCATACACAAAAAATAAACTCCAAATGGATTAGAGACCGAAATGTAAGACCGGACACTATAAAACTCTTAGAGGAAAACATAGGAAGAATACTCTTTGACATAAATCACAGCAAGATATTTTTTGATCCACCTCCTAGAGTAATGGAATAAAAAAAAAAAAAAAAAAACAAATGGAAGCAAATGAAACCTAAAAGCTTTTGCAAAGCAAAGGAAACTACAAACAAGACGAAAAGACAACCCTCAGAATGGGAGAAAATATTTGCAAACGAATCAATGGACAAAGGATTAATCTCCAATGTATATAAACAGCTCATGCAGCTCAACAGTAAAAAAACAAACAAACCAATCCAAAAATGGGCAGATGACGTAAATAGACATTTGTCCCAAGAAGACATACAGATGACCAAGAAACACATGAAAAGCTACTCAACATCACTAATTATTAGAGAAATATAAACCAAAACTACAATGAGGTATCACCTCACACGAGTTAGAATGGGCATCATCAGAAAATCTACAAACAACAAATGCTGGAGAGGGTGTGGAGAAAAGGGAACCCTCTTACACTATTTGTGGGAATGTAAATTGATACAGTCACTATGGAGAACAGTATGGAGGTTCCTTAAAAAACTAAAAATAGAATAACCATATGACCCAGCAATCCCACTACTGGCCATATACCCAGAGAAAACCATAATTCAAAAAGACATATTCACCACAATATTCATTGCAGCACTATTTACAATAGCCAGGTCATGGAAGCAACCTAAATGCCCATAGACAGACGAACGGAAAAGATGTGCTACATATATAAAATGGAATATTACTCAGCCATAAAAAGGAATGAAATTGGGTCATTTGTAGAGACGTGGATAGATCTAGAGACTGTCATACAGAGTGAAGTAAGTCAGAAAGAGAAAAACAAATATCGTATATTAACGCATACATGTAGAACCTAGAAAAATGGTAAAGATGAACTGGTTTGCAAGGCAGAAATAGAGACACAGATGTAGAGAACAAATGTATGGACACCAAGGGGGGAAAGTGGCAGGGTGGTGGTGGTGGGATGAATTGCAACCCTGGGATTGACACATATACACTTATATGTATAAAATAGATAACCAATAAGAGCCTGCTGTATAAAAAAATGAATAAAATAAATTCAAAAATTAAAAAATAAATAATACTTAAGAAAATAAAACAGAAAAAAAAGTTCTGTCCTTCCCATAGACGTATTTATATGAATGAATGATTTCCATGCTTATATCCATAAATACAAAAAGAGGAATAAAACTTACCTTGAACCAAAAAAGAAAAAAAAAAAAAACTGAACCCACTGGTCATACAGAGGAAAACCCTATCAGCGCACTTGCTCCAGTGGTAAACAATTCTTAAGTTGGTCACAGGTGGGGAATCATCTCCCATGCAGCCAGCAGCCCCCACACAAGGAGCGTCCTCATTGCAAAGCTGGGGGACCGTGAGGAGGCGTCTCTGACTAAACGTGAGCTGAGCCCCAGGCCAGCTGCTGCTGAACTTTTCCCACCGTTCCCAGGTAAAACACCTGAATGTGTGCAAAGACTAAAAACTAGAGGAAGGGGCTTGGAGTCACACCAGCGACAGCACGCAGGCCGACTTGGTGCCTGCAGGCCAGCCAGGATGGTCCTGGCCCCGGGCGCTCGTCTGGAAACTTTCCATTTCCCTGCCTGAGGTACCCCTCCTGTCCCGGCCCCCACTGCTTTTTTCCTTCCTTACCTCTGCCCGGGGAGAAATTCCAGCAGCAAGTATGGGTGACACATCCTCTTCTTTAGCAGGTGGCAGCCCGGCAACTCCTGCAGAAAGTCCAGTAGAGCCCCAGTCACAACGGGCCACTCATAGAGCCATGGGCCCTACTGCCTCCCACCAGCCCAACCCCGAGACTGCTGACGGGGCAGAGAATATGGCGTCAGGCACAGCTGCAGAGGCTTTTGCTGCCTGGAGGGGTGTTTATATTGACCTCAACCCAGGCACACCTGGGAAGGGCTGGCCGGCCGGGTCAGGCTGCCCAGGTCAGCCAATCCTCGCCCCTCAGGGGCTCAGATTTGCAGAAAATGGGCCTTGCTGCACCGGCCAGATCCAAGGAACAGGTGTAGGGTCCCGAGAGTCAGGATAGATAAGGGGCGGCAGCCCTGGCTTGTTTTCTAATCATTTTATCTGGTCCAGGAGTGGGAGACAACTTCAAGAAGACCCTCTGCTAATGAGAGGAACCCAGGAGTCAGGGAGAGGAGGGGTGGTGGGTGGAGACAGAGGCCTGGTGCCCCGGCTGCTGTGGAAGCCCCTAGAAGACCAGGCAGAGGGAGGCCGCACAGAGTGAAGCCTAGGGTCACAGACCTGTTGGAGCTGCTGTTTATTAGTTCAAGCTCTGCTCTGAGGTGCTCTGTGTCAGCTCTGAGTGACAGGTGTGCTGGGGGTGCTCTGCAATGAGGGCTATATGCACAGTTCCTGTGTGCCCAGCCCTGTCGGGGTACCTGTCCACGGGAGCTCCATATCCAGGGAGGGGCATGCCCACGAGAGCCCCGTGGGCTGCTGCGTACCTGCCCAGGTGAGCTCCATATCCTGGGAGGGGCCTGACCATGATGGCCCCATGGGCTGCTGGGTACCTGCCCAGGTGAGCTCCATATCCTGGGAGGGGCCTAACCACCACAGCCCCGTGGGCTGCTGGGTACCTGCCCAGGTGAGCTCCATATCCTGGGAGGGACCTGACCACAAGAGCCCCGTGAGCTGCTGGGGACCTGGTAGAGGACGCCAGGACAGTCAGTGAAGCCACAGAGGATATACATCTAGTAGTTCCTAATTCCTACACCCTGCTGGTCATTCTACCATCCACCAGGACATGGTATTCTGTATTAGACTTCAATGATGCCTTCTTCTGTATTCCATTCGTCCCAGAGTCACAAGAAATTTTGGCTGTGAGTGGCAGGACTCAACATACAACAAAAACAATACTGCTGGGCCGTCCTGCCCCAGGGGTTCAAAAATTCCCACACCATCTTTGGGGAAATGTTAGCTAAAGACCTAAAAAATCTACCTCTGGAGAAGGGAACCCTCCTTCAATATGCAGATGACATTCTGATCACCAGCCCGACTAAGGAGGCCTCTGAACTACCTAGCCAATAAAAGATAGAAGGTGTCCAAGAAAAAGGCTCAAATATCACAAACTAAGGTGACCTTCCTGGGCTTCATTCGCTCAGAATGTCGGAGAAGCCCACCCCAGGAAAGGGAAGAAGCCATTTGCAGCCTCACCCTTCCTGAAACTAGAAGACAGCTTAGGGGTTCCTGGGGAGACCGGGGTTTGCTGCATCTGGATCCCTAACTACAGTCTAATAGCTGGGCCTCTATATGAAACACTGAAAGGAAAAGATGATGATCCTTTTGAATAGAATCCAGAAGCGGCCTTTCAAGAATGGAAAGAGCAGTCAGTTCAGATCCTTGCCCTGGACCTCCCTAAGTTAGCTAAACCCTTTGACCTTTACATTCCTGGTCCAAGGCGAATCGCCCTTGGAGTATTAGTGCAAAAACTGGGACCACTTGAAATGGAACAATGCAAGAATGCCCTCCAGGCATTGGCCAGCCACCCCATCCGACCAGGATACTGGGGGTATCTAAAAACCTGGAAATCAGCAGCCCGCAAGGCCAGCTCCCTCCTAAGGGAAAAGGACGCCACTTGGTGATCCTAACCACCCACCATGCCCTGAAGTTGCAGGGATTGCTCCGTGGGCACAATGACCTCGAGTGAGGAGGCCCTCCAACACCAACCTCCAGAGAGAAAACCTGGAGCAATGGGCCCCCATGACGACTCGTTTGACCATCACTTGACCTGGAGCTTCTCTCAGAAAACAACAAGAGTGTGTCCCAAAAGAGCAGACTATTGCTTACAGGACTTACTGCACCCAGAGCGGAGCTAATAAACTTGGCAGGGGAACCGTAAATAACGCTGCCACCATAGAAAAGCCTACAGACACCGCGGTGACGGCGGCCAATGAGACCGGCTGCACTCCTGGCTACTTCAAAAGGCCGTTGACTGAGTGGCCGTGAAGGTCCTGGATCACCACCGGCCCTGGACTGTCTGGGAGTTGAGCAAGCAGGGCTCTGACACCTGGTGTTGTTTGTACGTTAATTCAGTGGCCTAACTGAAGAAAGCGCAGAGTACTGGTCAGAGCATCTAGGCTAGCAGGAACTGTCAGCCTAAGGGGGCCGAACCAATGTGGAGCATGGTAAAACGGCCCACCCCACCCCCAGCGTCTCTGCACATCTCTTTCCTGGACCCTTAAAGGTCATTAGAATCTATAAAACTTCCAATGCTGGTGCTCAGGCAGACGAGCAGTGAGGGAGGAGGCCTGGGGACAATCAACCTCACCTGGAGGCTGCTTGGGAGAAGTCCTCCCCCTCGCCCCGGGTATGAGGACACCCAACTCAGCACGAAGCATTTACAGAAGAGGTGTCTGCACCCTCAGCACCCCAAGAATGAGGAATGGGACAAAAGGCAGAGGAGGGCTTTGTCACTGGCAAAGCCCATGAAAAATTCCTGGGAGATGAAAATAGAATCTGGGCAATAAAATAAAGTCTAACCATTTTTTCCTTTGTGCTTTGTCTAATTTCACTTGCTCCTAGGTTTCCACATGCAGAGGTCCCACACCCGACACTTCAGACCCGATTTCCTAGTGCAAAATGGCTGGGCCGACACCTCAGCTCGTTGGGGGCCCCGTGCAGACTCTGCGACATAGAGCCTGAGCTCCAGCCAACCCGGCCCTCGAGAGCTCCGCCCCCTCCCTCCCGCTGACGGTGCCAGGATCTCTACACAGCAGCCCGGCCCACAACCCGCAGGGAAGCACACACTCTCACCTCTCCATTCTCTGATCAAAATATAAAGTTTTCCTTTGCTTCTGAACCAAAGTCAGTCTCGATCTGTTGGCTCCAATGACACTAGGCAGGGAGACCCTTGTTGGGGCCCACTCTGCAGGATCAGTAACAGAATTTGAGAACATTGTAACTTCAAAGAACAGATGTGCGAGCCAAACTGTAATTAACATAGAGCAGTGTATAAGGCTCGTGTAAAATAAGATGTTTCTAACACTTCCATTTGATATTTCCATCACTTTATTATAAGCAAGTTCAGTGGAGGGGTTTGTCTTATTTGTCAGGTCAACAGTAGAGAAATGCAGTGATTTCTTTCCAAGGATGTACATCTAATAATCTTGGTTGAAGTTTCAACCTTGTTTTGACTGATTTTCCATTGAAAATGATACCTCTCTTTCAGCTCCTAGATTTCTGAGAAGTATAAAATCTTATATTTTTTATTACCAAAGGGGAAAGGTGGGAGGAGGGATAAATTAACAGTTTCAGATTAACATATACACACTGCTATGTATAAAATATATCATCAACAAGGAACTACTGTATAACACAGGGAACTATACTCAATATTTTGTAATGACCCCTAAGGGGAAATAATCTGAAAAACAATAGATATCTATATCGACATCATCTATCAACTACAGATAAAATGGAAACTAAAGGAGGCCGATGGTGAGCGTTTCTGAACCTGAAGACTTCAATCATCTAAAGTTCGGACTCTGCCTACGGCCCAAGTCCCTTAATGAACACACATGTACCAGTAGCTTAAAAATTCCCCAGATTGGAGTTCGGGGAGACACTGATTTGGAAAAATCCCTGGTGTTCTCCTTACATACACGGGACCTTTCCTACAGCTAAAACATGCCTGTGACACCCAGAAGATGGAACACGGTTGGATCAGGGAGATTTTGGAAAAGGCACCAAAACTCCTAATTTCCTGGTTGTTGGGGTCACACCTCCAGCCTTTTTCCTTAAAATCTCCCCACCTGAGGATGTCAGCACCTTCAACATCCAGTTGCACAAAATTTGGAATTTTTCGAAAGGAAGAAGGGGAAGGAGGAGAAACAAGGAGAGCCAAGCCCTAGATGTTCGGACAGGCACATGTCACTCTAATTTCCAATCAGGAAGAAGAATTAAGCAAAGGCTTAGCCTGCCACCGGGAACCAGAGTAGGGCCAGAAGCAAAGCAGCGGTTCTGCGGACAGCTCCCAAAAAAGCGAGTTGAAAAATGGAGCTCAGGGGCACTGCAATTCACAAACCTGCAAAGTTATAAATTATAACTATCGTCCAAAACTATATTGAGGGAAGGCAACGAACAGGATTGGAAAGCAAGGCAGAATTGCAGGAAACAGATTTCAGGAGTTAGATTCGAATAGCCCCTAAAGCACATGAAAAGCGGCCAAAAGTCGACAACGATGCACATGGCCAAAAAGAGCATATGTGTTTTTTTTCTGAATAAATTCAGGAAAAAACGCATAGGCCCTTTTTGGCCAACCAAGCAAGCCGGAAATGCAATGCAGCACTACAAAGAAGTCTCACTTCCCATCGGTCAAAAGGGCCTTCCTAAAAAAGTGTAAAAAAAATACAGGAGAGGCCAGGGAGGAAAGGGAGCATTGTTACACTGATGGTCGGGATGTAAATTGCCAATGGCGACTCTGGAGAACGGTACGGTGTTTCCTAAAACATCTAAAAAACACAGCTAGAGAGAAAGGGGCACATCCATTCATGGGCGTATAAATTGGAAAAATTAAAATCAACAAGACACAGGCACCCCAAAGTTTAGGGCTGCTCTGGTTACAAGAACCTCCACTTGTGTACATCTTAAATATCCCAGGGATGAGAAAAATGGTAAAGAAGTTGTGGTACTTATGTACAATGGAATATCACTCAGCCATGAAATCAATATCATAAGGCTAGTAGCAGCATGATGAGTGGATTTAGGTACGACGATTCTAAGTGAAATAAGTCACACAGAAAAAGACACTTATCATAAGATATCACTTATAGAGGGAATGTAAAAACCGTTAGCCTTAAACTGAATTACAAAACAGAACACAGTCACCCATTTTAAAAACACACTATGGCTGCTTAACGGGAAAGGTGAGGTGGGGTGATGCATAAAACAAGGGTTTCAAATTAGCTCAGATACCGTTCCATAAACCCAATATGTAGTAGACAAGACCTACTCCTTGCTCAGTGAACTAGACTCAACACCCCCTATTCAGCGCACAAGAATATATCTGAGTAGTAAGAATCTGAAAACCTATGTATTGATCTCTCTCTGGAAGAGAGTCAAGTGAGTGTAAAGCGGCATAAACACAGCCGTGAAAAGCAGCTAAAACCCATTTTAAAAATAAATTACTTTTAAAAACCCGTAAAACAAAGACAGTGTAAGAGAGAGTAATTCTTACAAAATTCGTTCAGGGGTTGTGATGCAACCTGGATTGACCATATCTAGACCCACAGCTGGATGAGACATAAGGGTGGACACTCTTGGGGCTGAGAGTTTTGGTGAGGTTGGGTGAGCAAACGCAGACCCTTTAAAGTAATACTGCGTGGTCCCCATCCCATGGGTCCCAAATCTCCAGGTTCAAGGGCATCTTCCTACATCAAAAACATGCATGAGTAACCCAGATCATGGTACACTGTCTGATCGGGAAAGGTTTCTGAAACGCACCTCATTTCTCATCTCCTTGTGCTCGGGTTCGCCATTCCAGCTTCTTAACTAGTAATCTCCCTACATGGAGAAACAGCACCTTTAAGCTCCTGTTCCATACAGGTTGCAATTTGTCCTGAGGATGAACGGGAAGAGGGGCAACCAATGAGAGACTAGATCTAGGTGTTGGGACAGGCACAGGTCACTCTATTTTCCCATCAGGAAGAAGAAATAACCACAGGCTCAGCCTGCCGCCCGGAACCAGAATAGGGCCTGAGGCAATCCCGAACTTCTGCGGCCAGCTCCCAAAAAAGCCAGTTGAAAAATGGAGCACATGGGCACTGCAATTCACAAACCTGCAGAGTTATAAATGATAACTCTCGTCCACAAATATATTGAGGGAAGGCAACGAAGAGGAATTGAAAGCAAGGCAGAACTGCAGGAAACACATTTCAGGAGGTAGATTCGAATCGCCTTTAAAGCACATGAAAAGCGGCAAAACGTCGACAATGATGCCCTTGGCCAAAAAGGGCGTATGCGTTTTTTCCTGAATATATTCAGGAAAAAACGCATACGCCCTTTTTGGCCAACCAAGCAACCTGGAAAGGCAAATCAGCGCTACAAAGAAGTCTCGCTTTCGATCCGTCAAAAGGGCCATGCTGAAAAAAGTGTCAAAACCACAAATGCAGGACAGGCCAAGGAGAAATGGGAGCCTTGCCACGCTGATGGGCGGTATGTAAATTGCCAACAGCCACTCTGGAGAAGTGTACGGTGTGTACTGAAACATCGAAAAAACACAGCTTAGGGAGCATAGGGCACTTCCACTCATGGGCGTATAAATTGGGAAAACTAAAAATCACAAGACACAGGCACCACAAAGTTTAGGGCTGCTCTGTTGACAAGAACCTCCACTTCATGACACCTTAAATATCCCAGGAAAGAGAAAAATGGATAAAGAAGTTGTGGTCCTTATGTACAATGGAATATCACTCAGACATGAAATCAATGTCATAAGGCTAGTAGCAGCATGATGAGTGGATTTAGGTACGACGACTCTAAGTGAAATAAGTCACACAGAAAAAGACACTTATCGTAAGCTATCACTTATAGAGGGAATGTAAAAACTGCTACACTTGAACTGAATTACAAAAGAGAACAGAGTCACACGTTTAGAAAACACGCTATGGCTGCTTAACGGGAAAGGTGAGGTGGGGTGATGCATAAAACAAGGGTTTCAAATTAGCACAGATACCGTTCCATACACCCAATATGTAATAGACAAGACCTACTCCTTGCTCAGTGAACTGGACTCAACATCCCCTATTCACCACACAAGTATATATCTGACTAGTAAGAATCTTCAAACCTATGTATTGATATTTCTCTGGAAGTGTGTCAAGTGGGTGTAAAGCCGCATAAACACAGCCGTGAAAAGCAGCTAAACACTATTATAAAAATAAATTACTTGTAAAAACCCGTAAAACAAAGACAGTGAAAGAGAGAGAAGTTCTTACACAGTTCGTTCAGGGGCCGTGATGCAACCTGGATTGACCAATTCTAGACCAACAGGTGGATGAGACCTAAGGGTGGACACTCTTGGGGCTGAAAGGTTGGGTGAGGTTGGGTGAGCAAACGCAGACCCTTTAAAATAATACTGCGTGGTACCCATCCCATGGGTCCCAAATCTCCAGGTTCAAGGGCATCTTCCTGCATCGAAAACATGCATGAGAAACCCAGAAGATGGTACACCGTGTGATCGGGAAAGGTTTCTAAAACGCACCTCATTTCTCACCTCCTTGTGCTCGGGTTCGCCATTCCAGCTACTTTACTAGCAATCTCCCTTTTTGGAGAATCAGCACCTTTAACCTCCTGTTCTGTACAGGTTGCAATTTGTCCTGAGGATGAACGGGAAGAGGAGCAACCAATGAGAGACTAGATCTAGGTGTTGGGACAGGCACAGGTCACTCTATTTTCCCATTAGGAAGAAGAATTAACCACAGGCTCAGTCTGCCGCCCGGAACCAGAATAGGGCCTGAGGCAATCCCGCGCTTTTGCGGCCAGCTACCAAAAAAGCGAGTTGAAAAATGGAGCTCAGGGGCACTGCAATTCACAAACCTGCGGAGTTATAAATGATAACTCTCGTCCACAAATATATTGAGGGAAAGCAACGAAGAGGATTTGAAAGCAAGGCAGTATTGCAGGAAACAGATTTCAGGAGGTAGATTCGAATCGCCTTTAAAGCTCAAGAAAAGCGGCAAAACGTCGACAATGATGCCCATGGCCAAAAAGGGCGTATGCGTTTTTTCCTGAATATATTCAGGAAAAAACGCATACGCCCTTTTTGGCCAACCAAGCAACCTGGAAAGGCAAATCAGCACTACAAAGAAGTCTCGCTTCCCATCGGTCAAAAGGGCAATGTTGAAAAATGTGTCAAAACCACAAATGCAGGACAGGCCATGGAGAAAAGGGAGCCTTGCTACGCTGATGGGCAGGATGTAAATTGCCAACAGTCACCCTGGAGAAGTGTACGGTGTGTCCTGAAACATCGAAAAAACACAGCTTAGGTAGCATAGGACACTTCCACTCATGGGCGTATAAATTGGGAAAACTAAAAATCAGCAAGACACAGGCACCCCAAAGTTTAGGGCTACTCTGTTGACAAGAACCTCCACTTCATGACACCTTAAATATCCCAGGAAAGAGAAAAATGGATAAAGAAATTGTGGTTCTTATGTAAAATGGAATATCACTCTGCCATGAAATCAATGTCATAAGGCCAGTAGACGCAAGATGCGTGTACTTAGGTACGACGATTCTAAGGGAAATAAGTCACACAGAAAAAGACACTTATCAAAAGCTATCACTTATAGAGGGAATGTAAAAACCGCTACACTTGAATTGAATTACAAATTAGAACATAGTCACACATTTAAAACACACTATGGCTGCTTAACGGGAAAGGTGACGTGGGGTGATGCATAAAACAAGGGTTTCAAATTAGCTCAGATACCGTTCCATACACCCAATATGTAATAGACAAGACCTACTCCTTGCTCAGTGAACTGGACTCAACACCCCCTATTCACCACACAAGAATATATCTGACTAGTGAGAATCGTAAAACTTATGTATTGATATCTCTCTGGAAGTGAGTCAAGTGGGTGTAAAGCCGCATAAACACAGCCGTGAAAAGCAGCTAAACCCCATTATAAAAATAAATTAGTTTTAAAAACCCATGAAACAAAGACAGTGAAAGAGAGAGAAATTCTTACAAAATTCATTCAGGGGCTGTGACGCAACCTGGATTGACCATATCTAGACCCACAGCTGGATGAGACATAAGGGTGGACACTCTTGGGGCTGAGAGGTTTGGTGTGGTTGGGTGAGCAAATGCAGACCCTTTAAAGTAATACTGTGTGGTACCCATCCCATGGGTCCCAAATCTCCAGGTTCAAAGGCATCTTCCTACATCGAAAACATGCATGAGAAACCCAGAAGATGGTACACCGTGAGATTGGGAAAGTTTCTAAAACGCACCTCATTTCTCAACTCCGTGTGCTCGGGTTCCCCATTCCAGCTACTTTACTAGCAATCTCCCTACTTGGAGAATCAGCACCTTTAACCTCCTGTTCCATACAGGTTGCAATTTGTCCTAAGGATGAATGGGAAGAGGGGCAACCAATGAGAGACTAGATCTAGGTGTTGGGACAGGCACAGGTCACTCTATTTTCCCATCAGGAAGAAGAATTAACCACAGGCTCAGCCTGCCGCCCGGAACCAGAATAGGGCCTGAGGCAAACCCGCGCTTCTGCGGCCAGCTCCCAAAAAAGCCAGTTGAAAAATGGAGCACATGGGCACTGCAATTCACAAACCTGCAGAGTTATAAATGATAACTCTCGTCCACAAATATATTGAGGGAAGGCAACGAAGAGGATTTGAAAGCAAGGCAGTATTGCAGGAAACAGATTTCAGGAGGTAGATTCGAATCGCCTTTAAAGCTCAAGAAAAGGGGCAAAACGTTGACAGTGATGCCCTTGGCCAAAAAAGGCGTATGCGATTTTTCCTGAATATATTCAGGAAAAAACGCATACGCCCTTTTTGGCCAACCAAGCAACCTGGAAAGGCAAATCAGCACTACAAAGAAGTCTCGCTTCCCATCGGTCAAAAGGGCAATGCTGAAAAATGTGTCAAAACCACAAATGCAGGACAGGCCATGGAGAAATGGCAGCCTTGCTACTCTGATGGGCAGGATGTAAATTGCCAACAGCCACTCTGGAGAAGTGTACGGTGTGTCCTGAAACATCGAAAAAACACAGCTTAGGTAGCATAGGACACTTCCACTCATGGGCGTATAAATTGGGAAAACTAAAAATCAGCAAGACACAGGCACCCCAAAGTTTAGGGCTACTCTGTTGACAAGAACCTCCACTTCATGACACCTTAAATATCCCAGGAAAGAGAAAAATGGATAAAGAAGTCGTGGTCCTTATGTACAATGGAATATCACTCAGACATGAAATCAATGTCATAAGGCTAGTAGAAGCAAGATGAGTGGAGTTAGGTACAACGATTCTAAGTGAAATAAGTCACACAGAAAAAGACACTTATCAAAAGCTATCACTTATAGAGGGAATGTAAAAACCGCTACACTTGAATTGAATTACAAATTAGAACATAGTCACACATTTAAAACACACTATGGCTGCTTAACGGGAAAGGTGACGTGGGGTGATGCATAAAACAAGGGTTTCAAATTAGCTCAGATACCGTTCCATACACCCAATATGTAATAGAAAAGACCTACTCCTTGCTCAGTGAACTGGACTCAACACCCACTATTCACCGCACAAGAATATATCTGACTAGTGAGAATCTTAAAACTTATGTATTGATATCTCTCTGGAAGTGAGTCAAGTGGGTGTAAAGCCGCATAAACACAGCTGTGAAAAGCAGCTAAACCCCATTATAAAAATAAATTAGTTTTAAAAACCCATGAAACAAAGACAGTGAAAGACAGAGAAATTCTTACAAAATTCATTCAGGGGCTGTGATGCAACCTGGATTGAAAATATCTAGACACACAGTTGGATGAGACCTAAGGGTGGACACTCTTGGGGCTGACAGGTTTGGTGAGGTTGGGTGAGCAAACACAGACCCTTTAAGGTAATACTGCGTGGTACCCATCCCATGGGTCACAAATCTCCAGTTTTAAGGGCATCTTCCTGCATTGAAAACATGCATGAGAAACCCAGAAGATGGTACATCATGTGATCGGGAAAGGTTTCTAAAACGCACCTCATTTCTCATCTCCTTGTGCTCGGGTTCGCCATTCCAGCTACTTTACTAGCAATCTCCCTACTTGGAGAATCAACACCTTTAACCTCCGGTTCTGTACAGGTTGCAATTTGTCCTGAGGATGAACGGGAAGAGGGGCAACCAATGAGAGACTAGATGTAGGTGTTGGGACAGGCACAGGTCACTCTATTTTCCCATCAGGAAGAAGAATTAAGCACAGGCTCAGCCTGCCGCCGGGAACCAGATTAGTGCCTGAGGCAATCCCGCGCTTCTGCGGCCAGCTCCGAAAAAAGCCAGTTGAAAAATGGAGCACATGGGCACTGCAATTCACAAACATGCAGAGTTATAAATGATAACTCTCGTCCACAAATATATTGAGGGAAGGCAACGAAGAGGATTTGAAAGCAAGGCAGAGTTGCAGGAAACAGGTTTCAGGAGGTAGATTCGAATCACCTTTCAAGCACATGAAAAGCGGCAAAACGTGGAAAATGATGCCCTTGGCCAAAAAGGGCGTATGCGTTTTTTCCTGAATATATTCAGCAAAAAACGCATATGCCCTTTTTGGCCAACCAAGCAACCTGGAAAGGCAAATCAGCGCTACAAAGAAGTCTCGCTTCCCATCGGTCAAAAGGGCCATGCTGCAAAAAGTGTCAAAACCAGAAATGCAGGACAGGCCATGGAGAAATGGCAGCCTTGCTACGCTGATGGGCGGGATGTAAATTGCCAACAGCCACTCTGGAGAAGTGTACGGTGTGTCCTGAAACATCGAAAAAACACAGCTTAGGGAGCATAGGGCACCTCCACTCATGGGTGTATAAATTGGGAAAACTAAAAATCAGGAAGACACAGGCACCCAAAAGTTTAGGGCTGCTCTGTTGACAAGAACCTCCACTTCATGACAACTTAAATATCCCAGGAAAGAGAAAAATGGATAAAGAAGTCGTGGTCCTTATGTACAATGGAATATCACTCAGACATGTAATCAATGTCATAAGGCTAGTCGAAGCAAGATGAGTGGAGTTAGGTACGACGATTCTAAGTGAAATAAGTCACACAGAAAAAGACACTTATCATAAGCTATCACTTATAGAGGGAATGTAAAAACCACTACACTTGAACTGAATTACAAAACAGAACAGAGTCACACGTTTAGAAAACACACTATGGCTGCTTAACGGGAAAGGTGAGGTGGGGTGATGCATAAAACAAGGGGTTCAAATTCGCTCAGATACCGTTCCATACACCCAATATGTAATAGACAAGACCTACTCCTTGCTCAGTGAACTGGACTCAACACACCCTATTCACCGCACAAGAATATAGGTGACTAGTAAGAATCTTAAAACCTATGTATTGATATATGTCTGGAAGTGAGTCAAGTGGGTGTAAAGCCGCATAAACACAGCCGTGAAAAGCAGCTAAACCCCATTATAAAAATAAATTACTTTTAAAAACCCGTAAAACAAAGACAGTGAAAGAGAGAGAAATTCTTACAAAATTCGTTCAGAGGCTGTGATGCAACCTGGATTGACCATATCTACACGCACAGCTGGATGAGACATAAGGGTGGACACTCTTGGGGCTGAAAGGTTGGGTTAGGTTGGGTGAGCAAACGCAGACCCTTTAAAGTAATACTGCGTGGTACCCATCCCATGGGTCCCATGTCTCCAGGTTCAAGGGCATCTTCCTCCATCGAAAACATGCATGAGAAACTCAGAAGATGGTACACCGTGTGATTTTGAAAGGTTTCTAAAACGCACCTCATTTCTCATCTCCTTGTGCTCGGGTTCGCCATTCCAGCTACTTTACTAGCAATCTCCCTACTTGGAGAATCAGCACCTTTAACCTCCTGTTCTGTACAGGTTGCAATTTGTCCTGGGGATGAACGGGAAGAGGGGCAACCAATGAGAGACTAGATCTAGGTGTTGGGACAGGCACAGGTCACTCTAACTTCCCATCAGGAAGAAGAATTAATCACAGGCTCAGCCTGCCGCCCAGAAGCACAATAGGGCCTGAGGCAATCCCGCGCTTTTGCGGCCAGCTCCCAAAAAAGCGAGTTGAAAAATGGAGCTCAGGGACACTGCAATTCAGAAACCCGCAGAGTTATAAATGATAACTCTCATCCACAGATATATTGAGGGAAGGCAACGAAGAGGATTTGAAAGCAAGGCAGAATTGCAGAAAACAGATTTCAGGAGGTAGATTCGAATCGCCTTTAAAGCACATGAAAAGCGGCAAAACGTCGACAATGATGCCCTTGGCCAAAAAGGGCGTATGCGTTTTTTCCTGAATATATTCAGGAAAAAACGCATACGCCCTTTTTGGCCAACCAAGCAACCTGAAAAGGCAAATCAGCGCTACAAAGAAGTCTCGCTTCCCATCGGTCAAAAGGGCCATGCTGCAAAAAGTGTCAAAACCAGAAATGCAGGACAGGCCATGGAGAAATGGCAGCCTTGCTACGCTGATGGGCGGGATGTAAATTGCCAACAGCCACTCTGGAGAAGTGTACGGTGTGTCCTGAAACATCGAAAAAACACAGCTTAGGGAGCATAGGGCACGTCCACTCATGGGCGTATAAATTGGGAAAACTAAAAATCAGCAAGACACAGGCACCCCAAAGTTTAGGGCTGCTCTGTTGACAAGAACCTCCACTTCATGACACCTTAAATATCCCAGGAAAGAAAAAAATGGATAAAGAAGTTGTGGTCCGTATGTACAATGCAATATCACTCAGACATGAAATCAATGTCATAAGGCTAGTAGAAGCAAGATGAGTGGACTTAGGTACGACGATTCTAAGTGAAATAAGTCACACAGAAAAAGACACTTATCATAAGCTATCACTTATAGAGGGAATGTAAAAACCTGCTACACTTGAACTGAATTACAGAACAGAACAGAATCACACGTTTAGAAAACACACTATGGCTGCTTAACGGGAAAGGTGAGGTGGGGTGATGCATAAAACAAGGGGTTCAAATTCGCTCAGATACCGTTCCATACACCCAATATGTAATAGACAAGACCTACTCCTTGCTCAGTGAACTGGACTCAACACCCCCTATTCACCGCACAAGAATATATGTGACTAGTAACAATCTTAAAACCTATGTATTGATATCTGTCTGGAAGTGAGTCAAGTGGGTGTAAATCCGCATAAACACAGCCGTGAAAAGCAGCTAAACCCCATTATAAAAATAAATTACTTTTAAAAACCCGTAAAACAAAGACAGTGAAAGAGAGACAAATTCTTACAAAATTCGTTCAGGGGCTGTGATGCAACCTGGATTGACCATATCTAGACCCACAGCTGGATGAGACATAAGGGTGGACACTCTTGGGGCTGAGAGGTTGGGTGAGGTTGGGTGAGCAAACGCAGACCCTTTAAAGTAATACTGCATGGTACCCATCCCATGGGTCCCAAATCTCCAGGTTCAAGGGCATCTTCCTACATCGAAATCTTGCATGAGGAACCCAGAAGAAGGTACACCGTGTGATTTTGAAAGGTTTCTAAAACGGACCTCATTTCTCATCTCCTTGTGCTCGGGTTCGCCATTCCAGCTACTTTACTAGCAATCTCCCTACTTGGAGGATCAGCACCTTTAACCTCCTGTTCTGTACAGGTTGCAATTTGTCCTGAGGATGAACGGGAAGAGGGGCAACCAATGAGAGACTAGATCTAGGTGTTGGGACAGGCACAGGTCACTCTATTTTCCCATCAGGAAGAAGAATTAACCACAGGCTCAGCCTGCTGCCAGGAACCAGAATAGGGCCTGAGGCAATCCCGTGCTTTTGCGGCCAGCTCTCAAAAAAGACAGTTGAAAAATGGAGCTCAGGGACACTGCAATTCACAAACCCGCAGAGTTATAAGTGATAACTCTCATCCACAGATATATTGAGGGAAGGCAACGAAGAGGATTTGAAAGCAAGGCAGAATTGCAGGAAACAGATTTCAGGAGGTAGATTCGAATCGCCTTTAAGGCACATGAAAAGCGGCAAAAGGTCGACAATGATGCCCTTGGCTAAAAAGGGCATATGCGTTTTTTCCTGAATATATTCAGGAAAAAACGCATACGCCCTTTTTGGCCAACGAAGCAACCTGGAAAGGCAAATCAGCGCTACAAAGAAGTCTCGCTTCCCATCGGCCAAAAGGGACATGCTGCAAAAAGTGTCAAAACCAGAAATGCAGGACAGGCCATGGAGAAATGGCAGCCTTGCTACGCTGATGGGCGGGATGTTAATTGCCAGCAGCCACTCTGGAGAAGTGTACGGTGTGTCCTGAAACATCGAAAAAACACAGCTTAGGGAGCATAGGGCACGACCAATCATGGGCGTATAAATTGGGAAAACTAAAAATCAGCAAGACACAGGCACCCCAATGTATAGGGCTGCTATGTTGACAAGAACCTCCACTTCATGACACCTTAAATATCCCAGGAAAGAGAAAAATGGATAAAGAAGTTGTGGTCCTTATGTACAATGGAATATCACTCAGACATGAAATCAATGTTATAAGGCTAGTAGAAGCAAGATGAGTGGATTTAGGTATGACGATTCTAAGTGAAATAAGTCACACAGAAAAAGACACTTATCATAAGCTATCACTTATAGAGGGAATGTAAAAAGCGCTACACTTGAACTGAATTACAAAACAGAACAGAGTCACACGTTTAGAAAACACACTATGGCTGCTTAACGGGAAAGGTGAGGTGGGGTGATGCATAAAACAAGGGTTTCAAATTCGCTCAGATACTGTTCCATACACCCAATATGTAATAGACAAGACCTACTCCTTGCTCAGTGAACTGGACTCAACACCCCCTATTCACCGCACAAGAATATATCTGACTAGTAAGAATCGTAAAACCTATGTATTGATATCTCTCTGGAAGTGAGCCAAGTGGGTGTAAAGCCGCATAAACACAGCCGTGAAAAGCAGCTAAACCCCATTATAAAAATAAATTACTTTTAAAAACCCGTAAAACAAAGACAGTGAAAGAGAGAGAAATTCTCACAAAATTCGTTCAGGGGCTGTGATGCAACCTGGATTGACCTTATCTAGACACACACCTGGATGAGACATAAGGGTGGACACTCTTGGGGCTGAGAGGTTGGGTGAGGTTGGGTGAGCAAACGCAGACCCTTAAATTAATACTGTGTGATACCCATCCCATGGGTCCCAAATCTCCAGGTTCAAGGGCATCTTCTTACATCGAAAACATGCATGAGAAACCCAGAAGATGGTACACCGTGTGATTTTGAAAGGTTTCTAAAACGCACACAATGTCTCATCTCCTTGTGCTCGGGTTCGCCTTTCCAGCTACTTTACTAGCAATCTCCCTACTTGGAGAATCAGCACCTTTAAGCTCCTGTTCCCTACAGGTTGCAATTTGTCCTGAGGATGAACGGGAAGAGGGGCAACCAATGAGAGACTAGATCTAGGTGTTGGGACAGGCCCAGGTCACTCTATTTTCCCATCAGGAAGAAGAATTAACCACAGGCTCAGCCTGCCACCAGGAACCAGAATAGGGCCTGAGGCAATCCCGCGCTTTTGCGGCCAGCTCCCAAAAAAGCCAGTTGAAAAATGGAGCTCAGGGACACTGCAATTCACAAACCCGCAGAGTTATAAATGATAACTCTCATCCACAGATATATTGAGGGAAGGCAACGAAGAGGATTTGAAAGCAAGGCAGAATTGCAGGAAACAGATTTCAGGAGGTAGATTCGAATCGCCTTTAAAGCACATGAAAAGCGGCAAAACGTCGACAATGATGCCCTTGGCCAAAAAAGGCGTATGCGTTTTTTCCTGAATATATTCAGGAAAAAACGCATACGCCCTTTTTGGCCAACCAAGCAACCTGGAAAGGCAAATCAGCGCTTCAAAGGAGTTTCGCTTCCCATCGGTCAAAAGGGTCATGCTGCAAAAAGTGTCAAAACCAGAAATGCAGGACAGGCCATGGAGAAATGGCAGCCTTGCTACGCTGATGGGCGGGATGTAAATTGCCAACAGCCACTCTGGAGAAGTGTACGGTGTGTCCTGAAACATCGAAAAAACACAGCTTAGGGAGCATAGGGCACCTCCACTCATGGGCGTATAAATTGGGAAAACTAAAAATCAGCAAGACACAGGCACCCAAAAGTTTAGGGCTGCTCTGTTGACAAGAACCTCCACTTCATGACACCTTAAATATCCCAGGAAAGAGAAAAATGGATAAAGAAGTTGTAGTTCTTATGTACAATGGAATATCATTCAGACATGAAATCAATGTCATAAGGCTAGTAGAAGCAAGATGAGTGGATTTAGGTATGACGATTCTAAGTGAAATAAGTCACACAGAAAAAGACACTTATCATAAGCTATCACTTATAGAGGGAATGTAAAAACCGCTACACTTGAACTGAATTACAAAACAGAACAGAGTCACACGTTTAGAAAACACACTATGGCTGCTTAACGGGAAAGGTGAGGTGGGGTGATGCATAAAACAAGGGTTTCAAATTCGCTCAGATACTGTTCCATACACCCAATATGTAATAGACAAGACCTACTCCTTGCTCAGTGAACTGGACTCAACACCCCCTATTCACCGCACAAGAATATATCTGACTAGTAAGAATCGTAAAACCTATGTATTGATATCTCTCTGGAAGTGAGCCAAGTGGGTGTAAAGCCGCATAAACACAGCCGTGAAAAGCAGCTAAACCCCATTATAAAAATAAATTACTTTTAAAAACCCGTAAAACAAAGACAGTGAAAGAGAGAGAAATTCTTACAAAATTCGTTCAGGGGCTGTGATGCAACCTGGATTGACCATATCTAGACCCACACTGGGATGAGACATAAGGGTGGCCACTCTTGGGGCTGAGAGGTTGGGTGAGCAAACTCAGACCCTTTAAAGTAATACTGCGTGGTACCCATCCCATGGGTCCCAAATCTCCAGGTTCAAAGCCATCTTCCTACATCGAAAACATGCATGAGAAACCCAGAAGATGGTACACCGTGTGATTTTGAAAGGTTTCTAAAACGCACCCAATTTCTCATCTCCCTGTGTTCGGGTTCGCCTTTCCAGCTACTTTACTAGCAATCTCCCTACTTGGAGAATCAGCACCTTTAAGCTCCTGTTCCCTACAGGTTGCAATTTGTCCTGAGGATGAACGGGAAGAGGGGCAACCAATGAGAGACTAGATCTAGGTGTTGGGACAGGCCCAGGTCACTCTATTTTCCCATCAGGAAGAAGAATTAACCACAGGCTCAGCCTGCCGCCAGGAACCAGAATAGGGCCTGAGGCAATCCCGCGCTTTTGCGGCCAGCTCCCAAAAAAGCGAGTTGAAAAATGGAGCTCAGGGACACTGCAATTCACAAACCCGCAGAGTTATAAATGATAACTCTCATCCACAGATATATTGAGGGAAGGCAACGAAGAGGATTTGAAAGCAAGGCAGAATTGCAGGAAACAGATTTCAGGAGGTAGATTCGAATCGCCTTTAAAGCACATGAAAAGCGGCAAAACGTCGACAATGATGCCCTTGGCCAAAAAAGGCGTATGCGTTTTTTCCTGAATATATTCAGGAAAAAACGCATACGCCCTTTTTGGCCAACCAAGCAACCTGGAAAGGCAAATCAGCGCTTCAAAGAAGTTTCGCTTCCCATCGGTCAAAAGGGTCATGCTGCAAAAAGTGTCAAAACCAGAAATGCAGGACAGGCCATGGAGAAATGGCAGCCTTGCTACGCTGATGGGCGGGATGTAAATTGCCAACAGCCACTCTGGAGAAGTGTATGGTGTGTCCTGAAACATCGAAAAAACACAGCTTAGGGAGCATAGGGCACCTCCACTCATGGGCGTATAAATTGGGAAAACTAAAAATCAGCAAGACACAGGCACCCCAATGTTTAGGGCTGCTATGTTGACAAGAACCTCCACTTCATGACACCTTAAATATCCCAGGAAAGAGAAAAATGGATAAAGAAGTTGTGGTCCTTATGTACAAAGGAATATCACTCAGACATGAAATCAATGTCATAAGGCTAGTAGAAGCAAGATGAGTGGATTTAGGTATGACGATTCTAAGTGAAATAAGTCACACAGAAAAAGACACTTATCATAAGCTATCACTTATAGAGGGAATGTAAAAACCGCTACACTTGAACTGAATTACAAAACAGAACAGAGTCACACGTTTAGAAAACACACTATGGCTGCTTAACGGGAAAGGTGAGGTGGGGTGATGCATAAAACAAGGGTTTCAAATTCGCTCAGATACCGTTCCATACACCCAATATGTAATAGACAAGACCTACTCCTTGCTCAGTGAACTGGACTCAACACCCCCTATTCACCGCACAAGAATATATCTGACTAGTAAGAATCGTAAAACTTATGTATTGATATCTCTCTGGAAGTGAGCCAAGTGGGTGTAAAGCCGCATAAACACAGCCGTGAAAAGCAGCTAAACCCCATTATAAAAATAAATTACTTTTAAAAACCCGTAAAACAAAGACAGTGAAAGAGAGAGAAATTCTTACAAAATTCGTTCAGGGGCTGTGATGCAACCTGGATTGACCATATCTAGACCCACAGCTGGATGAGACATAAGGGTGGACACTCTTGGGGCTGAGAGGTTGGGTGAGGTTGGGTGAGCAAACGCAGACCCTTTAAAGTAATACTGTGTGGTACCCATCCCATGGGTCCCAAATCTCCAGGTTCAAGGGCATCTTCCTACATCGAAAACATGCATGAGAAACCCAGAAGATGGTACACCGTGTGATTTTGAAAGGTTTCTAAAACGCACCCCATTTCTCATCTTCTTGTGCTCGGGTTCGCCTTTCCAGCTATTTTACTAGCAATCTCCCTACTTGGAGAATCAGCACCTTTAAGCTCCTGTTCCCTACAGGTTGCAATTTGTCCTGAGGATGAACGGGAAGAGGGGCAACCAATGAGAGACTAGATCTAGGTGTTGGGACAGGCCCAGGTCACTCTATTTTCCCATCAGGAAGAAGAATTAACCACAGGCTCAGCCTGCCGCCAGGAACCAGAATAGGCCCTGAGGCCATCCCGCGCTTTTGCGGCCAGCTACCAAAAAAGCGAGTTGAAAAATGGAGCTCAGGGACACTGCAATTCACAAACCCGCAGAGTTATAAATGATAACTCTCATCCACAGATATATTGAGGGAAGGCAACGAAGAGGATTTGAAAGCAAGGCAGAATTGCAGGAAACAGATTTCAGGAGGTAGATTCGAATCGCCTTTAAAGCACATGAAAAGCGGCAAAATGTCGACAATGATGCCCTTGGCCAAAAAGGGCGTATGCGTTTTTTCCTGAATATATTCAGGAAAAAACGCATACGCCCTTTTTGGCCAACCAAGCAACCTGGACAGGCAAATCAGCGCTACAAAGAAGTCTCGCTTCCCATCGGTCAAAAGGGTCATGCTGCAAAAAGTGTCAAAACAAGAAATGCAGGACAGGTCATGGAGAAATGGCAGCCTTGCTACGCTGATGGGTGGGATGTAAATTGCCAAAAGCCACTCTGGAGAAATGTACGGTGTGTCCTGAAACATCGAAAAAACACAGCTTAGGGAGCATAGGGCACGTCCACTCATGGGCGTATAAATTGGGAAAACTAAAAATCAGCAAGGCACAGGCACCCCAATGTTTAGTGCTGCTATGTTGACAAGAACCTCCACTTCATGACACCTTAAATATCCCAGGAAAGAGAAAAATGGATAAAGAAGTTGTGGTCCTTATGTACAAAGGAATATCCCTCAGACATGAAATCAATGTCATAAGGCTAGTAGAAGCAAGATGAGTGGATTTAGGTACGACGATTCTAAGTGAAATAAGTGACACAGAAAAAGACACTTATCATAAGCTATCACTTATAGAGGGAATGTAAAAACCGCTACACCTGAAATGAATTACAAAACATAACAGAGTCACACGTTTAGAAAACACACTATGGCTGCTTAACGGGAAAGGTGAGGTGGGGTGATGCATAAAACAAGGATTTCAAATTCGCTCAGATACCGTTCCATACACCCAATATGTAATAGACAAGACCTACTCCTTGCTCAGTGAACTGGACTCAACACCCCCTATTCACCGCACAAGAATATATCTGACTAGTAAGAATCTTAAAACCTATGTATTGATATCTCTCTGGAAGTGAGCCAAGTGGGTGTAAAGCCGCATAAACACAGCCGTGAAAAGCAGCTAAACACCATTATAAAAATAAATTACTTTTAAAAACCCGTAAAACAAAGACAGTGAAAGAGAGAGAAATTCTTACAAAATTCGTTCAGGGGCTGTGATGCAACCTGGATTGACCATATCTAGACCCACACCGGGATGAGACATAATGGTGGACACTCTTGGGGCTGAGAGGTTGGGTGAGGTTGGGTGAGCAAACTCAGACCCTTTAAAGTAATACTGCGTGGTACCCATCCCATGGGTCCCAAATCTCCAGGTTCAAAGGCATCTTCCTACATAGAAAACATGCATGAGAAACCCAGAAGATGGTACACCGTGTGATTTTGAAAGGTTTCTAAAACGCACCCAATTTCTCATCTCCTTGTGCTTGGGTTCGCCTTTCCAGCTACTTTACTAGCAATCTCCCTACTTGGAGAATCAGCACCTTTAAGCTCCTGTTCCCTACAGGTTGCAATTTGTCCTGAGGATGAACGGGAAGAGGGGCAACCAATGAGAGACTAGATCTAGGTGTTGGGACAGGCCCAGGTCACTCTATTTTCCCATCAGGAAGAAGAATTAACCACAGGCTCATCCTGCCGCCAGGAACCAGAATAGGGCCTGAGGCAATCCCACGCTTTTGCGGCCAGCTCCCAAAAAAGCGAGTTGAAAAATGGAGCTCAGGGACACTGCAATTCACAAACCCGCAGAGTTATAAATGATAACTCTCATCCACAGATATATTGAGGGAAGGCAACGAAGAGGATTTGAAAGCAAGGCAGAATTGCAGGAAACAGATTTCAGGAGGTAGATTCGAATCGCCTTTAAAGCACATGAAAAGCGGCAAAACGTCGACAATGATGCCCTTGGCCAAAAAAGGCGTATGCGTTTTTTCCTGAATATATTCAGGAAAAAACGCATACGCCCTTTTTGGCCCACCAAGCAACCTGGAAAGGCAAATCAGCGTTTCAAAGAAGTTTCGCTTCCCATCGGTCAAAAGGGTCATGCTGCAAAAAGTGTCAAAACCAGAAATGCAGGACAGGCCATGGAGAAATGGCAGCCTTGCTACGCTGATGGGCGGGATGTAAATTGCCAACAGCCACTCTGGAGAAGTGTACGGTGTGTCCTGAAACATCGAAAAAACAGAGCTTAGGGAGCATAGGGCACCTCCACTCATGGGCGTATAAATTGGGAAAACTAAAAATCAGCAAGACACAGGCACCCAAAAGTTTAGGGCTGCTCTGTTGACAAGAACCTCCACTTCATGACACCTTAAATATCCCAGGAAAGAGAAAAATGGATAAAGAAGTTGTAGTTCTTATGTACAATGGACTATCACTCAGACATGAAATCAATGGCATAAGGCTAGTAGAAGCAAGATGAGTGGATTTAGGTATGACGATTCTAAGTGAAATAAGTCACACAGAAAAAGACACTTATCATAAGCTATCACTTATAGAGGGAATGTAAAAACCGCTACACTTGAACTGAATTACAAAACAGAACAGAGTCACACGTTTAGAAAACACACTATGGCTGCTTAACGGGAAAGGTGAGGTGGGGTGATGCATAAAACAAGGGTTTCAAATTCGCTCAGATACTGTTCCATACACCCAATATGTAATAGACAAGACGTACTCCTTGCTCACTGAACTGGACTCAACACCCCCTATTCACCGCACAAGAATATATCTGACTAGTAAGAATCGTAAAACCTATGTATTGATATCTCTCTGGAAGTGAGCCAAGTGGGTGTAAAGCCGCATAAACACAGCCGTGAAAAGCAGCTAAACCCCATTATAAAAATAAATTACTTTTCAAAACCCGTAAAACAAAGACAGTGAAAGAGAGAGAAATTCTTACAAAATTCGTTCAGGGGCTGTGATGCAACCTGGATTGACCATATCTAGACCCACACTGGGATGAGACATAAGGGTGGACACTCTTGGGGCTGAGAGGTTGGGTGAGCAAACTCAGACCCTTTAAAGTAATACTGCGTGGTACCCATCCCATGGGTCCCAAATCTCCAGGTTCAAAGGCATCTTCCTACATCGAAAACATGCATGAGAAACCCAGAAGATGGTACACCGTGTGATTTTGAAAGGTTTCTAAAACGCACCCCATTTCTCATCTCCTTGTGCTCGGGTTCACCTTTCCAGCTACTTTACTAGCAATCTCCCTACTTGGAGAATCAGCACCTTTAAGCTCCTGTTCCCTACAGGTTGCAATTTGTCCTGAGAATGAACGGGAAGAGGGGCAAATAATGAGAGACTAGATCTAGGTGTTGGGACAGGCACAGGTCACTCTATTTTCCCATCAGGAAGAAGAATTAAACACAGGCTCAGCCTGCCGCCGGGAACCAGAATAGGGCCTGAGGCAATCCCGTGCTTTTGCGGCCAGCTCCCAAAAAAGACAGTTGAAAAATGGAGCTCAGGGGCACTGCAATTCACAAACCTGCTGAGTTATAAATGATAACTCTCGTCCACAAATATATTGAGGGAAGGCAACGAAGAGGATTTGAAAGCAAGGCAGAATTGCAGGAAACAGGTTTCAGGATGTAGATTCGAATCGCCTTTAAAGCACATGAAAAGTGGCAAAACGTCGACAGTGATGCCCTTGGCCAAAAAGGGCGTATGCGTTTTTTCCTGAATATATTCAGGAAAAAACGCATACGCCCTTTTTGGCCAACCAAGCAAACTGGAAATGCAAATCAGCACTACAAAGAAGTCTCGCTTCCCATCGGTCAAAAGGGCCATGCTGCAAAAAGTGTCAAAACCAGAAATGCAGGACAGGCCATGGAGAAATGGCAGCCTTGCTACGCTGATGGGCGGGATGTAAATTGCCAACAGCCACTCTGGAGAAGTGTACGGTGTGTCCTGAAACATCGAAAAAACACAGCTTAGGGAGCATAGGGCACGTCCACTCATTGGCGTATAAATTGGGAAAACTAAAAATCAGCAAGACACAGGCACCCCAATGTTTAGGGCTGCTATGTTGACAAGAACCTCCACTTCATGACACCTTAAATATCCCAGGAAAGAGAAAAATGGATAAAGAAGTTGTGGTCCTTATGTACAAAGGAATATCACTCAGACATGAAATCAATGTCATAAGGCTAGTAGAAGCAAGATGAGTGGATTTAGGTATGACGATTCTAAGTGAAATAAGTCACACAGAAAAAGACACTTATCATAAGCTATCACTTATAGAGGGAATGTAAAAACCGCTACACTTGAACTGAATTACAAAACAGAACAGAGTCACACGTTTAGAAAACACACTATGGCTGCTTAACGGGAAAGGTGAGGTGGGGTGATGCATAAAACAAGGGTTTCAAATTCGCTCAGATACTGTTCCATACACCCAATATGTAATAGACAAGACCTACTCCTTGCTCAGTGAACTGGACTCAACACCCCCTATTCACCGCACAAGAATATATCTGACTAGTAAGAATCGTAAAACCTATGTATTGATATCTCTCTGGAAGTGAGCCAAGTGGGTGTAAAGCCGCATAAACACAGCCGTGAAAAGCAGCTAAACCCCATTATAAAAATAAATTACTTTTAAAAACCCGTAAAACAAAGACAGTGAAAGAGAGAGAAATTCTTACAAAATTCGTTCAGGGGCTGTGATGACACCTGGATTGACCATATCTAGACCCACAGCTGGATGAGACATAAGGGTGGACACTCTTGGGGCTGAGAGGTTGGGTGAGGTTGGGTGAGCAAACGCAGACCCTTTAAAGTAATAGTGTGTGGTACCCATCCCATGGGTCCCAAATCTCCAGGTTCAAGGGCATCTTCCTACATCGAAAACATGCATGAGAAACCCAGAAGATGGTACACCGTGTGATTTTGAAAGGTTTCTAAAACGCACCCCATTTCTCATCTTCTTGTGCTCGGGTTCGCCTTTCCAGCTATTTTACTAGCAATCTCCCTACTTGGAGAATCAGCACCTTTAAGCTCCTGTTCCCTACAGGTTGCAATTTGTCCTGAGGATGAACGGGAAGAGGGGCAACCAATGAGAGACTAGATCTAGGTGTTGGGACAGGCCCAGGTCACTCTATTTTCCCATCAGGAAGAAGAATTAACCACAGGCTCAGCCTGCCGCCAGGAACCAGAATAGGGCCTGAGGCAATCCCGCGCTTTTGCGGCCAGCTACCAAAAAAGCGAGTTGAAAAATGGAGCTCAGGGACACTGCAATTCACAAACCCGCAGAGTTATAAATGATAACTCTCATCCACAGATATATTGAGGGAAGGCAACGAAGAGGATTTGAAAGCAAGGCAGAATTGCAGGAAACAGATTTCAGGAGGTAGATTCGAATCGCCTTTAAAGCACATGAAAAGCGGCAAAACGTCGACAATGATGCCCTTGGCCAAAAAGGGCGTATGCGTTTTTTCCTGAATATATTCAGGAAAAAACGCATACGCCCTTTTTGGCCAACCAAGCAACCTGGAAAGGCAAATCAGCGCTTCAAAGAAGTTTCACTTCCCATCAGTCAAAAGGGTGATGCTGCAAAAAGTGTCAAAACCAGAAATGCAGGACAGGCCATGGAGAAATGGCAGCCTTGCTACGCTGATGGGCGGGATGTAAATTGCCAACAGCCACTCTGGAGAAGTGTACGGTGTGTCCTGAAACATCGAAAAAACACAGCTTAGGGAGCATAGGGCACGTCCACTCATGGGCGTATAAATTGGGAAAACTAAAAATCAGCAAGACACAGGCACCCCAAAGTTTAGGGCTGCTCTGTTGACAAGAACCTCCACTTCATGACAACTTAAATATCCCAGGAAAGAGAAAAATGGATAAAGATGTTGTGGTCCTTATGTACAATGGAATATCACTCAGACATGAAATCAATATCATAAGGCTAGTAGAAGCAAGATGAGTGGACTTAGGTACGACGATTCTAAGTGAAATAAGTCACACAGAAAAAGACACTTATCATAAGCTATCACTTATAGAGGGAATGTAAAAACCGCTACACTTGAACTGAATTACAAAACAGAACAGAGTCACACGTTTAGAAAACACACTATGGCTGCTTAACGGGAAAGGTGAGGTGGGGTGATGCATAAAACAAGGGTTTCAAATTCGCTCAGATACTGTTCCATACACCCAATATGTAATAGACAAGACCTACTCCTTGCTCAGTGAACTGGACTCAACACCCCCTATTCACCGCACAAGAATATATGTGACTAGTAAGAATCTTAAAACCTATGTATTGATATCTGTCTGGAAGTGAGTCAAGTGGGTGTAAAGCCGCATAAACACAGCCGTGAAAAGCAGCTAAACCCCATTATAAAAATAAATTACTTTTAAAAACCCGTAAAACAAAGAGTGAAAGAGAGAGAAATTCTTACACAATTCGTTCAGGGGCTGTGATGCAACCTGGATTGACCATATCTAGACCCACACTGGGATGAGACATAAGGGTGGACACTCTTGGGGCTGAGAGGTTGGGTGAGCAATCTCAGACCCTTTAAATTAATACTGCGTGGTACCCATTCCATGGGTCCCAAATCTCCAGGTTCAAAGGCATCTTCCTACATCGAAAACATGCATGAGAAACCCAGAAGATGGTACACAGTGTGATTTTGAAAGGTTTCTAAAACGCACCCAATTTCTCATCTCCTTGTGCTCGGGTTCGCCTTTCCAGCTACTTTACTAGCAATCTCCCTACTTGGAGAATCAGCACCTTTAAGCTCCTGTTCCCTACAGGTTGCAATTTGTCCTGAGAATGAACGGGAAGAGGGGCAAATAATGAGAGACTAGATCTAGGTGTTGGGACAGGCACAGGTCACTCTATTTTCCCATCAGGAAGAAGAATTAAACACAGGCTCAGCCTGCCGCCGGGAACCAGAATAGGGCCTGAGGCAATCCCGCGCTTTTGCGGCCAGCTCCCAAAAAAGACAGTTGAAAAATGGAGCTCAGGGGCACTGCAATTCACAAACCTGCTGAGTTATAAATGATAACTCTCGTCCACAGATATATTGAGGGAAGGCAACGAAGAGGATTTGAAAGCAAGGCAGAATTGCAGGAAACAGGTTTCAGGATGTAGATTCGAATCGCCTTTAAAGCACATGGAAAGTGGCAAAACGTCGACAGTGATGCCCTTGGCCAAAAAGGGCGTATGCGTTTTTTCCTGAATATATTCAGGAAAAAACGCATACGCCCTTTTTGGCCAACCAAGCAAACTGGAAATGCAAATCAGCGCTACACAGAAGTCTCGCTTCCCATCGGTCAAAAGGGCCATGCTGCAAAAAGTGTCAAAACCAGAAATGCAGGACAGGCCATGGAGAAATGGCAGCCTTGCTACGCTGATGGGCGGGATGTAAATTGCCAACAGCCACTCTGGAGGAGTGTACAGTGTGTCCTGAAACATCGAAAAAACACAGCTTAGGGAGCATAGGGCACGTCCACTCATTGGCGTATAAATTGGGAAAACTGAAAATCAGCAAGACACAGGCACCCCAATGTTTAGGGCTGCTATGTTGACAAGAACCTCCACTTCATGACACCTTAAATATCCCAGGAAAGAGAAAAATGGATAAAGAAGTTGTGGTCCTTATGTACAAAGGAATATCACTCAGACATGAAATCAATGTCATAAGGCTAGTAGAAGCAAGATGAGTGGATTTAGGTATGACGATTCTAAGTGAAATAAGTCACACAGAAAAAGACACTTATCATAAGCTATCACTTATAGAGGGAATGTAAAAACCGCTACACTTGAACTGAATTACAAAACAGAACAGAGTCACACGTTTAGAAAACACACTATGGCTGCTTAACGGGAAAGGTGAGGTGGGGTGATGCATAAAACAAGGGTTTCAAATTCGCTCAGATACTGTTCCATACACCCAATATGTAATAGACAAGACCTACTCCTTGCTCAGTGAACTGGACTCAACACCCCCTATTCACCGCACAAGAATATATCTGACTAGTAAGAATCGTAAAACCTATGTATTGATATCTCTCTGGAAGTGAGCCAAGTGGTTGTAAAGCCGCATAAACACAGCCGTGAAAAGCAGCTAAACCCCATTATAAAAATAAATTACTTTTAAAAACCCGTAAAACAAAGACAGTGAAAGAGAGAGAAATTCTTACAAAATTCGTTCAGGGGCTGTGATGCAACCTGGATTGACCATATCTAGACCCACAGCTGGATGAGACATAAGGGTGGACACTCTTGGGGCTGAGAGGTTGGGTGAGCAAACGCAGACCCTTTAAAGTAATACTGTGTGGTACCCATCCCATGGGTCCCAAATCTCCAGGTTCAAGGGCATCTTCCTACATCGAAAACATGCATGAGAAACCCAGAAGATGGTACACCGTGTGATTTTGAAAGGTTTCTAAAACGCACCCCATTTCTCATCTTCTTGTGCTCGGGTTCGCCTTTCCAGCTATTTTACTAGCAATCTCCCTACTTGGAGAATCAGCACCTTTAAGCTCCTGTTCCCTACAGGTTGCAATTTGTCCTGAGGATGAACGGGAAGAGGGGCAACCAATGAGAGACTAGATCTAGGTGTTGGGACAGGCCCAGGTCACTCTATTTTCCCATCAGAAAGAAGAATTAACCACAGGCTCAGCATGCCGCCAGGAACCAGAATAGGGCCTGAGGCAATCCCGCGCTTTTGCGGCCAGCTCCCAAAAAAGCGAGTTGAAAAATGGAGCTCAGGGACACTGCAATTCACAAACCCGCAGAGTTATAAATGATAACTCTCATCCACAGATATATTGAGGGAAGGGAACGAAGAGGATTTGAAAGCAAGGCAGAATTGCAGGAAACAGATTTCAGGAGGTAGATTCGAATCGCATTTAAAGCACATGAAAAGCGGCAAAACGTCGACAATGATGCCCTTGGCCAAAAAAGGCGTATGCGTTTTTTCCTGAATATATTCAGGAAAAAACGCATACGCCCTTTTTGGCCAACCAAGCAACCTGGAAAGGCAAATCAGCGCTTCAAAGAAGTTTCGCTACCCATCGGTCAAAAGGGTCATGCTGCAAAAAGTGTCAAAACCAGAAATGCAGGACAGGCCATGGAGAAATGGCAGCCTTGCTACGCTGATGGGCGGGATGTAAATTGCCAACAGCCACTCTGGAGAAGTGTACGGTGTGTCCTGAAACATTGAAAAAACAGAGCTTAGGGAGCATAGGGCACCTCCACTCATGGGCGTATAAATTGGGAAAACTAAAAATCAGCAAGACACAGGCACCCAAAAGTTTAGGGCTGCTCTGTTGACAAGAACCTCCACTTCATGACACCTTAAATATCCCAGGAAAGAGAAAAATGGATAAAGAAGTTGTAGTTCTTATGTACAATGGAATATCACTCAGACATGAAATCAATGTCATAAGGCTAGTAGAAGCAAGATGAGTGGATTTAGGTATGACGATTCTAAGTGAAATAAGTCACACAGAAAAAGACACTTATCATAAGCTATCACTTATAGAGGGAATGTAAAAACCGCTACACTTGAACTGAATTACAAAACAGAACAGAGTCACACGTTTAGAAAACACACTATGGCTGCTTAACGGGAAAGGTGAGGTGGGGTGATGCATAAAACAAGGGTTTCAAATTCGCTCAGATACCGTTCCATACACCCAATATGTAATAGACAAGACCTACTCCTTGCTCAGTGAACTGGACTCAACACCCCCTATTCACCGCACAAGAATATATCTGACTAGTAAGAATCGTAAAACTTATGTATTGATATCTCTCTGGAAGTGAGCCAAGTGGGTGTAAAGCCGCATAAACACAGCCGTGAAAAGCAGCTAAACCCCATTATAAAAATAAATTACTTTTAAAAACCCGTAAAACAAAGACAGTGAAAGAGAGAGAAATTCTTACAAAATTCGTTCAGGGGCTGTGATGCAACCTGGATTGACCATATCTAGACCCACAGCTGGATGAGACATAAGGGTGGACACTCTTGGGGCTGAGAGGTTGGGTGAGGTTGGGTGAGCAAACGCAGACCCTTTAAAGTAATACTGTGTGGTACCCATCCCATGGGTCCCAAATCTCCAGGTTCAAGGGCATCTTCCTACATCGAAAACATGCATGAGAAACCCAGAAGATGGTACACCGTGTGATTTTGAAAGGTTTCTAAAACGCACCCCATTTCTCATCTTCTTGTGCTCGGGTTCGCCTTTCCAGCTATTTTACTAGCAATCTCCCTACTTGGAGAATCAGCACCTTTAAGCTCCTGTTCCCTACAGGTTGCAATTTGTCCTGAGGATGAACGGGAAGAGGGGCAACCAATGAGAGACTAGATCTAGGTGTTGGGACAGGCCCAGGTCACTCTATTTTCCCATCAGGAAGAAGAATTAACCACAGGCTCAGCCTGCCGCCAGGAACCAGAATAGGCCCTGAGGCCATCCCGCGCTTTTGCGGCCAGCTACCAAAAAAGCGAGTTGAAAAATGGAGCTCAGGGACACTGCAATTCACAAACCCGCAGAGTTATAAATGATAACTCTCATCCACAGATATATTGAGGGAAGGCAACGAAGAGGATTTGAAAGCAAGGCAGAATTGCAGGAAACAGATTTCAGGAGGTAGATTCGAATCGCCTTTAAAGCACATGAAAAGCGGCAAAATGTCGACAATGATGCCCTTGGCCAAAAAGGGCGTATGCGTTTTTTCCTGAATATATTCAGGAAAAAACGCATACGCCCTTTTTGGCCAACCAAGCAACCTGGACAGGCAAATCAGCGCTACAAAGAAGTCTCGCTTCCCATCGGTCAAAAGGGTCATGCTGCAAAAAGTGTCAAAACAAGAAATGCAGGACAGGTCATGGAGAAATGGCAGCCTTGCTACGCTGATGGGTGGGATGTAAATTGCCAAAAGCCACTCTGGAGAAATGTACGGTGTGTCCTGAAACATCGAAAAAACACAGCTTAGGGAGCATAGGGCACGTCCACTCATGGGCGTATAAATTGGGAAAACTAAAAATCAGCAAGGCACAGGCACCCCAATGTTTAGTGCTGCTATGTTGACAAGAACCTCCACTTCATGACACCTTAAATATCCCAGGAAAGAGAAAAATGGATAAAGAAGTTGTGGTCCTTATGTACAAAGGAATATCCCTCAGACATGAAATCAATGTCATAAGGCTAGTAGAAGCAAGATGAGTGGATTTAGGTACGACGATTCTAAGTGAAATAAGTGACACAGAAAAAGACACTTATCATAAGCTATCACTTATAGAGGGAATGTAAAAACCGCTACACCTGAAATGAATTACAAAACATAACAGAGTCACACGTTTAGAAAACACACTATGGCTGCTTAACGGGAAAGGTGAGGTGGGGTGATGCATAAAACAAGGATTTCAAATTCGCTCAGATACCGTTCCATACACCCAATATGTAATAGACAAGACCTACTCCTTGCTCAGTGAACTGGACTCAACACCCCCTATTCACCGCACAAGAATATATCTGACTAGTAAGAATCTTAAAACCTATGTATTGATATCTCTCTGGAAGTGAGCCAAGTGGGTGTAAAGCCGCATAAACACAGCCGTGAAAAGCAGCTAAACACCATTATAAAAATAAATTACTTTTAAAAACCCGTAAAACAAAGACAGTGAAAGAGAGAGAAATTCTTACAAAATTCGTTCAGGGGCTGTGATGCAACCTGGATTGACCATATCTAGACCCACACCGGGATGAGACATAATGGTGGACACTCTTGGGGCTGAGAGGTTGGGTGAGGTTGGGTGAGCAAACTCAGACCCTTTAAAGTAATACTGCGTGGTACCCATCCCATGGGTCCCAAATCTCCAGGTTCAAAGGCATCTTCCTACATAGAAAACATGCATGAGAAACCCAGATGATGGTACACCGTGTGATTTTGAAAGGTTTCTAAAACGCACCCAATTTCTCATCTCCTTGTGCTGGGGTTCGCCTTTCCAGCTACTTTACTAGCAATCTCCCTACTTGGAGAATCAGCACCTTTAAGCTCCTGTTCCCTACAGGTTGCAATTTGTCCTGAGGATGAACGGGAAGAGGGGCAACCAATGAGAGACTAGATCTAGGTGTTGGGACAGGCCCAGGTCACTCTATTTTCCCATCAGGAAGAAGAATTAACCACAGGCTCAGCCTGCCGCCAGGAACCAGAATAGGGCCTGAGGCAATCCCACGCTTTTGCGGCCAGCTCCCAAATAAGCGAGTTGAAAAATGGAGCTCAGGGACACTGCAATTCACAAACCCGCAGAGTTATAAATGATAACTCTCATCCACAGATATATTGAGGGAAGGCAACGAAGAGGATTTGAAAGCAAGGCAGAATTGCAGGAAACAGATTTCAGGAGGTAGATTCGAATCGCCTTTAAAGCACATGAAAAGCGGCAAAACGTCGACAATGATGCCCTTGGCCAAAAAAGGCGTATGCGTTTTTTCCTGAATATATTCAGGAAAAAACGCATACGCCCTTTTTGGCCCACCAAGCAACCTGGAAAGGCAAATCAGCGTTTCAAAGAAGTTTCGCTTCCCATCGGTCAAAAGGGTCATGCTGCAAAAAGTGTCAAAACCAGAAATGCAGGACAGGCCATGGAGAAATGGCAGCCTTGCTACGCTGATGGGCGGGATGTAAATTGCCAACAGCCACTCTGGAGAAGTGTACGGTGTGTCCTGAAACATCGAAAAAACACAGCTTAGGGAGCATAGGGCACCTCCACTCATGGGCGTATAAATTGGGAAAACTAAAAATCAGCAAGACACAGGCACCCAAAAGTTTAGGGCTGCTCTGTTGACAAGAACCTCCACTTCATGACACCTTAAATATCCCAGGAAAGAGAAAAATGGATAAAGAAGTTGTAGTTCTTATGTACAATGGACTATCACTCAGACATGAAATCAATGGCATAAGGCTAGTAGAAGCAAGATGAGTGGATTTAGGTATGACGATTCTAAGTGAAATAAGTCACACAGAAAAAGACACTTATCATAAGCTATCACTTATAGAGGGAATGTAAAAACCGCTACACTTGAACTGAATTACAAAACAGAACAGAGTCACACGTTTAGAAAACACACTATGGCTGCTTAACGGGAAAGGTGAGGTGGGGTGATGCATAAAACAAGGGTTTCAAATTCGCTCAGATACTGTTCCATACACCCAATATGTAATAGACAAGACGTACTCCTTGCTCACTGAACTGGACTCAACACCCCCTATTCACCGCACAAGAATATATCTGACTAGTAAGAATCGTAAAACCTATGTATTGATATCTCTCTGGAAGTGAGCCAAGTGGGTGTAAAGCCGCATAAACACAGCCGTGAAAAGCAGCTAAACCCCATTATAAAAATAAATTACTTTTCAAAACCCGTAAAACAAAGACAGTGAAAGAGAGAGAAATTCTTACACAATTCGTTCAGGGGCTGTGATGCAACCTGGATTGACCATATCTAGACCCACACTGGGATGAGACATAAGGGTGGACACTCTTGGGGCTGAGAGGTTGGGTGAGCAAACTCAGACCCTTTAAAGTAATACTGCGTGGTACCCATCCCATGGGTCCCAAATCTCCAGGTTCAAAGGCATCTTCCTACATCGAAAACATGTATGAGAAACCCAGAAGATGGTACACCGTGTGATTTTGAAAGGTTTCTAAAACGCACCCCATTTCTCATCTCCTTGTGCTCGGGTTCACCTTTCCAGCTACTTTACTAGCAATCTCCCTACTTGGAGAATCAGCACCTTTAAGCTCCTGTTCCCTACAGGTTGCAATTTGTCCTGAGAATGAACGGGAAGAGGGGCAAATAATGAGAGACTAGATCTAGGTGTTGGGACAGGCACAGGTCACTCTATTTTCCCATCAGGAAGAAGAATTAAACACAGGCTCAGCCTGCCGCCGGGAACCAGAATAGGGCCTGAGGCAATCCCGTGCTTTTGCGGGCAGCTCCCAAAAAAGACAGTTGAAAAATGGAGCTCAGGGGCACTGCAATTCACAAACCTGCTGAGTTATAAATGATAACTCTCGTCCACAAATATATTGAGGGAAGGCAACGAAGAGGATTTGAAAGCAAGGCAGAATTGCAGGAAACAGGTTTCAGGATGTAGATTCGAATCGCCTTTAAAGCACATGAAAAGTGGCAAAACGTCGACAGTGATGCCCTTGGCCAAAAAGGGCGTATGCGTTTTTTCCTGAATATATTCAGGAAAAAACGCATACGCCCTTTTTGGCCAACCAAGCAAACTGGAAATGCAAATCAGCACTACAAAGAAGTCTCGCTTCCCATCGGTCAAAAGGGCCATGCTGCAAAAAGTGTCAAAACCAGAAATGCAGGACAGGCCATGGAGAAATGGCAGCCTTGCTACGCTGATGGGCGGGATGTAAATTGCCAACAGCCACTCTGGAGGAGTGTACGGTGTGCCCTGAAACATCGAAAAAACACAGCTTAGGGAGCATAGGGCACGTCCACTCATTGGCGTATAAATTGGGAAAACTGAAAATCAGCAAGACACAGGCACCCCAATGTTTAGGGCTGCTATGTTGACAAGAACCTCCACTTCATGACACCTTAAATATCCCAGGAAAGAGAAAAATGGATAAAGAAGTTGTGGTCCTTATGTACAAAGGAATATCACTCAGACATGAAATCAATGTCATAAGGCTAGTAGAAGCAAGATGAGTGGATTTAGGTATGACGATTCTAAGTGAAATAAGTCACACAGAAAAAGACACTTATCATAAGCTATCACTTATAGAGGGAATGTAAAAACCGCTACACTTGAACTGAATTACAAAACAGAACAGAGTCACACGTTTAGAAAACACACTATGGCTGCTTAACGGGAAAGGTGAGGTGGGGTGATGCATAAAACAAGGGTTTCAAATTCGCTCAGATACTGTTCCATACACCCAATATGTAATAGACAAGACCTACTCCTTGCTCAGTGAACTGGACTCAACACCCCCTATTCACCGCACAAGAATATATCTGACTAGTAAGAATCGTAAAACCTATGTATTGATATCTCTCTGGAAGTGAGCCAAGTGGTTGTAAAGCCGCATAAACACAGCCGTGAAAAGCAGCTAAACCCCATTATAAAAATAAATTACTTTTAAAAACCCGTAAAACAAAGACAGTGAAAGAGAGAGAAATTCTTACAAAATTCGTTCAGGGGCTGTGATGCAACCTGGATTGACCATATCTAGACCCACAGCTGGATGAGACATAAGGGTGGACACTCTTGGGGCTGAGAGGTTGGGTGAGCAAACGCAGACCCTTTAAAGTAATACTGTGTGGTACCCATCCCATGGGTCCCAAATCTCCAGGTTCAAGGGCATCTTCCTACATCGAAAACATGCATGAGAAACCCAGAAGATGGTACACCGTGTGATTTTGAAAGGTTTCTAAAACGCACCCCATTTCTCATCTTCTTGTGCTCGGGTTCGCCTTTCCAGCTATTTTACTAGCAATCTCCCTACTTGGAGAATCAGCACCTTTAAGCTCCTGTTCCCTACAGGTTGCAATTTGTCCTGAGGATGAACGGGAAGAGGGGCAACCAATGAGAGACTAGATCTAGGTGTTGGGACAGGCCCAGGTCACTCTATTTTCCCATCAGAAAGAAGAATTAACCACAGGCTCAGCATGCCGCCAGGAACCAGAATAGGGCCTGAGGCAATCCCGCGCTTTTGCGGCCAGCTCCCAAAAAAGCGAGTTGAAAAATGGAGCTCAGGGACACTGCAATTCACAAACCCGCAGAGTTATAAATGATAACTCTCATCCACAGATATATTGAGGGAAGGGAACGAAGAGGATTTGAAAGCAAGGCAGAATTGCAGGAAACAGATTTCAGGAGGTAGATTCGAATCGCATTTAAAGCACATGAAAAGCGGCAAAACGTCGACAATGATGCCCTTGGCCAAAAAAGGCGTATGCGTTTTTTCCTGAATATATTCAGGAAAAAACGCATACGCCCTTTTTGGCCAACCAAGCAACCTGGAAAGGCAAATCAGCGCTTCAAAGAAGTTTCGCTACCCATCGGTCAAAAGGGTCATGCTGCAAAAAGTGTCAAAACCAGAAATGCAGGACAGGCCATGGAGAAATGGCAGCCTTGCTACGCTGATGGGCGGGATGTAAATTGCCAACAGCCACTCTGGAGAAGTGTACGGTGTGTCCTGAAACATTGAAAAAACACAGCTTAGGGAGCATAGGGCACCTCCACTCATGGGCGTATAAATTGGGAAAACTAAAAATCAGCAAGACACAGGCACCCAAAAGTTTAGGGCTGCTCTGTTGACAAGAACCTCCACTTCATGACACCTTAAATATCCCAGGAAAGAGAAAAATGGATAAAGAAGTTGTAGTTCTTATGTACAATGGAATATCACTCAGACATGAAATCAATGTCATAAGGCTAGTAGAAGCAAGATGAGTGGATTTAGGTATGACGATTCTAAGTGAAATAAGTCACACAGAAAAAGACACTTATCATAAGCTATCACTTATAGAGGGAATGTAAAAACCGCTACACTTGAACTGAATTACAAAACAGAACAGAGTCACACGTTTAGAAAACACACTATGGCTGCTTAACGGGAAAGGTGAGGTGGGGTGATGCATAAAACAAGGGTTTCAAATTCGCTCAGATACTGTTCCATACACCCAATATGTAATAGACAAGACCTACTCCTTGCTCAGTGAACTGGACTCAACACCCCCTATTCACCGCACAAGAATATATCTGACTAGTAAGAATCGTAAAACCTATGTATTGATATCTCTCTGGAAGTGAGCCAAGTGGGTGTAAAGCCGCATAAACACAGCCGTGAAAAGCAGCTAAACCCCATTATAAAAATAAATTACTTTTAAAAACCCGTAAAACAAAGACAGTGAAAGAGAGAGAAATTCTTACAAAATTCGTTCAGGGGCTGTGATGCAACCTGGATTGACCATATCTAGACCCACAGCTGGATGAGACATAAGGGTGGACACTCTTGGGGCTGAGAGGTTGGGTGAGGTTGGGTGAGCAAACGCAGACCCTTTAAAGTAATACTGTGTGGTACCCATCCCATGGGTCCCAAATCTCCAGGTTCAAGGGCATCTTCCTACATCGAAAACATGCATGAGAAACCCAGAAGATGGTACACCGTGTGATTTTGAAAGGTTTCTAAAACGCACCCCATTTCTCATCTTCTTGTGCTCGGGTTCGCCTTTCCAGCTATTTTACTAGAAATCTCCCTACTTGGAGAATCAGCACCTTTAAGCTCCTGTTCCCTACAGGTTGCAATTTATCCTGAGGATGAACGGGAAGAGGGGCAACCAATGAGACACTAGATCTAGGTGTTGGGACAGGCCCAGGTCACTCTATTTTCCCATCAGGAAGAAGAATTAACCACAGGCTCAGCCTGCCGCCAGGAACCAGAATAGGGACTGAGGCAATCCCGCGCTTTTGCGGCCAGCTACCAAAAAAGCGAGTTGAAAAATGGAGCTCAGGGACACTGCAATTCACAAACCCGCAGAGTTATAAATGATAACTCTCATCCACAGATATATTGAGGGAAGGCAACGAAGAGGATTTGAAAGCAAGGCAGAATTGCAGGAAACAGATTTCAGGAGGTAGATTCCAATCGCCTTTAAAGCACATGAAAAGCGGCAAAACTTCGACAATGATGCCCTTGGCCAAAAAGGGCGTATGCGTTTTTTCCTGAATATATTCAGGAAAAAACGCATACGCCCTTTTTGGCCAACCAAGCAACCTGGAAAGGCAAATCAGCACTTCAAAGAAGTTTCGCTTCCCATCAGTCAAAAGGGTGATGCTGCAAAAAGTGTCAAAACCAGAAATGCAGGACAGGCCATGGAGAAATGGCAGCCTTGCTACGCTGATGGGCGGGATGTAAATTGCCAACAGCCACTCTGGAGAAGTGTACGGTGTGTCCTGAAACATCGAAAAAACACAGCTTAGGGAGCATAGGGCACGTCCACTCATGGGCGTATAAATTGGGAAAACTAAAAATCAGCAAAACACAGGCACCCCAAAGTTTAGGGCTGCTCTGTTGACAAGAACCTCCACTTCATGACAACTTAAATATCCCAGGAAAGAGAAAAATGGATAAAGAAGTTGTGGTCCTTATGTACAATGGAATATCACTCAGACATGAAATCAATGTCATAAGGCTAGTAGACGCAAGATGAGTGGACTTAAGTACGACGATTCTAAGTGAAATAAGTCACACAGAAAAAGACACTTATCATAAGCTATCACTTATAGAGGGAATGTAAAAACCGCTACACTTGAACTGAATTACAAAACAGAACAGAGTCACACGTTTAGAAAACACACTATGGCTGCTTAACGGGAAAGGTGAGGTGGGGTGATGCATAAAACAAGGGTTTCAAATTCGCTCAGATACTGTTCCATACACCCAATATGTAATAGACAAGACCTACTCCTTGCTCAGTGAACTGGACTCAACACCCCCTATTCACCGCACAAGAATATATGTGACTAGTAAGAATCTTAAAACCTATGTATTGATATCTCTCTGGAAGTGAGTCAAGTGGGTGTAAAGCCGCATAAACACAGCCGTTAAAAGCAGCTAAACCCCATTATAAAAATAAATTACTTTTAAAAACCCGTAAAACAAAGACAGTGAAAGAGAGAGAAATTCTTACAAAATTCGTTCAGAGGCTGTGATGCAACCTGGATTGACCATATCTAGACCCACAGCTGGATGAGACATAAGGGTGGACACTCTTGGGGCTTAGAGGTTGGGTGAGGTTGGGTGAGCAAACGCACACCCTTTAAAGTAATACTGTGTGGTACCCATCCCATGGGTCCCAAATCTCCAGGTTCAAGGGCATCTTCCTACATCGAAAACATGCATGAGAAACCCAGAAGATGGTACACCGTGTGATTTTGAAAGGTTTCTAAAACGCACCCAATTTCTCATCTCCTTGTACTCCGGTTCGCCTTTCCAGCTACTTTACTAGCAATCTCTCTACTTGGGGAATCAGCACCTTTAAGCTCCTGTTCCCTACAGGTTGCAATTTCTCCTGAGGATGAACGGGAAGAGGGGCAACCAATGAGAGACTAGATCTAGGTGTTGGGACAGGCCCAGGTCACTCTATTTTCCCATCAGGAAGAAGAATTAACCACAGGCTCAGCCTGCCGCCAGGAACCAGAATAGGGCCTGAGGCAATCCCGCGCTTTTGCGGCCAGCTCCCAAAAAAGCGAGTTGAAAAATGGAACTCAGGCACACTGCAGTTCACAAACCCGCAGAGTTATAAATGATAACTCTCATCCACAAATGTATTGAGGGAAGGCAACGAAGAGTATTTGAAAGCAAGGCAGAATTGCAGGAAACAGGTTTCAGGAGGTAGATTCGAATCGCCTTTAAAGCACATGAAAAGTGGCAAATCTTCGACAATGATGCCCTTGGCCAAAAAGGGCGTATGTGTTTTTTCCTGAATATATTCAGGAAAAAACGCATACACCCTTTTTTGCCAACCAAGCAACCTGGAAAGGCAAATCAGCGCTACAATGAAGTCTCGCTTCCCATCGGTCAAAAGGGCCATGCTGCAAAAAGTGTCAAAACCAGAAATGCAGGACAGGCCATGGAGAAATGGCAGCCTTGCTACGCTGATGAGCGGGATGTAAATTGCCAACAGCCACTCTGGAGAAGTGTACAGTGTGTCCTGAAACATCGAAAAAACACAGCTTAGGGAGCATAGGGCACGTCCACTCATGGGCGTATAAATTGGGAAAACTAAAAATCAGCAAGACACAGGCACCCCAATGTTTAGGGCTGCTCTGTTGACAAGAACCTCCACTTCATGACACCTTAAATATCCCAGGAAAGAGAAAAATGGATAAAGAAGTTGTGTTCCTTATGTACAAAGGAATATCACTCAGACATGAAATCAATGTCATAAGGCTAGTAGAAGCAAGATGAGTGGATTTAGGTATGACAATTCTAAGTGAAATAAGTCACACAGAAAAAGACACTTATCATAAGCTATCACTTATAGAGGGAATGTAAAAACCGCTACACTTGAACTGAATTACAAAACAGAACAGAGTCACACGTTTAGAAAACACACTATGGCTGCTTAACGGGAAAGGTGAGGTGGGGTGATGCATAAAACAAGGGTTTCAAATTCGCTCAGATACCGTTCCATACACCCAATATGTAATAGACAAGACCTACTCCTTGCTCAGTGAACTGGACTCAACACCCCCTATTCACCGCACAAGAATATATGTGACTAGTAAGAATCTTAAAACCTATGTATTGATATCTGTCTGGAAGTGAGTCAAGTGGGTGTAAAGCGGCATAAACACAGCAGTGAAAAGTAGCGAATCCCCATTTTAAATTAAATAACTTTAAAAAACCCAAAAAAATAAGACAGTGATAGAGAGAGGAAATTTTACATAATTCGTTCCTGGGCTGTGATGCAACCTTGTTTGATCATATCTAGACCCACAGCTGGATGAGAAATAAAGCTGGACACTCTTGCAGCTGAAGGACTCTTTCCCTAGTTACCAGATTGGGGAACGTAAAAAGGCTGCCGCCCTCTGGCCGTTACCTGCAAATGCAGCTTTAAAATCTGTGTTAATGGTCACTTCATATGAACAAGTACTTCAGGGCTGTAAATGAAACCTGCCCTCAAAATGTCTTGAGGGAGGTAGTGGCCAAAACTTTTCAAAATGTGACACTTACTTTAAGAAAACAATTTGAAGAACTAAGCTGTAATCACAGTTTGATAAATAAAAAGAGCATGCTTTAAAGATCAATTTCAACAGATTATGGGACACATGCAAATTCAGCCACACAGAGGTATCAGCTCGCACCTGTTAGAATAACCAGCAGCAAGCAAACTACAAACAATAAATATTGAAGGTGTTTTGGAGAAATGCATACCCTCAATTTTAAGTGGGACATAACCTGGAAAGAGCCACTAATGAGAACTGAATGGTGGTGCCTTTAAAACGTACACACTGAGCTACCATATGATACAGCAAGCCCACTCCTTGGCCTATAACATAAGGAGATAGAACTGGAAAGACACAGGCAAGCAAATGTGCATTGCAGCAGTATTACAATAACCAAGACATGGAGGCAACCAAAAAGTCCATCAAGAGGTGCGTGGCCAAAGAATAACTGGTACACGTACAGGTGGAATATTAGCCAGGGAAAAAACCAAAACAATGCCATTTGCAGCACTGTGTATGATTCTTGAGTTAATCAGGCAAATTGTACTAAGTCAGAAAGCAAAAGACACATATCCTATAATATCACTTATAGGTCTTAGCTAAAAATTGATACCAATGAAGATATTTCCACAGAGAAATGCAATCACAGATTCATTAAACAAACTTAGGGTTCACCAAATGGAAAGGTGTGAGGATTGGATACATTAGGATATTGGGGTTAAGATAGATATAGAAACACATGTGAAATATGTAATCACCAAAGACCTACGTAATACCAAGACAAGACTACTCAACATGGTGTCATAACCTACATGGGAAAATGATCCAAAGAAGAATAGATATATGTATATGTTTAAAAGAACCACATCTTGCACACCTAGAAGAAACAAAACATTTTAATCAAATTTGCTCTGACAAAAAATAAAAATTAAATTAAAAAAAGAACAAGAAGTAATGAGACATAAACTTAAGGGGCTTTGTGCTGGCACATTGCATTCTAATTTACAACCAGAACATGACTTCCATTAAGGCTCTGTCATCACTAATAAAGCAGCTTTATAAGCAATGTTGAAGGTAGCTTAAAAGAAGTCTCACTAATTATTGATAGTAACAAGGAAACAAAGAAAAGTAAAAATCTCACTGCAAAAAGTATACATAGGGTAAGGATAGTAGATCAAACACTGATTAAACTTCTGTAAAGAATAAAAGACAACAGTAGTATGTTTTGTTAAAAAAGAGAGGGCCCAAATAAATCTGAAATGAAAGAGATGATGTTACAACAGACACCACAGAAATACAAAGTATCCTAAGATACACACAGGGTAACTCAGGGCTCAGACTGGACAGAGCCCACTCTCCAGTCCCCTGTACATGACTTACAGGAGCCTCAGGAACTGAGGAGGAGGTCCCTGAGGAGAGGCTCAAGATAGAATATGGTAGGCATTAACATGACTGCATTCATCTTAAACATGCCTGAACTACATTCACACGAGATGATTTTGTCCTGTATGTACATCGGCACCTATAGCCGGAACTGCAGATCTTTGGCTTCAACACCTCTACTGACAACATTAGCTTCACCTGCTGTGGACCGTCTCCTATAGGATTTCTAGAATCACAAAACATCGAAGCTTCACAGGACCCAGAGTCTGTGCGACTCCACACAGAGTCTCAGAGTCTCAACTCCACTCAGATACTCCACTCTTGGAGGGCACACACAAAGTAGTGTGCACATCAGGACCCAGGGGAAGGAGCAGTGACCCCGTAGGGGAATGACCAGAACTACCTGCTACTTTTAGAGGGTCTCCTGCAGAGGCAGCTGGTGGCTGTGGCTGTGGCTCACCGTGAGGACAACAACACTGGCAGCAGAAGTTCTGGGAAATACTCCTTGGTGTGAGCCCTCCCAGAGTCCGCCATTAGCCCCACCAAGAGCAAGGTAGGCTCCAGTGCTGGGTCGCCTCAGGCCAAACAACCAACAGGGAGGGAACCCAGCCCCATGCATCAGCAGACAAGCAGATTCAACTTTTTATTAAAGTTTTATTTAATCCGTAGACAAGCGGATTAAAGCTCTGCCCACCAAAGCAACACCCAGCTCTACCCACCACCAGTCCCTCCCATCAGGAAGCTTGCACAAGCCTCTAAGATAGACTCATCCACCAGAGAGCAGACAGCAGAAGCAAGAAGAACTACAATTCTGCAGCCTGTGGAAGGAAAACCACATTCACAGAAAGATAGACAAAATGAAAAGGCAGAGGACTTTATACCAGATCAAGGAACAAGATAAAACCCCAGAAAAAAACGGAATGAGGTGGAGATAGGGAACCTTCCAGAAAAAGAATTCAGAATAATGATAGTGAAGTTGAGCCAAGACCTTAGAAAAAGAAAGGAGGCAAAGATCGAGAAGACACAAGAAATGCTTAACAAAGACCTAGAAGAATTAAGGAACAAACACCTAGAAGAGTTAAAGAACAAACAAACAGAGGTGAACAATGTAATAACTGAAATGAAAAATACACTAGAAGGAATCAGTAGCAGAATAACTGTGGCAGAAGAACGGATAAGTGGCCTGGAAGACAGAAAGGTGGAAATCACTGCCATGGAACAGAATAAAGAAAAAGAATGAAAATAAATGAAGACACCCCAAGAGTCCTCTGGGACAACATTAAACGCAACAACATTCGCATTATAGGGGTCCCAGAAGGAGAAGAGAGAGAGAAAGGACCCGAGAATATATTTGAAGAGATTATGGTCAAAAACTTCCCTAGCATGGGAAAAGAAATAGCCACCCAAGTCCAGAAGCACAGAGTGTCCCAGGCAGGAGAAACCAAAGGAGAAAAATGACAAGACACATAGTAATCAAATTGACAAAAATTAACGACAAAGAAAAATTATTGAAAGCAGCAAGGGAAAAATGACAAATAACATACAAGGGAAATCCCATAAGGATAACAGCTGATTTCTCAGCAGAAAATCTACAAGCCAGAAGGAAGTGGCATGATAAATTTAAAGTGATGAAAGGGAAGAACCTACAACCAAGGGTACTGCACCCTGCAAAGAGCTCATTCAGATTTGATGGAGAAATCAAAAGCCTTACAGACAAGCAAAAGCTAAGAGAATTCAGCACCATGCAACCAGCTCTACACCAAATGCTAAAAGAACTTCTCTAAGTGGGAAACACAAGAGAAGAAAAGGACCCACCAAGACAAACCCATAACAATTAAGAAAATAGTAGTAGGAACATACATATCGATAATTACCTTAAACGTGAATGCACTAAATGTTCCAACCAAAAGACATAGACTGGCTGAATGGATACAAAAACAAGACCCATATATATGCTGTCTACAAGAGACCCATTTCAGACCTAGGGACACATACAGACTGAAAGTGAGGCGATGGAAAAATATATTCTATGCTAATGAAAATCAAAAGAAAGCTGGAGTAGCAATACTCATATCAGATAAAATAGACTTTAAAATAAAGAATGTTACAAGAGACAAGGAAAGACACTACATAATGGTCAAGGGATCAATCCAAGAAGAAGATATAACAATTATAAATATATATGTACCCAACATAGGAGCACCTCAATGTATAAGGCAACTGCTAACAGCTATAAAAGAGGAAATCGACAGTAACACAATAATAGCGGGGGACTTTAACAGCTCACTTACACCAGTGGAGATCAGCCAGACAGAAAATTAATAAGGAAACACAAGCTTTAAATGACACAATAGACCAGATAGAGTTCATTGATATTTATAGGACATTCCATCCAAAAACAGCAGATTACACGTTCTTCTCAACTGCACACGGAACATTCTCCAGGATAGATCACATCTTGGGTCACAGATAAAGCCTCAGTAAATTTAAGAAAACTGAAATCATATCAAGCAGCTGTTCCGACCACAATGCTATGAGATTAGAAATCAATTACACGGAAAAAACTGTAAAAAACACAAACACATGGAGGCTAAACAATACGTTACTAAATAACCAAGAGATCACTGAAGAAATCAAAGGGGAAATCAAAAACTACCTAGAGACAAATGACAACCAAAACACGATGATCCAAAACCTATGGGATGCAGCAAAAGGAGTTCTAAGAGGGAAGTTTATAGCAATACAAGCCTACCTCAAGAAACAAGAAAAATCTCAAATAAACAATCTAACCTTACACCTAGAGGAACTAGAGAAAGAAGAACAAAACCCAAAGTTAGTAGAAGGAAAGAAATCCTAAAGATCAGAGCAGAAATAAATGAAATAGAAACAAAGAAAACGGAAGCAAAGATCATCAAAACTAAAAGCTGGTTCTTTGAGAAGATAAGCAAAAATGATCAACCTTTAGCCACACTCAAGAAAAAGAGGGAGAGGACGCAAATCAACAAAATTAGAAGTGAAAAAGGAGAAGTTACAACAGACACCACAGGAATACAAAGCATCCTAAGAGACTACTACAAGCAACTCTGTGCCAATAAAATGGACAATCTGGAAGAAATGGACAAATTCTTAGAAAGGTATAACCTTCTAAGACTGAACCAGGAAGAAATAGAAAATATGAACAAACCTATCACAAGCAATGAAATTGAAACTGTGATTAAAAATCTTCCAACAAACAAAAGTCCAGAACCAGATGGCATTACAGGTGAATTCTATCAAACATTTAGAGAAGAGCTAACACCCAACCTTCTCAAATTCTTCAAAACAATTGCAGGGGAAGGAACACTCCCAAACTCATTCTATGAGACCACCATCACCCTGATACCAAAATCAGACAGAGATACTACAAGGAAAGAAAATTATAGACCAATATCCCTGATGAATATAGATGCAAAAATCCTCAACAAAATACTAGCAAACAGAATCGAACAACACATTAAAAGGATCATACACCATGATCAAGTGGGGTTTATCCCAGGGATGCAAGGATTCTTCAATATACACAAATCAATGTGATACACCATATTAACAAATTGTAGAATAAAACCATATGGTCATCTCAATAGATGAAGGAAAAGATTTTGAGAAAATTCAACACTCATTTACGATAAAAACTCTGCAGAGTGTGGGCATAGACGGAAACTACCTCAACATAATAAAGGCCATATATGACAAACCCACAGCAAACAGCATTCTCAATGGTGAAAAACTGAAAGCGTTTCCTCTAAGATCAGGAACAAGACGAGGATGTCCACTCTCACCACTGCTATTCAACATAGTTTTGGAAGTCCTAGCCATGGCAATCAGAGAAGAAAAAGAAATAAAAGGAATACAAAACGGAAAAGAAGAAGTAAAATTGTCACTGTTTGCAGATGACATGATATCATAGATAGAGAATCTTAAAGATGCCACCAGAAAACCACTGGAGCTAATCAATGAATTTGGTAAAGTTGCAGGATACAAAATTAATGCACAGAAATTGCTTGCATTCCTATACACTAACAATGAAAGATCAGAAAGAGAAATTAAGGAAACAATCCCATTACCACTGCAACAAAAAGAATAAAATACCTAGGAATAAACCTACCTAAGGAAGTAAAAGACCTGTACTCAGAAAACTATAAGACACTGATGAAAGAAATCAAAGATGATATAAACAGATGGAGACATATACCATGTCCTTGGATTAGAAGAATCAATATTGTGAAAATGACTATACTACCCAAAGCAATCTACAGATTCAATGCAATCCCGATCAAAATACCTTTGGCATTTTCTACAGAACAAGAAAAAAAATCTTAAAATTTGTAGGGAGACACAAAAGACCCTGGATAGCCAAAGCAGTCTTGAGGGGGAAAAAAAAGAGCTGGAGGAATCAGACTTCCAGACTTCAGACTATATTACAAAGCTACAGTAATCAAGATAATATGGTACTGACACAAACACAGAAATATAGGTCAATAGAAAAGGATAGAAAGCACAGAGATAAACCCACGTACCTATGGTTAACTAATCTATGAAAAAGGAGGCAAGGGTATACAATGGAGAAAAGACAGTGTCTTCAGTAAGTGGTGCTGGGAAAACTGGACAGCTACATGTAAAAGAATGAAATTAGTACACTCCCTAACACCATACACAAAAGTAACTCAAAATGGATTAGAGACCTAAATATAAGACCAGCCACTATAAAACTCTTAGAAGAAAACATAAGCAGAACAGTCTATGACATAAATCACAGCAAGATCCTTTTTGACCCACCTCCTAGAGAAATGGAAATAAAAACAAAAATTAAAAAATGGGACCGAATGAAACATAAATTCTTTTGCACAGCAAAGGAAAACTTAAGCAAGATGAAAAGACAACCATCAGAATGGGAGAAAATATTTTCAAATGAAGCAAATGGCAAAGGATTAATCTACAAAAAGCAGCTCATGTAGCTCAATATCACAAAACCAAACAACCCAATCCAAAAATGGGCAGAGGACCTAAATAGAAATTTCTCCAAAGAAGATATACAGGTTGCCAACAAACACATGAAAGGATGCTGAGCATCACTAATCATTAGAGAAATGCAAATCAAAACTACAGTGAGGTATCACCTCACACCAGTCAGAATGGCCATCATCAAAAAATCTACCAACAGTAAATGCTGGAGAGGCATTTATTGGAGAAAAGGGAACCCTCTTGCACTGTAGGTGGGAATGTAAATTGATATAGCCACTAGGGAGAACGGTATGGGGCTTCCTTAAAAACTAAAAATAGAACTACCATACAACCCAGCAAACCCACTCCTGGACATTTACCCTGAGAAAACCATAATTCAAAAAGAGTCATGTACCACAATGTTCACTGTAGCTCTATTTACAATAGCCAGGACATGGAAGCAACCTAAGTGTCCATCAACAGATAAATGGAAAAAGAAGATGTGGCACATATATACGATGGAACATTATTCAGCCATAAAAAGAAACGAAATTGAGTTATTTTTAGTGAGGTGGATGGATCTAGAGTCTGTCCTACAGAGTGAAGTAAGTCAGAAAGAGAAAAACAAATACCATATGCTAACACATATATATGGAATCTAAAAAAAAAAAGTTTATGAAGAACCTAGGGGCAGGAAAGGATTAAGGACACAGACGTAGAGAAAGGACTTGAGGACATGGGGAGAGGGAAGGGTAAGCTGGGACAAAGTGAGAGAGTGGTATGGACATATATACACTACCAAATGTAAAATTGATAGCTACTGGGAAGCAGCCACATAGCACAGGGAGATCAGCTCTGTGCTTTGTGACCACCTAAAAGGGTGGGATAAGGGAGTGAGAGGGAGGTGCAAGAGGGAGGGGATATGGTGTTATATGTATACGCATAGCTGATTCACTTTTTTATACAGCAGAAACTAACACACAATTGTAAAGCAATTATACTCCAATAAAGATGTAAAGAAAAAAAAAAAAAAGAAAGAAAGCCCAGAGATAAACCTACACACCTATGGCCCGCTAATCTATGACAAAGGAGGCAAGGGTATACAATGGAGAAAAGACAGTCTCTTCAATAAGTGGTGCTGGGAAAAATGGACAGCTACATGTAAAAGAATGAAATTAGAACACTCCCTAACACCATACACAAAAAATAAACTCCAAATGGATTAGAGACCGAAATGTAAGACCGGACACTATAAAACTCTTAGAGGAAAACATAGGAAGAATACTCTTTGACATAAATCACAGCAAGATATTTTTTGATCCACCTCCTAGAGTAATGGAATAAAAAAAAAAAAAAAAAAACAAATGGAAGCAAATGAAACCTAAAAGCTTTTGCAAAGCAAAGGAAACTACAAACAAGACGAAAAGACAACCCTCAGAATGGGAGAAAATATTTGCAAACGAATCAATGGACAAAGGATTAATCTCCAATGTATATAAACAGCTCATGCAGCTCAACAGTAAAAAAACAAACAAACCAATCCAAAAATGGGCAGATGACGTAAATAGACATTTGTCCCAAGAAGACATACAGATGACCAAGAAACACATGAAAAGCTACTCAACATCACTAATTATTAGAGAAATATAAACCAAAACTACAATGAGGTATCACCTCACACGAGTTAGAATGGGCATCATCAGAAAATCTACAAACAACAAATGCTGGAGAGGGTGTGGAGAAAAGGGAACCCTCTTACACTATTTGTGGGAATGTAAATTGATACAGTCACTATGGAGAACAGTATGGAGGTTCCTTAAAAAACTAAAAATAGAATAACCATATGACCCAGCAATCCCACTACTGGCCATATACCCAGAGAAAACCATAATTCAAAAAGACATATTCACCACAATATTCATTGCAGCACTATTTACAATAGCCAGGTCATGGAAGCAACCTAAATGCCCATAGACAGACGAACGGAAAAGATGTGCTACATATATAAAATGGAATATTACTCAGCCATAAAAAGGAATGAAATTGGGTCATTTGTAGAGACGTGGATAGATCTAGAGACTGTCATACAGAGTGAAGTAAGTCAGAAAGAGAAAAACAAATATCGTATATTAACGCATACATGTAGAACCTAGAAAAATGGTAAAGATGAACTGGTTTGCAAGGCAGAAATAGAGACACAGATGTAGAGAACAAATGTATGGACACCAAGGGGGGAAAGTGGCAGGGTGGTGGTGGTGGGATGAATTGCAACCCTGGGATTGACACATATACACTTATATGTATAAAATAGATAACCAATAAGAGCCTGCTGTATAAAAAAATGAATAAAATAAATTCAAAAATTAAAAAATAAATAATACTTAAGAAAATAAAACAGAAAAAAAAGTTCTGTCCTTCCCATAGACGTATTTATATGAATGAATGATTTCCATGCTTATATCCATAAATACAAAAAGAGGAATAAAACTTACCTTGAACCAAAAAAGAAAAAAAAAAAAAACTGAACCCACTGGTCATACAGAGGAAAACCCTATCAGCGCACTTGCTCCAGTGGTAAACAATTCTTAAGTTGGTCACAGGTGGGGAATCATCTCCCATGCAGCCAGCAGCCCCCACACAAGGAGCGTCCTCATTGCAAAGCTGGGGGACCGTGAGGAGGCGTCTCTGACTAAACGTGAGCTGAGCCCCAGGCCAGCTGCTGCTGAACTTTTCCCACCGTTCCCAGGTAAAACACCTGAATGTGTGCAAAGACTAAAAACTAGAGGAAGGGGCTTGGAGTCACACCAGCGACAGCACGCAGGCCGACTTGGTGCCTGCAGGCCAGCCAGGATGGTCCTGGCCCCGGGCGCTCGTCTGGAAACTTTCCATTTCCCTGCCTGAGGTACCCCTCCTGTCCCGGCCCCCACTGCTTTTTTCCTTCCTTACCTCTGCCCGGGGAGAAATTCCAGCAGCAAGTATGGGTGACACATCCTCTTCTTTAGCAGGTGGCAGCCCGGCAACTCCTGCAGAAAGTCCAGTAGAGCCCCAGTCACAACGGGCCACTCATAGAGCCATGGGCCCTACTGCCTCCCACCAGCCCAACCCCGAGACTGCTGACGGGGCAGAGAATATGGCGTCAGGCACAGCTGCAGAGGCTTTTGCTGCCTGGAGGGGTGTTTATATTGACCTCAACCCAGGCACACCTGGGAAGGGCTGGCCGGCCGGGTCAGGCTGCCCAGGTCAGCCAATCCTCGCCCCTCAGGGGCTCAGATTTGCAGAAAATGGGCCTTGCTGCACCGGCCAGATCCAAGGAACAGGTGTAGGGTCCCGAGAGTCAGGATAGATAAGGGGCGGCAGCCCTGGCTTGTTTTCTAATCATTTTATCTGGTCCAGGAGTGGGAGACAACTTCAAGAAGACCCTCTGCTAATGAGAGGAACCCAGGAGTCAGGGAGAGGAGGGGTGGTGGGTGGAGACAGAGGCCTGGTGCCCCGGCTGCTGTGGAAGCCCCTAGAAGACCAGGCAGAGGGAGGCCGCACAGAGTGAAGCCTAGGGTCACAGACCTGTTGGAGCTGCTGTTTATTAGTTCAAGCTCTGCTCTGAGGTGCTCTGTGTCAGCTCTGAGTGACAGGTGTGCTGGGGGTGCTCTGCAATGAGGGCTATATGCACAGTTCCTGTGTGCCCAGCCCTGTCGGGGTACCTGTCCACGGGAGCTCCATATCCAGGGAGGGGCATGCCCACGAGAGCCCCGTGGGCTGCTGCGTACCTGCCCAGGTGAGCTCCATATCCTGGGAGGGGCCTGACCATGATGGCCCCATGGGCTGCTGGGTACCTGCCCAGGTGAGCTCCATATCCTGGGAGGGGCCTAACCACCACAGCCCCGTGGGCTGCTGGGTACCTGCCCAGGTGAGCTCCATATCCTGGGAGGGACCTGACCACAAGAGCCCCGTGAGCTGCTGGGGACCTGGTAGAGGACGCCAGGACAGTCAGTGAAGCCACAGAGGATATACATCTAGTAGTTCCTAATTCCTACACCCTGCTGGTCATTCTACCATCCACCAGGACATGGTATTCTGTATTAGACTTCAATGATGCCTTCTTCTGTATTCCATTCGTCCCAGAGTCACAAGAAATTTTGGCTGTGAGTGGCAGGACTCAACATACAACAAAAACAATACTGCTGGGCCGTCCTGCCCCAGGGGTTCAAAAATTCCCACACCATCTTTGGGGAAATGTTAGCTAAAGACCTAAAAAATCTACCTCTGGAGAAGGGAACCCTCCTTCAATATGCAGATGACATTCTGATCACCAGCCCGACTAAGGAGGCCTCTGAACTACCTAGCCAATAAAAGATAGAAGGTGTCCAAGAAAAAGGCTCAAATATCACAAACTAAGGTGACCTTCCTGGGCTTCATTCGCTCAGAATGTCGGAGAAGCCCACCCCAGGAAAGGGAAGAAGCCATTTGCAGCCTCACCCTTCCTGAAACTAGAAGACAGCTTAGGGGTTCCTGGGGAGACCGGGGTTTGCTGCATCTGGATCCCTAACTACAGTCTAATAGCTGGGCCTCTATATGAAACACTGAAAGGAAAAGATGATGATCCTTTTGAATAGAATCCAGAAGCGGCCTTTCAAGAATGGAAAGAGCAGTCAGTTCAGATCCTTGCCCTGGACCTCCCTAAGTTAGCTAAACCCTTTGACCTTTACATTCCTGGTCCAAGGCGAATCGCCCTTGGAGTATTAGTGCAAAAACTGGGACCACTTGAAATGGAACAATGCAAGAATGCCCTCCAGGCATTGGCCAGCCACCCCATCCGACCAGGATACTGGGGGTATCTAAAAACCTGGAAATCAGCAGCCCGCAAGGCCAGCTCCCTCCTAAGGGAAAAGGACGCCACTTGGTGATCCTAACCACCCACCATGCCCTGAAGTTGCAGGGATTGCTCCGTGGGCACAATGACCTCGAGTGAGGAGGCCCTCCAACACCAACCTCCAGAGAGAAAACCTGGAGCAATGGGCCCCCATGACGACTCGTTTGACCATCACTTGACCTGGAGCTTCTCTCAGAAAACAACAAGAGTGTGTCCCAAAAGAGCAGACTATTGCTTACAGGACTTACTGCACCCAGAGCGGAGCTAATAAACTTGGCAGGGGAACCGTAAATAACGCTGCCACCATAGAAAAGCCTACAGACACCGCGGTGACGGCGGCCAATGAGACCGGCTGCACTCCTGGCTACTTCAAAAGGCCGTTGACTGAGTGGCCGTGAAGGTCCTGGATCACCACCGGCCCTGGACTGTCTGGGAGTTGAGCAAGCAGGGCTCTGACACCTGGTGTTGTTTGTACGTTAATTCAGTGGCCTAACTGAAGAAAGCGCAGAGTACTGGTCAGAGCATCTAGGCTAGCAGGAACTGTCAGCCTAAGGGGGCCGAACCAATGTGGAGCATGGTAAAACGGCCCACCCCACCCCCAGCGTCTCTGCACATCTCTTTCCTGGACCCTTAAAGGTCATTAGAATCTATAAAACTTCCAATGCTGGTGCTCAGGCAGACGAGCAGTGAGGGAGGAGGCCTGGGGACAATCAACCTCACCTGGAGGCTGCTTGGGAGAAGTCCTCCCCCTCGCCCCGGGTATGAGGACACCCAACTCAGCACGAAGCATTTACAGAAGAGGTGTCTGCACCCTCAGCACCCCAAGAATGAGGAATGGGACAAAAGGCAGAGGAGGGCTTTGTCACTGGCAAAGCCCATGAAAAATTCCTGGGAGATGAAAATAGAATCTGGGCAATAAAATAAAGTCTAACCATTTTTTCCTTTGTGCTTTGTCTAATTTCACTTGCTCCTAGGTTTCCACATGCAGAGGTCCCACACCCGACACTTCAGACCCGATTTCCTAGTGCAAAATGGCTGGGCCGACACCTCAGCTCGTTGGGGGCCCCGTGCAGACTCTGCGACATAGAGCCTGAGCTCCAGCCAACCCGGCCCTCGAGAGCTCCGCCCCCTCCCTCCCGCTGACGGTGCCAGGATCTCTACACAGCAGCCCGGCCCACAACCCGCAGGGAAGCACACACTCTCACCTCTCCATTCTCTGATCAAAATATAAAGTTTTCCTTTGCTTCTGAACCAAAGTCAGTCTCGATCTGTTGGCTCCAATGACACTAGGCAGGGAGACCCTTGTTGGGGCCCACTCTGCAGGATCAGTAACAGAATTTGAGAACATTGTAACTTCAAAGAACAGATGTGCGAGCCAAACTGTAATTAACATAGAGCAGTGTATAAGGCTCGTGTAAAATAAGATGTTTCTAACACTTCCATTTGATATTTCCATCACTTTATTATAAGCAAGTTCAGTGGAGGGGTTTGTCTTATTTGTCAGGTCAACAGTAGAGAAATGCAGTGATTTCTTTCCAAGGATGTACATCTAATAATCTTGGTTGAAGTTTCAACCTTGTTTTGACTGATTTTCCATTGAAAATGATACCTCTCTTTCAGCTCCTAGATTTCTGAGAAGTATAAAATCTTATATTTTTTATTACCAAAGGGGAAAGGTGGGAGGAGGGATAAATTAACAGTTTCAGATTAACATATACACACTGCTATGTATAAAATATATCATCAACAAGGAACTACTGTATAACACAGGGAACTATACTCAATATTTTGTAATGACCCCTAAGGGGAAATAATCTGAAAAACAATAGATATCTATATCGACATCATCTATCAACTACAGATAAAATGGAAACTAAAGGAGGCCGATGGTGAGCGTTTCTGAACCTGAAGACTTCAATCATCTAAAGTTCGGACTCTGCCTACGGCCCAAGTCCCTTAATGAACACACATGTACCAGTAGCTTAAAAATTCCCCAGATTGGAGTTCGGGGAGACACTGATTTGGAAAAATCCCTGGTGTTCTCCTTACATACACGGGACCTTTCCTACAGCTAAAACATGCCTGTGACACCCAGAAGATGGAACACGGTTGGATCAGGGAGATTTTGGAAAAGGCACCAAAACTCCTAATTTCCTGGTTGTTGGGGTCACACCTCCAGCCTTTTTCCTTAAAATCTCCCCACCTGAGGATGTCAGCACCTTCAACATCCAGTTGCACAAAATTTGGAATTTTTCGAAAGGAAGAAGGGGAAGGAGGAGAAACAAGGAGAGCCAAGCCCTAGATGTTCGGACAGGCACATGTCACTCTAATTTCCAATCAGGAAGAAGAATTAAGCAAAGGCTTAGCCTGCCACCGGGAACCAGAGTAGGGCCAGAAGCAAAGCAGCGGTTCTGCGGACAGCTCCCAAAAAAGCGAGTTGAAAAATGGAGCTCAGGGGCACTGCAATTCACAAACCTGCAAAGTTATAAATTATAACTATCGTCCAAAACTATATTGAGGGAAGGCAACGAACAGGATTGGAAAGCAAGGCAGAATTGCAGGAAACAGATTTCAGGAGTTAGATTCGAATAGCCCCTAAAGCACATGAAAAGCGGCCAAAAGTCGACAACGATGCACATGGCCAAAAAGAGCATATGTGTTTTTTTTCTGAATAAATTCAGGAAAAAACGCATAGGCCCTTTTTGGCCAACCAAGCAAGCCGGAAATGCAATGCAGCACTACAAAGAAGTCTCACTTCCCATCGGTCAAAAGGGCCTTCCTAAAAAAGTGTAAAAAAAATACAGGAGAGGCCAGGGAGGAAAGGGAGCATTGTTACACTGATGGTCGGGATGTAAATTGCCAATGGCGACTCTGGAGAACGGTACGGTGTTTCCTAAAACATCTAAAAAACACAGCTAGAGAGAAAGGGGCACATCCATTCATGGGCGTATAAATTGGAAAAATTAAAATCAACAAGACACAGGCACCCCAAAGTTTAGGGCTGCTCTGGTTACAAGAACCTCCACTTGTGTACATCTTAAATATCCCAGGGATGAGAAAAATGGTAAAGAAGTTGTGGTACTTATGTACAATGGAATATCACTCAGCCATGAAATCAATATCATAAGGCTAGTAGCAGCATGATGAGTGGATTTAGGTACGACGATTCTAAGTGAAATAAGTCACACAGAAAAAGACACTTATCATAAGATATCACTTATAGAGGGAATGTAAAAACCGTTAGCCTTAAACTGAATTACAAAACAGAACACAGTCACCCATTTTAAAAACACACTATGGCTGCTTAACGGGAAAGGTGAGGTGGGGTGATGCATAAAACAAGGGTTTCAAATTAGCTCAGATACCGTTCCATAAACCCAATATGTAGTAGACAAGACCTACTCCTTGCTCAGTGAACTAGACTCAACACCCCCTATTCAGCGCACAAGAATATATCTGAGTAGTAAGAATCTGAAAACCTATGTATTGATCTCTCTCTGGAAGAGAGTCAAGTGAGTGTAAAGCGGCATAAACACAGCCGTGAAAAGCAGCTAAAACCCATTTTAAAAATAAATTACTTTTAAAAACCCGTAAAACAAAGACAGTGTAAGAGAGAGTAATTCTTACAAAATTCGTTCAGGGGTTGTGATGCAACCTGGATTGACCATATCTAGACCCACAGCTGGATGAGACATAAGGGTGGACACTCTTGGGGCTGAGAGTTTTGGTGAGGTTGGGTGAGCAAACGCAGACCCTTTAAAGTAATACTGCGTGGTCCCCATCCCATGGGTCCCAAATCTCCAGGTTCAAGGGCATCTTCCTACATCAAAAACATGCATGAGTAACCCAGATCATGGTACACTGTCTGATCGGGAAAGGTTTCTGAAACGCACCTCATTTCTCATCTCCTTGTGCTCGGGTTCGCCATTCCAGCTTCTTAACTAGTAATCTCCCTACATGGAGAAACAGCACCTTTAAGCTCCTGTTCCATACAGGTTGCAATTTGTCCTGAGGATGAACGGGAAGAGGGGCAACCAATGAGAGACTAGATCTAGGTGTTGGGACAGGCACAGGTCACTCTATTTTCCCATCAGGAAGAAGAAATAACCACAGGCTCAGCCTGCCGCCCGGAACCAGAATAGGGCCTGAGGCAATCCCGAACTTCTGCGGCCAGCTCCCAAAAAAGCCAGTTGAAAAATGGAGCACATGGGCACTGCAATTCACAAACCTGCAGAGTTATAAATGATAACTCTCGTCCACAAATATATTGAGGGAAGGCAACGAAGAGGAATTGAAAGCAAGGCAGAACTGCAGGAAACACATTTCAGGAGGTAGATTCGAATCGCCTTTAAAGCACATGAAAAGCGGCAAAACGTCGACAATGATGCCCTTGGCCAAAAAGGGCGTATGCGTTTTTTCCTGAATATATTCAGGAAAAAACGCATACGCCCTTTTTGGCCAACCAAGCAACCTGGAAAGGCAAATCAGCGCTACAAAGAAGTCTCGCTTTCGATCCGTCAAAAGGGCCATGCTGAAAAAAGTGTCAAAACCACAAATGCAGGACAGGCCAAGGAGAAATGGGAGCCTTGCCACGCTGATGGGCGGTATGTAAATTGCCAACAGCCACTCTGGAGAAGTGTACGGTGTGTACTGAAACATCGAAAAAACACAGCTTAGGGAGCATAGGGCACTTCCACTCATGGGCGTATAAATTGGGAAAACTAAAAATCACAAGACACAGGCACCACAAAGTTTAGGGCTGCTCTGTTGACAAGAACCTCCACTTCATGACACCTTAAATATCCCAGGAAAGAGAAAAATGGATAAAGAAGTTGTGGTCCTTATGTACAATGGAATATCACTCAGACATGAAATCAATGTCATAAGGCTAGTAGCAGCATGATGAGTGGATTTAGGTACGACGACTCTAAGTGAAATAAGTCACACAGAAAAAGACACTTATCGTAAGCTATCACTTATAGAGGGAATGTAAAAACTGCTACACTTGAACTGAATTACAAAAGAGAACAGAGTCACACGTTTAGAAAACACGCTATGGCTGCTTAACGGGAAAGGTGAGGTGGGGTGATGCATAAAACAAGGGTTTCAAATTAGCACAGATACCGTTCCATACACCCAATATGTAATAGACAAGACCTACTCCTTGCTCAGTGAACTGGACTCAACATCCCCTATTCACCACACAAGTATATATCTGACTAGTAAGAATCTTCAAACCTATGTATTGATATTTCTCTGGAAGTGTGTCAAGTGGGTGTAAAGCCGCATAAACACAGCCGTGAAAAGCAGCTAAACCCCATTATAAAAATAAATTACTTGTAAAAACCCGTAAAACAAAGACAGTGAAAGAGAGAGAAGTTCTTACACAGTTCGTTCAGGGGCCGTGATGCAACCTGGATTGACCAATTCTAGACCAACAGGTGGATGAGACCTAAGGGTGGACACTCTTGGGGCTGAAAGGTTGGGTGAGGTTGGGTGAGCAAACGCAGACCCTTTAAAGTAATACTGCGTGGTACCCATCCCATGGGTCCCAAATCTCTAGGTTCAAGGGCATCTTCCTGCATCGAAAACATGCATGAGAAACCCAGAAGATGGTACACCGTGTGATCGGGAAAGGTTTCTAAAACGCACCTCATTTCTCACCTCCTTGTGCTCGGGTTCGCCATTCCAGCTACTTTACTAGCAATCTCCCTTTTTGGAGAATCAGCACCTTTAACCTCCTGTTCTGTACAGGTTGCAATTTGTCCTGAGGATGAACGGGAAGAGGAGCAACCAATGAGAGACTAGATCTAGGTGTTGGGACAGGCACAGGTCACTCTATTTTCCCATTAGGAAGAAGAATTAACCACAGGCTCAGTCTGCCGCCCGGAACCAGAATAGGGCCTGAGGCAATCCCGCGCTTTTGCGGCCAGCTACCAAAAAAGCGAGTTGAAAAATGGAGCTCAGGGGCACTGCAATTCACAAACCTGCGGAGTTATAAATGATAACTCTAGTCCACAAATATATTGAGGGAAAGCAACGAAGAGGATTTGAAAGCAAGGCAGTATTGCAGGAAACAGATTTCAGGAGGTAGATTCGAATCGCCTTTAAAGCCCAAGAAAAGCGGCAAAACGTCGACAATGATGCCCTTGGCCAAAAAGGGCGTATGCGTTTTTTCCTGAATATATTCAGGAAAAAACGCATACGCCCTTTTTGGCCAACCAAGCAACCTGGAAAGGCAAATCAGCACTACAAAGAAGTCTCGCTTCCCATCGGTCAAAAGGGCAATGTTGAAAAATGTGTCAAAACCACAAATGCAGGACAGGCCATGGAGAAAAGGGAGCCTTGCTACGCTGATGGGCAGGATGTAAATTGCCAACAGTCACTCTGGAGAAGTGTACGGTGTGTCCTGAAACATCGAAAAAACACAGCTTAGGTAGCATAGGACACTTCCACTCATGGGCGTATAAATTGGGAAAACTAAAAATCAGCAAGACACAGGCACCCCAAAGTTTAGGGCTACTCTGTTGACAAGAACCTCCACTTCATGCCACCTTAAATATCCCAGGAAAGAGAAAAATGGATAAAGAAATTGTGGTTCTTATGTAAAATGGAATATCACTCTGCCATGAAATCAATGTCATAAGGCCAGTAGACGCAAGATGCGTGTACTTAGGTACGACGATTCTAAGGGAAATAAGTCACACAGAAAAAGACACTTATCAAAAGCTATCACTTATAGAGGGAATGTAAAAACCGCTACACTTGAATTGAATTACAAATTAGAACATAGTCACACATTTAAAACACACTATGGCTGCTTAACGGGAAAGGTGACGTGGGGTGATGCATAAAACAAGGGTTTCAAATTAGCTCAGATACCGTTCCATACACCCAATATGTAATAGAAAAGACCTACTCCTTGCTCAGTGAACTGGACTCAACACCCCCTATTCACCGCACAAGAATATATCTGACTAGTGAGAATCTTAAAACTTATGTATTGATATCTCTCTGGAAGTGAGTCAAGTGGGTGTAAAGCCGCATAAACACAGCTGTGAAAAGCAGCTAAACCCCATTATAAAAATAAATTAGTTTTAAAAACCCATGAAACAAAGACAGTGAAAGACAGAGAAATTCTTACAAAATTCATTCAGGGGTTGTGATGCAACCTGGATTGAAAATATCTAGACCCACAGTTGGATGAGACCTAAGGGTGGACACTCTTGGGGCTGACAGGTTTGGTGAGGTTGGGTGAGCAAACACAGACCCTTTAAGGTAATACTGCGTGGTACCCATCCCATGGGTCACAAATCTCCAGGTTCAAGGGCATCTTCCTACATCGAAAACTTGCATGAGGAACCCAGAGGATGGTACACCGTGTGATTTTGAAAGGTTTCTAAAACGCACCTCATTTCTCATCTCCTTGTGCTCGGGTTCGCCATTCCAGCTACTTTACTAGCAATCTCCCTACTTGGAGAATCAACACCTTTAACCTCCTGTTCTGTACAGGTTGCAATTTGTCCTGAGGATGAACGGGAAGAGGGGCAACCAATGAGAGACTAGATCTAGGTGTTGGGACAGGCACAGGTCACTCTATTTTCCCATCAGGAAGAAGAATTAAGCACAGGCTCAGCCTGCCGCCAGGAACCAGATTAGTGCCTGGGGCAATCCCGCGCTTCTGCGGCCAGCTCCGAAAAAAGCCAGTTGAAAAATGGAGCACATGGGCACTGCAATTCAAAAACCTGCAGAGTTATAAATGATAACTCTCGTCCACAAATATATTGAGGGAAGGCAACGAAGAGGATTTGAAAGCAAGGCAGAGTTGCATGAAACAGGTTTCAGGAGGTAGATTCGAATCGCCTTTCAAGCACATGAAAAGCGGCAAAACGTGGAAAATGATGCCCTTGGCCAAAAAGGGCGTATGCGTTTTTTCCTGAATATATTCAGGAAAAAACGCATACGCCCTTTTTGGTCAACCAAGCAACCTGGAAAGGAAAATCAGCGCTACAAAGAAGTCTCGCTTCCCATGGGTCAAAAGGGCCATGCTGAAAAAAGTGTCAAAACCACAAATGCAGGACAGGCCATGGAGAAATGGGAGCCTTGCCACGCTGATGGGCGGGATGTAAATTGCCAACAGCCACTCTGGAGAAGTATACGGTGTGGCCTGAAACATCGAAAAAACAAAGTTTATGGAGCATAGGGCACTTCCACTCATGGGCGTATAAATTGGGAAAACTAAAAATCAGCAAGACTCAGGCACCCCAAAGTTTAGGGCTGCTCTGTTGACAAGAACCTCCACTTCACGAAACCTTAAATATCCCAGGAAGGAGAAAAATGGATAAAGAAGTCGTGGTCCTTATGTACAATGGAATATCACTCAGCCATGAAATCAATGTCATAAGGCTAGTAGCAGCATGATGAGTGGATTTAGGTACGACGACTCTAAGTGAAATAAGTCACACAGAAAAATACACTTATCAAAAGCTATGACTTATAAAGGGAATGTAAAAACCGCTACAATTGAACTGAATTAAAATCACAACAGAGTCACACATTTAGAAAACACACTATGGCTGCTTAACGGGAAAGGTGACGTGGGGTGATGCATAAAACAAGGGTTTCAAATTAGCTCAGATACCGTTCCATACACCCAATATGTAATAGACAAGACCTACTCCTTGCTCAGTGAACTGGACTCAACACCCCCTATTCACCACACAAGAATATATCTGACTAGTGAGAATCGTAAAACTTATGTATTGATATCTCTCTGGAAGTGAGTCAAGTGGGTGTAAAGCCGCATAAACACAGCCGTGAAAAGCAGCTAAACCCCATTATAAAAATAAATTAGTTTTAAAAACCCATGAAACAAAGACAGTGAAAGAGAGAGAAATTCTTACAAAATTCATTCAGGGGCTGTGACGCAACCTGGATTGACCATATCTAGACCCACAGCTGGATGAGACATAAGGGTGGACACTCTTGGGGCTGAGAGGTTTGGTGTGGTTGGGTGAGCAAATGCAGACCCTTTAAAGTAATACTGTGTGGTACCCATCCCATGGGTCCCAAATCTCCAGGTTCAAAGGCATCTTCCTACATCGAAAACATGCATGAGAAACCCAGAAGATGGTACACCGTGAGATTGGGAAAGTTTCTAAAACGCACCTCATTTCTCAACTCCGTGTGCTCGGGTTCCCCATTCCAGCTACTTTACTAGCAATCTCCCTACTTGGAGAATCAGCACCTTTAACCTCCTGTTCCATACAGGTTGCAATTTGTCCTAAGGATGAATGGGAAGAGGGGCAACCAATGAGAGACTAGATCTAGGTGTTGGGACAGGCACAGGTCACTCTATTTTCCCATCAGGAAGAAGAATTAACCACAGGCTCAGCCTGCCGCCCGGAACCAGAATAGGGCCTGAGGCAAACCCGCGCTTCTGCGGCCAGCTCCCAAAAAAGCCAGTTGAAAAATGGAGCACATGGGCACTGCAATTCACAAACCTGCAGAGTTATAAATGATAACTCTCGTCCACAAATATATTGAGGGAAGGCAACGAAGAGGATTTGAAAGCAAGGCAGTATTGCAGGAAACAGATTTCAGGAGGTAGATTCGAATCGCCTTTAAAGCTCAAGAAAAGGGGCAAAACGTTGACAGTGATGCCCTTGGCCAAAAAAGGCGTATGCGATTTTTCCTGAATATATTCAGGAAAAAACGCATACGCCCTTTTTGGCCAACCAAGCAACCTGGAAAGGCAAATCAGCACTACAAAGAAGTCTCGCTTCCCATCGGTCAAAAGGGCAATGCTGAAAAATGTGTCAAAACCACAAATGCAGGACAGGCCATGGAGAAATGGCAGCCTTGCTACTCTGATGGGCAGGATGTAAATTGCCAACAGCCACTCTGGAGAAGTGTACGGTGTGTCCTGAAACATCGAAAAAACACAGCTTAGGTAGCATAGGACACTTCCACTCATGGGCGTATAAATTGGGAAAACTAAAAATCAGCAAGACACAGGCACCCCAAAGTTTAGGGCTACTCTGTTGACAAGAACCTCCACTTCATGACACCTTAAATATCCCAGGAAAGAGAAAAATGGATAAAGAAGTCGTGGTCCTTATGTACAATGGAATATCACTCAGACATGAAATCAATGTCATAAGGCTAGTAGAAGCAAGATGAGTGGAGTTAGGTACGACGATTCTAAGTGAAATAAGTCACACAGAAAAAGACACTTATCAAAAGCTATCACTTATAGAGGGAATGTAAAAACCGCTACACTTGAATTGAATTACAAATTAGAACATAGTCACACATTTAAAACACACTATGGCTGCTTAACGGGAAAGGTGACGTGGGGTGATGCATAAAACAAGGGTTTCAAATTAGCTCAGATACCGTTCCATACACCCAATATGTAATAGAAAAGACCTACTCCTTGCTCAGTGAACTGGACTCAACACCCACTATTCACCGCACAAGAATATATCTGACTAGTGAGAATCTTAAAACTTATATATTGATATCTCTCTGGAAGTGAGTCAAGTGGGTGTAAAGCCGCATAAACACAGCTGTGAAAAGCAGCTAAACCCCATTATAAAAATAAATTAGTTTTAAAAACCCATGAAACAAAGACAGTGAAAGACAGAGAAATTTTTACAAAATTCATTCAGGGGCTGTGATGCAACCTGGATTGAAAATATCTAGACACACAGTTGGATGAGACCTAAGGGTGGACACTCTTGGGGCTGACAGTTTTGGTGAGGTTGGGTGAGCAAACACAGACCCTTTAAGGTAATACTGCGTGGTACCCATCCCATGGGTCACAAATCTCCAGTTTTAAGGGCATCTTCCTGCATTGAAAACATGCATGAGAAACCCAGAAGATGGTACATCATGTGATCGGGAAAGGTTTCTAAAACGCACCTCATTTCTCATCTCCTTGTGCTCGGGTTCGCCATTCCAGCTACTTTACTAGCAATCTCCCTACTTGGAGAATCAACACCTTTAACCTCCGGTTCTGTACAGGTTGCAATTTGTCCTGAGGATGAACGGGAAGAGGGGCAACCAATGAGAGACTAGATGTAGGTGTTGGGACAGGCACAGGTCACTCTATTTTCCCATCAGGAAGAAGAATTAAGCACAGGCTCAGCCTGCCGCCGGGAACCAGATTAGTGCCTGAGGCAATCCCGCGCTTCTGCGGCCAGCTCCGAAAAAAGCCAGTTGAAAAATGGAGCACATGGGCACTGCAATTCACAAACATGCAGAGTTATAAATGATAACTCTCGTCCACAAATATATTGAGGGAAGGCAACGAAGAGGATTTGAAAGCAAGGCAGAGTTGCAGGAAACAGGTTTCAGGAGGTAGATTCGAATCACCTTTCAAGCACATGAAAAGCGGCAAAACGTGGAAAATGATGCCCTTGGCCAAAAAGGGCGTATGCTTTTTTTCCTGAATATATTCAGCAAAAAACGCATATGCCCTTTTTGGCCAACCAAGCAACCTGGAAAGGCAAATCAGCGCTACAAAGAAGTCTCGCTTCCCATCGGTCAAAAGGGCCATGCTGCAAAAAGTGTCAAAACCAGAAATGCAGGACAGGCCATGGAGAAATGGCAGCCTTGCTACGCTGATGGGCGGGATGTAAATTGCCAACAGCCACTCTGGAGAAGTGTACGGTGTGTCCTGAAACATCGAAAAAACACAGCTTAGGGAGCATAGGGCACCTCCACTCATGGGTGTATAAATTGGGAAAACTAAAAATCAGGAAGACACAGGCACCCAAAAGTTTAGGGCTGCTCTGTTGACAAGAACCTCCACTTCATGACAACTTAAATATCCCAGGAAAGAGAAAAATGGATAAAGAAGTCGTGGTCCTTATGTACAATGGAATATCACTCAGACATGTAATCAATGTCATAAGGCTAGTCGAAGCAAGATGAGTGGAGTTAGGTACGACGATTCTAAGTGAAATAAGTCACACAGAAAAAGACACTTATCATAAGCTATCACTTATAGAGGGAATGTAAAAACCACTACACTTGAACTGAATTACAAAACAGAACAGAGTCACACGTTTAGAAAACACACTATGGCTGCTTAACGGGAAAGGTGAGGTGGGGTGATGCATAAAACAAGGGGTTCAAATTCGCTCAGATACCGTTCCATACACCCAATATGTAATAGACAAGACCTACTCCTTGCTCAGTGAACTGGACTCAACACACCCTATTCACCGCACAAGAATATAGGTGACTAGTAAGAATCTTAAAACCTATGTATTGATATATGTCTGGAAGTGAGTCAAGTGGGTGTAAAGCCGCATAAACACAGCCGTGAAAAGCAGCTAAACCCCATTATAAAAATAAATTACTTTTAAAAACCCGTAAAACAAAGACAGTGAAAGAGAGAGAAATTCTTACAAAATACGTTCAGAGGCTGTGATGCAACCTGGATTGACCATATCTACACGCACAGCTGGATGAGACATAAGGGTGGACACTCTTGGGGCTGAAAGGTTGGGTTAGGTTGGGTGAGCAAACGCAGACCCTTTAAAGTAATACTGCGTGGTACCCATCCCATGGGTCCCATGTCTCCAGGTTCAAGGGCATCTTCCTCCATCGAAAACATGCATGAGAAACTCAGAAGATGGTACACCGTGTGATTTTGAAAGGTTTCTAAAACGCACCTCATTTCTCATCTCCTTGTGCTCGGGTTCGCCATTCCAGCTACTTTACTAGCAATCTCCCTACTTGGAGAATCAGCACCTTTAACCTCCTGTTCTGTACAGGTTGCAATTTGTCCTGGGGATGAACGGGAAGAGGGGCAACCAATGAGAGACTAGATCTAGGGGTTGGGACAGGCACAGGTCACTCTATTTTCCCATCAGGAAGAAGAATTAACCACAGGCTCAGCCTGTTGCCAGGAACCAGAATAGGGCCTGAGGCAATCCCGTGCTTTTGCGGCCAGCTCTCAAAAAAGACAGTTGAAAAATGGAGCTCAGGGACACTGCAATTCACAAACCCGCAGAGTTATAAGTGATAACTCTCATCCACAGATATATTGAGGGAAGGCAACGAAGAGGATTTGAAAGCAAGGCAGAATTGCAGGAAACAGATTTCAGGAGGTAGATTCGAATCGCCTTTAAGGCACATGAAAAGCGGCAAAAGGTCGACAATGATGCCCTTGGCTAAAAAGGGCATATGCGTTTTTTCCTGAATATATTCAGGAAAAAACGCATACGCCCTTTTTGGCCAACGAAGCAACCTGGAAAGGCAAATCAGCGCTACAAAGAAGTCTCGCTTCCCATCGGCCAAAAGGGCCATGCTGCAAAAAGTGTCAAAACCAGAAATGCAGGACAGGCCATGGAGAAATGGCAGCCTTGCTACGCTGATGGGCGGGATGTTAATTGCCAGCAGCCACTCTGGAGAAGTGTATGGTGTGTCCTGAAACATCGAAAAAACACAGCTTAGGGAGCGTACGGCACGTCCACTCATGGGCGTATAAATTGGGAAAAAGAAAAATCAGCAAGACACAGGCACCCCAAAGTTTAGGGCTGCTCTGTTGACAAGAACCTCCACTTCATGACACCTTAAATATCCCAGGAAAGAGAAAAATGGATAAAGAAGTTGTGGTCCTTATGTACAAAGGAATATCACTCAGACATGAAATCAATGTCATAAGGCTAGTAGAAGCAAGATGAGTGGATTTAGGTATGACGATTCTAAGTGAAATAAGTCACACAGAAAAAGACACTTATCATAAGATATCACTTATAGAGGGAATGTAAAAACCGCTACACTTGAACTGAATTACAAAACAGAACAGAGTCACACGTTTAGAAAACACACTATGGCTGCTTAACGGGAAAGGTGACGTGGGGTGATGCATAAAACAAGGGGTTCAAATTCGCTCAGATACCGTTCCATACACCCAATATGTAATAGACAAGACCTACTCCTTGCTCAGTGAACTGGACTCAACACCCCCTATTCACAGCACAAGAATATATGTGACTAGTAACAATCTTAAAACCTATGTATTGATATCTGTCTGAAAGTGAGTCAAGTGGGTGTAAATCCGCATAAACACAGCCGTGAAAAGCAGCTAAACCCCATTATAAAAATAAATTACTTTTAAAAACCCGTAAAACAAAGACAGTGAAAGAGAGAGAAATTCTTACAAAATTCGTTCAGGGGCTGTGATGCAACCTGGATTGACCATATATAGACCCACAGCTGGATGAGACATAAGGGTGGACACTCTTGGGGCTGAGAGGTTGGGTGAGGTTGGGTGAGCAAACGCAGACCCTTTAAAGTAATACTGCATGGTACCCATCCCATGGGTCCCAAATCTCCAGGTTCAAGGGCATCTTCCTACATCGAAATCTTGCATGAGGAACCCAGAAGAAGGTACACCGTGTGATTTTGAAAGGTTTCTAAAACGCACCTCATTTCTCATCTCCTTGTGCTCGGGTTCGCCATTCCAGCTACTTCACTAGCAATCTCCCTACTTGGAGAATCAGCACCTTTAACCTCCTGTTCTGTACAGGTTGCAATTTGTCCTGAGGATGAACGGGAAGAGGGGCAACCAATGAGAGACTAGATCTAGGTGTTGGGACAGGCACAGGTCACTCTATTTTCCCATCAGGAAGAAGAATTAACCACAGGCTCAGCCTGCTGCCAGGAACCAGAATAGGGCCTGAGGCAATCCCGTGCTTTTGCGGCCAGCTCTCAAAAAAGACAGTTGAAAAATGGAGCTCAGGGACACTGCAATTCACAAACCCGCAGAGTTATAAGTGATAACTCTCATCCACAGATATATTGAGGGAAGGCAACGAAGAGGATTTGAAAGCAAGGCAGAATTGCAGGAAACAGATTTCAGGAGGTAGATTCGAATCGCCTTTAAGGCACATGAAAAGCGGCAAAACGTCGACAATGATGCCCTTGGCCAAAAAGGGCGTATGCGTTTTTTCCTGAATATATTCAGGAAAAAACGCATACGCCCTTTTTGGCCAACCAAGCAACCTGGAAAGGCAAATCAGCGCTACAAAGAAGTCTCGCTTCCCATCGGCCAAAAGGGCCATGCTGCAAAAAGTGTCAAAATCAGAAATGCAGGACAGGCCATGGAGAAATGGCAGCCTTGCTACGCTGATGGGCGGGATGTTAATTGCCAGCAGCCACTCTGGAGAAGTGTATGGTGTGTCCTGAAACATCGAAAAAACACAGCTTAGGGAGCGTACGGCACGTCCACTCATGGGCGTATAAATTGGGAAAAAGAAAAATCAGCAAGACACAGGCACCCCAAAGTTTAGGGCTGCTCTGTTGACAAGAACCTCCACTTCATGACAACTTAAATATCCCAGGAAAGAGAAAAATGGATAAAGAAGTCGTGGTCCTTATGTACAATGGAATATCACTCAGACATGAAATCAATGTCATAAGGCTAGTAGAAGCAAGATGAGTGGAGTTAGGTACGACGATTCTAAGTGAAATAAGTCACACAGAAAAAGACACTTATCATAAGCTATCACTTATAGAGGGAATGTAAAAACCGCTACACTTGAACTGAATTACAAAACAGAACAGAGTCACACGTTTAGAAAACACACTATGGCTGCTTAACGGGAAAGGTGAGGTGGGGTGATGCATAAAACAAGGGGTTCAAATTCGCTCACATACCGTTCCATACACCCAATATGTAATAGACAAGACCTACTCCTTGCTCAGTGAACTGGACTCAACACCCCCTATTCACCGCACAAGAATATAGGTGACTAGTAAGAATCTTAAAACCTATGTATTGATATATGTCTGGAAGTGAGTCAAGTGGGTGTAAAGCCGCATAAACACAGCCGTGAAAAGCAACTAAACCCCATTATAAAAATAAATTACTTTTAAAAACCCGTAAAACAAAGACAGTGAAAGAGAGAGAAATTCTTACAAAATTCGTTCAGAGGCTGTGATGCAACCTGGATTGACCATATCTACACGCACAGGTGGATGAGACATAAGGGTGGACACTCTTGGGGCTGAAAGGTTGGGTTAGGTTGGGTGAGCAAACGCAGACCCTTTAAAGTAATACTGCGTGGTACCCATCCCATGGGTCCCAAGTCTCCAGGTTCAAGGGCATCTTCCTACATCGAAAACATGCATGAGAAACCCAGAAGATGGTACACCGTGTGATTTTGAAAGGTTTCTAAAACGCACCTCATTTCTCATCTCCTTGTGCTCGGGTTCGCCATTCCAGCTACTTTACTAGCAATCTCCCTACTTGGAGAATCAGCACCTTTAACCTCCTGTTCTGTAAAGGTTGCAATTTGTCCTGAGGATGAACGGGAAGAGGGGCAACCAATGAGAGACTAGATCTAGGTGTTGGGACAGGCACAGGTCACTCTAATTTCCCATCAGGAAGAAGAATTAATCACAGGCTCAGCCTGCCGCCCAGAAGCACAATAGGGCCTGAGGCAATCCCGTGCTTTTGCGGCCAGCTCCCAAAAAAGCGAGTTGAAAAATGGAGCTCAGGGACACTGCAATTCACAAACCCGCAGAGTTATAAATGATAACTCTCATCCACAGATATATTGAGGGAAGGCAACGAAGAGGATTTGAAAGCAAGGCAGAATTGCAGAAAACAGATTTCAGGAGGTAGATTCGAATCGCCTTTAATGCACATGAAAAGCGGCAAAACGTCGACAATGATGCCCTTGGCCAAAAAGGGCGTATGCGTTTTTTCCTGAATATATTCAGGAAAAAACGCATACGCCCTTTTTGGCCAACCAAGCAACCTGAAAAGGCAAATCAGCGCTACAAAGAAGTCTCGCTTCCCATCGGTCAAAAGGGCCATGCTGCAAAAAGTGTCAAAACCAGAAATGCAGGACAGGCCATGGAGAAATGGCAGCCTTGCTACGCTGATGGGCGGGATGTAAATTGCCAACAGCCACTCTGGAGAAGTGTACGGTGTGTCCTGAAACATCGAAAAAACACAGCTTAGGGAGCATAGGGCACGTCCACTCATGGGCGTATAAATTGGGAAAACTAAAAATCAGCAAGACACAGGCACCCCAAAGTTTAGGGCTGCTCTGTTGACAAGAACCTCCACTTCATGACATCTTAAATATCCCAGGAAAGAGAAAAATGGATAAAGAAGTTGTGGTCCTTATGTACAATGCAATATCACTCAGACATGAAATCATTGTCATAAGGCTAGTAGAAGCAAGATGAGTGGACTTAGGTACGACGATTCTAAGTGAAATAAGTCACACAGAAAAAGACACTTATCATAAGCTATCACTTATAGAGGGAATGTAAAAACCTGCTACACTTGAACTGAATTACAGAACAGAACAGAATCACACGTTTAGAAAACACACTATGGCTGCTTAACGGGAAAGGTGAGGTGGGGTGATGCATAAAACAAGGGGTTCAAATTCGCTCAGATACCGTTCCATACACCCAATATGTAATAGACAAGACCTACTCCTTGCTCAGTGAACTGGACTCAACACCCCCTATTCACCGCACAAGAATATATGTGACTAGTAACAATCTTAAAACCTATGTATTGATATCTGTCTGGAAGTGAGTCAAGTGGGTGTAAATCCGCATAAACACAGCCGTGAAAAGCAGATAAACCCCATTATAAAAATAAATTACTTTTAAAAACCCGTAAAACAAAGACAGTGAAAGAGAGACAAATTCTTACAAAATTCGTTCAGGGGCTGTGATGCAACCTGGATTGACCATATCTAGACCCACAGCTGGATGAGACATAAGGGTGGACACTCTTGGGGCTGAGAGGTTGGGTGAGGTTGGGTGAGCAAACGCAGACCCTTTAAAGTAATACTGCATGGTACCCATCCCATGGGTCCCAAATCTCCAGGTTCAAGGGCATCTTCCTACATCGAAATCTTGCATGAGGAACCCAGAAGAAGGTACACCGTGTGATTTTGAAAGGTTTCTAAAACGCACCTCATTTCTCATCTCCTTGTGCTCGGGTTCGCCATTCCAGCTACTTTACTAGCAATCTCCCTACTTGGAGGATCAGCACCTTTAACCTCCTGTTCTGTACAGGTTGCAATTTGTCCTGAGGATGAACGGGAAGAGGGGCAACCAATGAGAGACTAGATCTAGGGGTTGGGACAGGCACAGGTCACTCTATTTTCCCATCAGGAAGAAGAATTAACCACAGGCTCAGCCTGTTGCCAGGAACCAGAATAGGGCCTGAGGCAATCCCGTGCTTTTGCGGCCAGCTCTCAAAAAAGACAGTTGAAAAATGGAGCTCAGGGACACTGCAATTCACAAACCCGCAGAGTTATAAGTGATAACTCTCATCCACAGATATATTGAGGGAAGGCAACGAAGAGGATTTGAAAGCAAGGCAGAATTGCAGGAAACAGATTTCAGGAGGTAGATTCGAATCGCCTTTAAGGCACATGAAAAGCGGCAAAAGGTCGACAATGATGCCCTTGGCTAAAAAGGGCATATGCGTTTTTTCCTGAATATATTCAGGAAAAAACGCATACGCCCTTTTTGGCCAACCAAGCAACCTGGAAAGGCAAATCAGCGCTACAAAGAAGTCTCGCTTCCCATCGGCCAAAAGGGCCATGCTGCAAAAAGTGTCAAAACCAGAAATGCAGGACAGGCCATGGAGAAATGGCAGCCTTGCTACGCTGATGGGCGGGATGTTAATTGCCAGCAGCCACTCTGGAGAAGTGTATGGTGTGTCCTGAAACATCGAAAAAACACAGCTTAGGGAGCGTACGGCACGTCCACTCATGGGCGTATAAATTGGGAAAAAGAAAAATCAGCAAGACACAGGCACCCCAAAGTTTAGGGCTGCTCTGTTGACAAGAACCTCCACTTCATGACAACTTAAATATCCCAGGAAAGAGAAAAATGGATAAAGAAGTCGTGGTCCTTATGTACAATGGAATATCACTCAGACATGAAATCAATGTCATAAGGCTAGTAGAAGCAAGATGAGTGGAGTTAGGTACGACGATTCTTAGTGAAATAAGTCACACAGAAAAAGACACTTATCATAAGCTATCACTTATAGAGGGAATGTAAAAACCGCTACACTTGAACTGAATTACAAAACAGAACAGAGTCACACGTTTAGAAAACACACTATGGCTGCTTAACGGGAAAGGTGAGGTGGGGTGATGCATAAAACAAGGGGTTCAAATTCGCTCAGATACCGTTCCATACACCCAATATGTAATAGACAAGACCTATTCCTTGCTCAGTGAACTGGACTCAACACCCCCTATTCACCGCACAAGAATATAGGTGACTAGTAAGAATCTTAAAACCTATGTATTGATATATGTCTGGAAGTGAGTCAAGTGGGTGTAAAGCCGCATAAACACAGCCGTGAAAAGCAACTAAACCCCATTATAAAAATAAATTACTTTTAAAAACCCATAAAACAAAGACAGTGAAAGAGAGAGAAATTCTTACAAAATTCGTTCAGAGGCTGTGATGCAACCTGGATTGACCATATCTACATGCACAGGTGGATGAGACATAAGGGTGGACACTCTTGGGGCTGAAAGGTTGGGTTAGGTTGGGTGAGCAAACGCAGACCCTTTAAAGTAATACTGCGTGGTACCCATCCCATGGGTCCCAAGTCTCCAGGTTCAAGGGCATCTTCCTACATCGAAAACATGCATGAGAAACTCAGAAGATGGTACACCGTGTGATTTTGAAAGGTTTCTAAAACGCACCTCATTTCTCATCTCCTTGTGCTCGGGTTCGCCATTCCAGCTACTTTACTAGCAATCTCCCTACTTGGAGAATCAGCACCTTTAACCTCCTGTTCTGTACAGGTTGCAATTTGTCCTGGGGATGAACGGGAAGAGGGGCAACCAATGAGAGACTAGATCTAGGTGTTGGGACAGGCACAGGTCACTCTAATTTCCCATCAGGAAGAAGAATTAATCACAGGCTCAGCCTGCCGCCCAGAAGCACAATAGTGCCTGAGGCAATCCCGTGCTTTTGCGGCCAGCTCCCAAAAAAGCGAGTTGAAAAATGGAGCTCAGGGACACTGCAATTCACAAACCCGCAGAGTTATAAATGATAACTCTCATCCACAGATATATTGAGGGAAGGCAACGAAGAGGATTTGAAAGCAAGGCAGAATTGCAGAAAACAGATTTCAGGAGGTAGATTCGAATCGCCTTTAATGCACATGAAAAGCGGCAAAACGTCGACAATGATGCCCTTGGCCAAAAAGGGCGTATGCGTTTTTTCCTGAATATATTCAGGAAAAAACGCATACGCCCTTTTTGGCCAACCAAGCAACCTGAAAAGGCAAATCAGCGCTACAAAGAAGTCTCGCTTCCCATCGGTCAAAAGGGCCATGCTGCAAAATGTGTCAAAACCAGAAATGCAGGACAGGCCATGGAGAAATGGCAGCCTTGCTACGCTGATGGGCGGGATGTAAATTGCCAACAGCCACTCTGGAGAAGTGTACGGTGTGTCCTGAAACATCGAAAAAACACAGCTTAGGGAGCATAGGGCACGTCCACTCATGGGCGTATAAATTGGGAAAACTAAAAATCAGCAAGACACAGGCACCCCAAAGTTTAGGGCTGCTCTGTTGACAAGAACCTCCACTTCATGACACCTTAAATATCCCAGGAAAGAGAAAAATGGATAAAGAAGTTGTGGTCCTTATGTACAATGCAATATCACTCAGACATGAAATCAATGTCATAAGGCTAGTAGAAGCAAGATGAGTGGACTTAGGTACGACGATTCTAAGTGAAATAAGTCACACAGAAAAAGACACTTATCATAAGCTATCACTTATACAGGGAATGTAAAAACCTGCTACACTTGAACTGAATTACAGAACAGAACAGAATCACACGTTTAGAAAACACACTATGGCTGCTTAACGGGAAAGGTGAGGTGGGGTGATGCATAAAACAAGGGGTTCAAATTCGCTCAGATACCGTTCCATACACCCAATATGTAATAGACAAGACCTACTCCTTGCTCAGTGAACTGGACTCAACACCCCCTATTCACCGCACAAGAATATATGTGACTAGTAACAATCTTAAAACCTATGTATTGATATCTGTCTGGAAGTGAGTCAAGTGGGTGTAAATCCGCATAAACACAGCCGTGAAAAGCAGATAAACCCCATTATAAAAATAAATTACTTTTAAAAACCCGTAAAACAAAGACAGTGAAAGAGAGACAAATTCTTACAAAATTCGTTCAGGGGCTGTGATGCAACCTGGATTGACCATATCTAGACCCACAGCTGGATGAGACATAAGGGTGGACACTCTTGGGGCTGAGAGGTTGGGTGAGGTTGGGTGAGCAAACGCAGACCCTTTAAAGTAATACTGCATGGTACCCATCCCATGGGTCCCAAATCTCCAGGTTCAAGGGCATCTTCCTACATCGAAATCTTGCATGAGGAACCCAGAAGAAGGTACACCGTGTGATTTTGAAAGGTTTCTAAAACGCACCTCATTTCTCATCTCCTTGTGCTCGGGTTCGCCATTCCAGCTACTTTACTAGCAATCTCCCTACTTGGAGGATCAGCACCTTTAACCTCCTGTTCTGTACAGGTTGCAATTTGTCCTGGGGATGAACGGGAAGAGGGGCAACCAATGAGAGACTAGATCTAGGTGTTGGGACAGGCACAGGTCACTCTAATTTCCCATCAGGAAGAAGAATTAATCACAGGCTCAGCCTGCCGCCCAGAAGCACAATAGTGCCTGAGGCAATCCCGTGCTTTTGCGGCCAGCTCCCAAAAAAGCGAGTTGAAAAATGGAGCTCAGGGACACTGCAATTCACAAACCCGCAGAGTTATAAATGATAACTCTCATCCACAGATATATTGAGGGAAGGCAACGAAGAGGATTTGAAAGCAAGGCAGAATTGCAGGAAACAGATTTCAGGAGGTAGATTCGAATCGCCTTTAAAGCACATGAAAAGCGGCAAAACGTCGACAATGATGCCCTTGGCTAAAAAGGGCGTATGCGTTTTTTCCTGAATATATTCAGGAAAAAACGCATACGCCCTTTTTGGCCAACCAAGCAACCTGAAAAGGCAAATCAGCGCTACAAAGAAGTCTCGCTTCCCATCGGTCAAAAGGGCCATGCTGCAAAAAGTGTCAAAACCAGAAATGCAGGACAGGCCATGGAGAAATGGCAGCCTTGCTACGCTGATGGGCAGGATGTAAATTGCCAACAGTCACTCTGGAGAAGTGTACGGTGTGTCCTGAAACATCGAAAAAACACAGCTTAGGGAGCATAGGGCACGTCCACTCATGGGCGTATAAATTGGGAAAACTAAAAATCAGCAAGACACAGGCACCCCAAAGTTTAGGGCTGCTCTGTTGACAAGAACCTCCACTTCATGACACCTTAAATATCCCAGGAAAGAGAAAAATGGATAAAGAAGTTGTGGTCCTTATGTACAATGCAATATCACTCAGACATGAAATCAATGTCATAAGGCTAGTAGAAGCAAGATGAGTGGACTTAGGTACGACGATTCTAAGTGAAATAAGTCACACAGAAAAAGACACTTATCATAAGCTATCACTTATAGAGGGAATGTAAAAACCTGCTACACTTGAACTGAATTACAGAACAGAACAGAATCACACGTTTAGAAAACACACTATGGCTGCTTAACGGGAAAGGTGAGGTGGGGTGATGCATAAAACAAGGGGTTCAAATTCGCTCAGATACCGTTCCATACACCCAATATGTAATAGACAAGACCTACTCCTTGCTCAGTGAACTGGACTCAACACCCCCTATTCACAGCACAAAATATATGTGACTAGTAACAATCTTAAAACCTATGTATTGATATCTGTCTGGAAGTGAGTCAAGTGGGTGTAAATCCGCATAAACACAGCCGTGAAAAGCAGCTAAACCCCATTATAAAAATAAATTACTTTTAAAAACCCGTAAAACAAAGACAGTGAAAGAGAGAGAAATTCTTACAAAATTCGTTCAGGGGCTGTGATGCCACCTGGATTGACCATATCTAGACCCACAGCTGGATGAGACATAAGGGTGGACACTCTTGGGGCTGAGAGGTGGGGTGAGCAAACGCAGACCCTTTAAAGTAATACTGCGTGATACCCATCCCATGGGTCCCAAATCTCCAGGTTCAAGGTCATCTTCCTACATCGAAATCTTGCATGAGGAACCCAGAAGAAGGTACACCGTGTGATTTTGAAAGGTTTCTAAAAGGCACCTCATTTCTCATCTCCTTGTGCTCGGGTTCGCCATTCCAGCTACTTCACTAGCAATCTCCCTACTTGGAGAATCAGCACCTTTAACCTCCTGTTCTGTACAGGTTGCAATTTGTCCTGAGGATGAACGGGAAGAGGGGCAACCAATGAGAGACTAGATCTAGGTGTTGGGAGAGGCACAGGTCACTCTATTTTCCCATCAGGAAGAAGAATTAACCACAGGCTCAGCCTGCTGCCAGGAACCAGAATAGGGCCTGAGGCAATCCCGTGCTTTTGCGGCCAGCTCTCAAAAAAGACAGTTGAAACATGGAGCTCAGGGACACTGCAATTCACAAACCCGCAGAGTTATAAGTGATAACTCTCATCCACAGATATATTGAGGGAAGGCAACGAAGAGGATTTGAAAGCAAGGCAGAATTGCAGGAAACAGATTTCAGGAGGTAGATTCGAATCGCCTTTAAGGCACATGAAAAGCGGCAAAACGTCGACAATGATGCCCTTGGCCAAAAAGGGCGTATGCGTTTTTTCCTGAATATATTCAGAAAAAACGCATACGCCCTTTTTGGACAACCAAGCAACCTGGAAAGGCAAATCACCGCTACAAAGAAGTCTCGCTTCCCATCGGCCAAAAGGGCCATGCTGCAAAAAGTGTCAAAACCAGAAATGCAGGACAGGCCATGGAGAAATGGCAGCCTTGCTACGCTGATGGGCGGGATGTTAATTGCCAGCAGCCACTCTGGAGAAGTGTATGGTGTGTCCTGAAACATCGAAAAAACACAGCTTAGGGAGCGTACGGCACGTCCACTCATGGGCGTATAAATTGGGAAAAAGAAAAATCAGCAAGACACAGGCACCCCAAAGTTTAGGGCTGCTCTGTTGACAAGAACCTCCACTTCATGACACCTTAAATATCCCAGGAAAGAGAAAAATGGATAAAGAAGTTGTGGTCATTATGTACAATGGAATATCACTCAGACATGAAAGCAATGTCATAAGGCTAGTAGAAGCAAGATGAGTGGACTTAGGTACGACGATTCTAAGTGAAATAAGTCACACAGAAAAAGACACTTATCATAAGCTATCACTTATAGAGGGAATGTAAAAACCGCTACACTTGAACTGAATTACAAAACAGAACAGAGTCACACGTTTAGAAAACACACTATGGCTGCTTAACGGGAAAGGTGAGGTGGGGTGATGCATAAAACAAGGGGTTCAAATTCGCTCAGATACCGTTCCATACACCCAATATGTATTAGACAAGACCTACTCCTTGCTCAGTGAACTGGACTCAACACCCCCTATTCACTGCACAAGAATATAGGTGACTAGTAAGAATCTTAAAACCTATGTATTGATATATGTCTGGAAGTGAGTCAAGTGGGTGTAAAGCCGCATAAACACAGCCGTGAAAAGCAACTAAACCCCATTATAAAAATAAATTACTTTTAACAACCCGTAAAACAAAGACAGTGAAAGAGAGAGAAATTCTTACAAAATTCGTTCAGAGGCTGTGATGCAACCTGGATTGACCATATCTACACGCACAGGTGGATGAGACATAAGGGTGGACACTCTTGGGGCTGAAAGGTTGGGTTAGGTTGGGTGAGCAAATGCAGACCCTTTAAAGTAATACTGCGTGGTACCCATCCCATGGGTCCCAAGTCTCCAGGTTCAAGGGCATCTTCCTACATCGAAAACATGCATGAGAAACTCAGAAGATGGTATACCATGTGATTTTGAAAGGTTTCTAAAACGCACCTCATTTCTCATCTCCTTGTGCTCGGGTTCGCCATTCCAGCTACTTTACTAGAAATCTCCCTACTTGGAGAATCAGCACCTTTAACCTCCTGTTCTGTACAGGTTGCAATTTGTCCTGGGGATGAACGGGAAGAGGGGCAGCCAATGAGAGACTAGATCTAGGTGTTGGGACAGGCACAAGTCACTCTAATTTCCCATCAGGAAGTAGAATTAATCACAGGCTCAGCCTGCCGCCCAGAAGCACAATAGGGCCTGAGGCAATCCCGTGTTTTGCGGCCAGCTCCCAAAAAAGCGAGTTGAAAAATGGAGCTCAGGGACACTGCAATTCACACACCCGCAGAGTTATAAATGATAACTCTCATCCACAGATATATTGAGGGAAGGCAACGAAGAGGATTTGAAAGCAAGGCAGAATTGCAGAAAACAGATTTCAGGAGGCAGATTCGAATCGCCTTTAAAGCACATGAAAAGCGGCAAAACGTCGACAATGATGCCCTTGGCCAAAAAGGGCGTATGCGTTTTTTCCTGAATATATTCAGGAAAAAACGCATACGCCCTTTTTGGCCAACCAAGCAACCTGAAAAGGCAAATCAGCGCTACAAAGAAGTCTCGCTTCCCATCGGTCAAAAGGGCCATGCTGCAAAAAGTGTCAAAACCAGAAATGCAGGACAGGCCATGGAGAAATGGCAGCCTTGCTACGCTGATGAGCGGGATGTAAATTGCCAACAGCCACTCTGGAGAAGTGTACGGTGTGTCCTGAAACATCGAAAAAACACAGCTTAGGGAGCATAGGGCACGTCCACTCATGGGCGTATAAATTGGGAAAACTAAAAATCAGCAAGACACAGGCACCCCAAAGTTTAGGGCTGCTCTGTTGACAAGAACCTCCACTTCATGACACCTTAAATATCCCAGGAAAGAGAAAAATGGATAAAGAAGTTGTGGTCCTTATGTACAATGCAATATCACTCAGACATAAAATCAATGTCATAAGGCTAGTAGAAGCAAGATGAGTGGACTTAGGTACGACGATTCTAAGTGAAATAAGTCACACAGAAAAAGACACTTATCATAAGCTATCACTTAGAGAGGGAATGTAAAAACCTGCTACACTTGAACTGAATTACAGAACAGAACAGAATCACACGTTTAGAAAACACACTATGGCTGCTTAACGGGAAAGGTGAGGTGGGGTGATGCATAAAACAAGGGGTTCAAATTCGCTCAGATACCGTTCCATACACCCAATATGTAATAGACAACACCTACTCCTTGCTCAGTGAACTGGACTCAACACCCCCTATTCACCGCACAAGAATATATGTGACTAGTAACAATCTTAAAACCTATGTATTGATATCTGTCTGGAAGTGAGTCAAGTGGGTGTAAATCCGCATAAACACAGCCGTGAAAAGCAGCTAAACCCCATTAAAAAAATAAATTACTTATAAAAACCCGTAAAACAAAGACAGTGAAAGAGAGACAAATTCTTACAAAATTCGTTCAGGGGCTGTGATGCAACCTGGATTGACCATATCTAGACCCACAGCTGGATGAGACATAAGGGTGGACACTCTTGGGGCTGAGAGGTTGGGTGAGGTTGGGTGAGCAAATGCAGACCCTTTAAAGTAATACTGCATGGTACCCATCCCATGGGTCCCAAATCTCCAGGTTCAAGGGCATCTTCCTACATCGAAATCTTGCATGAGGAACCCAGAAGAAGGTACACCGTGTGATTTTGAAAGGTTTCTAAAACGCACCTCATTTCTCATCTCCTTGTGCTCGGGTTCGCCATTCCAGCTACTTCACTAGCAATCTCCCTACTTGGAGAAACAGCACCTTTAACCTCCTGTTCTGTACAGGTTGCAATTTGTCCTGAGGATGAACGGGAAGAGGGGCAACCAATGAGAGACTAGATCTAGGTGTTGGGACAGGCACAGGTCACTCTATTTTCCCATCAGGAAGAAGAATTAACCACAGGCTCAGCCTGCTGCCGGGAACCAGAATAGGGCCTGAGGCAATCCCGTGCTTTTGCGGCCAGCTCCCAAACAAGACAGTTGAAAAATGGAGCTCAGGGGCACTGCCATTCACAAACCTGCTGAGTTATAAATGATAACTCTCATCCACAAATATATTGAGGGAAGGCAACGAAGAGGATTTGAAAGCAAGGCAGAATTGCAGGAAACAGGTTTCAGGAGGTAGATTCGAATCGCCTTTAAAGCACATGAAAAGCGGCAAAACGTCGACAATGATGCCCTTGGCCAAAAAGGGCGTATGCGTTTTTTCCTGAATATATTCAGGAAAAAACGCATACGCCCTTTTTGGCCAACCAAGCAACCTGGAAAGGCAAATCAGCGCTACAAATAAGTCTCGCTTCCCATCGGTCAAAAGGGTCATGCTGCAAAAAGTGTCAAAACCAGAAATGCAGGACAGGCCATGGAGAAATGGCAGCCTTGCTACGCTGATGGGCGGGATGTTAATTGCCAGCAGCCACTCTGGAGAAGTGTATGGTGTGTCCTGAAACATCGAAAAAACACAGCTTAGGGAGCGTACGGCACGTCCACTCATGGGCGTATAAATTGGGAAAAAGAAAAATCAGCAAGACACAGGCACCCCAAAGTTTAGGGCTGCTCTGTTGACAAGAACCTCCACTTCATGACAACTTAAATATCCCAGGAAAGAGAAAAATGGATAAAGAAGTCGTGGTCCTTATGTACAATGGAATATCACTCAGACATGAAATCAATGTCATAAGGCTAGTAGAAGCAAGATGAGTGGAGTTAGGTACGACGATTCTAAGTGAAATAAGTCACACAGAAAAAGACACTTATCATAAGCTATCACTTATAGAGGGAATGTAAAAACCGCTACACTTGAACTGAATTACAAAACAGAACAGAGTCACACGTTTAGAAAACAAACTATGGCTGCTTAACGGGAAAGGTGAGGTGGGGTGATGCATAAAACAAGGGCTTCAAATTCGCTCAGATACCGTTCCATACACCCAATATGTAATAGACAAGACCTACTCCTTGCTCAGTGAACTGGACTCAACACCCCCTATTCACCGCACAAGAATATAGGTGACTAGTAAGAATCTTAAAACCTATGTATTGATATATGTCTGGAAGTGAGTCAAGTGGGTGTAAAGCCGCATAAACACAGCCGTGAAAAGCAACTAAACCCCATTATAAAAATAAATTACTTTTAAAAACCCGTAAAACAAAGACAGTGAAAGAGAGAGAAATTCTTACAAAATTCGTTCAGAGGCTGTGATGCAACCTGGATTGACCATATCTACACGCACAGGTGGATGAGACATAAGGGTGGACACTCTTGGGGCTGAAAGGTTGGGTTAGGTTGGGTGAGCAAACGCAGACCCTTTAAAGTAATACTGCGTGGTACCCATCCCATGGGTCCCTAGTCTCCAGGTTCAAGGGCATCTTCCTACATCGAAAACATGCATGAGAAACTCAGAAGATGGTACACCGTGTGATTTTGAAAGGTTTCTAAAACGCACCTCATTTCTCATCTCCTTGTGCTCGGGTTCGCCATTCCAGCTACTTTACTAGCAATCTCCCTACTTGGAGAATCAGCACCTTTAACCTCCTGTTCTGTACAGGTTGCAATTTGTCCTGAGGATGAACGGGAAGAGGGGCAACCAATGAGAGACTAGATCTAGGTGTTGGGACAGGCACAGGTCACTCTAATTTCCCATCAGGAAGAAGAATTAATCACAGGCTCAGCCTGCCGCCCAGAAGCACAATAGGGTCTGAGGCAATCCCGTGCTTTTGCGGCCAGCTCCCAAAAAAGCGAGTTGAAAAATGGAGCTCAGGGACACTGCAATTCACAAACCCGCAGAGTTATAAATGATAACTCTCATCCACAGATATATTGAGGGAAGGCAACGAAGAGGATTTGAAAGCAAGGCAGAATTGCAGAAAACAGATTTCAGGAGGTAGATTCTAATCGCCTTTAAAGCACATAAAAAGCGGCAAAAGGTCGACAATGATGCCCTTGGCCAAAAAGGGCGTATGCGTTTTTTACTGAATATATTCAGGAAAAAACGCATACGCCCTTTTTGGCCAACCAAGCAACCTGGAAAGGCAAATCAGCGCTACAAAGAAGTCTCGCTTCCCATCGGTCAAAAGGGCCATGCTGCAAAAAGTGTCAAAACCAGAAATGCAGGACAGGCCATGGAGAAATGGCAGCCTTGCTACGCTGATGAGCGGGATGTAAATTGCCAACAGCCACTCTGGAGAAGTGTACGGTGTGTCCTGAAACATCGAAAAAACACAGCTTAGGGAGCATAGGGCACGTCCACTCATGGGCGTATAAATTGGGAAAACTAAAAATCAGCAAGACACAGGCACCCCAAAGTTTAGGGCTGCTCTGTTGACAAGAACCTCCACTTCATGACACCTTAAATATCCCAGGAAAGAGAAAAATGGATAAAGAAGTTGTGGTCCTTATGTACAATGCAATATCACTCAGACATGAAATCAATGTCATAAGGCTAGTAGAAGCAAGATGAGTGGACTTAGGTACGACGATTCTAAGTGAAATAAGTCACACAGAAAAAGACACTTATCATAAGCTATCACTTATAGAGGGAATGTAAAAACCGCTACACTTGAACTGAATTACAGAACAGAACAGAATCACACGTTTAGAAAACACACTATGGCGGCTTAACGGGAAAGGTGAGGTGGGGTGATGCATAAAACAAGGGGTTCAAATTCGCTCAGATACCGTTCCATACACCCAATATGTAATAGACAAGACCTACTCCTTGCTCAGTGAACTGGACTCAACACCCCCTATTCACCGCACAAGAATATATGTGACTAGTAACAATCTTAAAACCTATGTATTGATATCTGTCTGAAAGTGAGTCAAGTGGGTGTAAATCCGCATAAACACAGCCGTGAAAAGCAGCTAAACCCCATTAAAAAAATAAATTACTTATAAAAACCCGTAAAACAAAGACAGTGAAAGAGAGACAAATTCTTACAAAATTCGTTCAGGGGCTGTGATGCAACCTGGATTGACCATATCTAGACCCACAGCTGGATGAGACATAAGGGTGGACACTCTTGGGGCTGAGAGGTTGGGTGAGGTTGGGTGAGCAAACGCAGACCCTTTAAAGTAATACTGCATGGTACCCATCCCATGGGTCCCAAATCTCCAGGTTCAAGGGCATCTTCCTACATCGAAATCTTGCATGAGGAACCCAGAAGAAGGTACACCGTGTGATTTTGAAAGGTTTCTAAAACGCACCTCATTTCTCATCTCCTTGTGCTCGGGTTCGCCATTCCAGCTACTTCACTAGCAATCTCCCTACTTGGAGAAACAGCACCTTTAACCTCCTGTTCTGTACAGGTTGCAATTTGTCCTGAGGATGAACGGGAAGAGGGGCAACCAATGAGAGACTAGATCTAGGTGTTGGGACAGGCACAGGTCACTCTATTTTCCCATCAGGAAGAAGAATTAACCACAGGCTCAGCCTGCTGCCGGGAACCAGAATAGGGCCTGAGGCAATCCCGTGCTTTTGCGGCCAGCTCCCAAACAAGACAGTTGAAAAATGGAGCTCAGGGGCACTGCCATTCACAAACCTGCTGAGTTATAAATGATAACTCTCGTCCACAAATATATTGAGGGAAGGCAACGAAGAGGATTTGAAAGCAAGGCAGAATTGCAGGAAAAAGGTTTCAGGAGGTAGATTCGAATCGCCTTTAAAGCACATGAAAAGCGGCAAAACGTCGACAATGATGCCCTTGGCCAAAAAGGGCGTATGCGTTTTTTCCTGAATATATTCAGGAAAAAACGCATACGCCCTTTTTGGCCAACCAAGCAACCTGGAAAGGCAAATCAGCGCTACAAAGAAGTCTCGCTTCCCATCGGTCAAAAGGGTCATGCTGCAAAAAGTGTCAAAACCAGAAATGCAGGACAGGCCATGGAGAAATGGCAGCCTTGCTACGCTGATGGGCGGGATGTTAATTGCCAGCAGCCACTCTGGAGAAGTGTATGGTGTGTCCTGAAACATCGAAAAAACACAGCTTAGGGAGCGTACGGCACGTCCACTCATGGGCGTATAAATTGGGAAAAAGAAAAATCAGCAAGACACAGGCACCCCAAAGTTTAGGGCTGCTCTGTTGACAAGAACCTCCACTTCATGACAACTTAAATATCCCAGGAAAGAGAAAAATGGATAAAGAAGTCGTGGTCCTTATGTACAATGGAATATCACTCAGACATGAAATCAATGTCATAAGGCTAGTAGAAGCAAGATGAGTGGAGTTAGGTACGACGATTCTAAGTGAAATAAGTCACACAGAAAAAGACACTTATCATAAGCTATCACTTATAGAGGGAATGTAAAAACCGCTACACTTGAACTGAATTACAAAACAGAACAGAGTCACACGTTTAGAAAACACACTATGGCTGCTTAACGGGAAAGGTGAGGTGGGGTGATGCATAAAACAAGGGGTTCAAATTCGCTCAGATACCGTTCCATACACCCAATATGTAATAGACAAGACCTACTCCTTGCTCAGTGAACTGGACTCAACACCCCCTATTCACCGCACAAGAATATAGGTGACTAGTAAGAATCTTAAAACCTATGTATTGATATATGTCTGGAAGTGAGTCAAGTGGGTGTAAAGCCGCATAAACACAGCCGTGAAAAGCAACTAAACCCCATTATAAAAATAAATTACTTTTAAAAACCCGTAAAACAAAGACAGTGAAAGAGAGAGAAATTCTTACAAAATTCGTTCAGAGGCTGTGATGCAACCTGGATTGACCATATCTACACGCACAGGTGGATGAGACATAAGGGTGGACACTCTTGGGGCTGAAAGGTTGGGTTAGGTTGGGTGAGCAAACGCAGACCCTTTAAAGTAATACTGCGTGGTACCCATCCCATGGGTCCCAAGTCTCCAGGTTCAAGGGCATCTTCCTACATCGAAAACATGCATGAGAAACTCAGAAGATGGTACACCGTGTGATTTTGAAAGGTTTCTAAAACGCACCTCATTTCTCATCTCCTTGTGCTCGGGTTCGCCATTCCAGCTACTTTACTAGCAATCTCCCTACTTGGAGAATCAGCAACTTTAACCTCCTGTTCTGTACAGGTTGCAATTTGTCCTGAGGATGAACGGGAAGAGGGGCAACCAATGAGAGACTAGATCTAGGTGTTGGGACAGGCACAGGTCACTCTAATTTCCCATCAGGAAGAAGAATTAATCACAGGCTCAGTCTGCCGCCCAGAAGCACAATAGGGCCTGAGGCAATCCCGTGCTTTTGCGGCCAGCTCCCAAAAAAGCGAGTTGAAAAATGGAGCTCAGGGACACTGCAATTCACAAACCCGCAGAGTTATAAATGATAACTCTCATCCACAGATATATTGAGGGAAGGCAACGAAGAGGATTTGAAAGCAAGGCAGAATTGCAGAAAACAGATTTCAGGAGGTAGATTCGAATCGCCTTTAAAGCACATGAAAAGCGGCAAAACGTCGACAATGATGCCCTTGGCCAAAAAGGGCGTATGCGTTTTTTCCTGAATATATTCAGGAAAAAACGCATACGCCCTTTTTGGCCAACCAAGCAACCTGGAAAGGCAAATCAGCGCTACAAAGAAGTCTCGCTTCCCATCGGTCAAAAGGGCCATGCTGCAAAAAGTGTCAAAACCAGAAATGCAGGACAGGCCATGGAGAAATGGCAGCCTTGCTACGCTGATGAGCGGGATGTAAATTGCCAACAGCCACTCTGGAGAAGTGTACGGTGTGTCCTGAAACATCGAAAAAACACAGCTTAGGGAGCATAGGGCACGTCCACTCATGGGCGTATAAATTGGGAAAACTAAAAATCAGCAAGACACAGGCACCCCAAAGTTTAGGGCTGCTCTGTTGACAAGAACCTCCACTTCATGACACCTTAAATATCCCAGGAAAGAGAAAAATGGATAAAGAAGTTGTGGTCCTTATGTACAATGCAATATCACTCAGACATGAAATCAATGTCATAAGGCTAGTAGAAGCAAGATGAGTGGACTTAGGTACGACGATTCTAAGTGAAATAAGTCACACAGAAAAAGACACTTATCATAAGCTATCACTTATAGAGGGAATGTAAAAACCGCTACACTTGAACTGAATTACAGAACAGAACAGAATCACACGTTTAGAAAACACACTATGGCGGCTTAACGGGAAAGGTGAGGTGGGGTGATGCATAAAACAAGGGTTTCAAATTCGCTCAGATACCGTTCCATACACCCAATATGTAATAGACAAGACCTACTCTTTGCTCAGTGAACTGGACTCAACACCCCCTATTCACCGCACAAGAATATAGGTGACTAGTAACAATCTTAAAACCTATGTATTGATATCTGTCTGGAAGTGAGTCAAGTGGGTGTAAAGCCGCATAAACACAGCCGTGAAAAGCAGCTAAACCCCATTATAAAAATAAATTACTTTTAAAAACCCGTAAAACAAAGACAGTGAAAGAGAGAGAAATTCTTACAAAATTCGTTCAGAGGCTGTGATGCAACCTGGATTGACCATATCTAGACCCACAGGTGGATGAGACATAAGGGTGGACACTCTTGGGGCTGAAAGGTTGGGTTAGGTTGGGTGAGCAAACGCAGACCCTTTAAAGTAATACTGCGTGGTACCCATCCCATGGGTCCCAAGTCTCCAGGTTCAAGGGCATCTTCCTACATCGAAAACATGCATGAGGAATCCAGAAGATGGTACACCGTGTGATTTTGAAAGGTTTCTAAAACGCACCTCATTTCTCATCTCCTTGTGCTCGGGTTCGCCATTCCAGCTACTTTACTAGCAATCTCCCTACTTGGAGAATCAGCACCTTTAACCTCCTGTTCTGTACAGGTTGCAATTTGTCCTGAGGATGAACGGGAAGAGGGGCAACCAATGAGAGACTAGATCTAGGTGTTGGGACAGGCACAGGTCACTCTAATTTCCCATCAGGAAGAAGAATTAATCACAGGCTCAGCCTGCCGCCCAGAAGCACAATAGGTTCTGAGGCAATCCCGTGCTTTTGCGGCCAGCTCCCAAAAAAGCGAGTTGAAAAATGGAGCTCAGGGACACTGCAATTCACAAACCCGCAGAGTTATAAATGATAACTCTCATCCACAGATATATTGAGGGAAGGCAACGAAGAGGATTTGAAAGCAAGGCAGAATTGCAGAAAACAGATTTCAGGAGGTAGATTCGAATCGCCTTTAAAGCACATGAAAAGCGGCAAAAGGTCGACAATGATGCCCTTGGCCAAAAAGGGCGTATGCGTTTTTTCCTGAATATATTCAGGAAAAAACGCATACGCCCTTTTTGGCCAACCAAGCAACCTGGAAAGGCAAATCAGCGCTACAAAGAAGTCTCGCTTCCCATCGGTCAAAAGGGCCATGCTGCAAAAAGTGTCAAAACCAGAAATGCAGGACAGGCCATGGAGAAATGGCAGCCTTGCTACGCTGATGAGCGGGATGTAAATTGCCAACAGCCACTCTGGAGAAGTGTACGGTGTGTCCTGAAACATCGAAAAAACACAGCTTAGGGAGCATAGGGCACGTCCACTCATGGGCGTATAAATTGGGAAAACTAAAAATCAGCAAGACACAGGCACCCCAAAGTTTAGGGCTGCTCTGTTGACAAGAACCTCCACTTCATGACACCTTAAATATCCCAGGAAAGAGAAAAATGGATAAAGAAGTTGTGGTCCTTATGTACAATGCAATATCACTCAGACATGAAATCAATTACATAAGGCTAGTAGAAGCAAGATGAGTGGACTTAGGTACGACGATTCTAAGTGAAATAAGTCACACAGAAAAAGACACTTATCATGAGCTATCACTTATAGAGGGAATGTAAAAACCGCTACACTTGAACTGAAATACAGAACAGAACAGAATCACACGTTTAGAAAACACACTATGGCTGCTTAACGGGAAAGGTGAGGTGGGGTGATGCATAAAACAAGGGTTTCAAATTCGCTCAGATACCGTTCCATACACCCAATATGTAATAGACAAGACCTACTCTTTGCTCAGTGAACTGGACTCAACACCCCCTATTCACCGCACAAGAATATAGGTGACTAGTAACAATCTTAAAACCTATGTATTGATATCTGTCTGGAAGTGAGTCAAGTGGGTGTAAAGCCGCATAAACACAGCCGTGAAAAGCAGCTAAACCCCATTATAAAAATAAATTACTTTTAAAAACCCGTAAAACAAAGACAGTGAAAGAGAGAGAAATTCTTACAAAATTCGTTCAGAGGCTGTGATGCAACCTGGATTGACCATATCTAGACCCACAGCTGGATGAGACATAAGGGTGGACACTCTTGGGGCTGAGAGGTTGGGTGAGGTTGGGTGAGAAAACGCAGACCCTTTAAAGTAATACTGCATGGTACCCATCCCATGGGTCCCAAATCTCCAGGTTCAAGGGCATCTTCCTACATCGAAATCTTGCATGAGGAACCCAGAAGAAGGTACACCGTGTGATTTTGAAAGGTTTCTAAAACGCACCTCATTTCTCATCTCCTTGTGCTCGGGTTCGCCATTCCAGCTACTTCACTAGCAATCTCCCTACTTGGAGAATCAGCACCTTTAACCTCCTGTTCTGTACAGGTTGCAATTTGTCCTGAGGATGAACGGGAAGAGGGGCAACCAATGAGAGACTAGATCTAGGTGTTGGGACAGGCAGAGGTCACTCTATTTTCCCATCAGGAAGAAGAATTAACCACAGGCTCAGCCTGCCGCAGGGAACCAGAATAGGGCCTGAGGCAATCCCGTGCTTTTGCGGCCAGCACCCAAAAAAGACAGTTGAAAAATGGAGCTCAGGGGCACTGCCATTCACAAACCTGCTGAGTTATAAACGATAACTCTCGTCCACAAATATATTGAGGGAAGGCAACGAAGAGGATTTGAAAGCAAGGCAGAATTGCAGGAAACAGGTTTCAGGAGGTAGATTCGAATCGCCTTTAAAGCACATGAAAAGCGGCAAAACGTCGACAATGATGCCCTTGGCCAAAAAGGGCGTATGCGTTTTTTCCTGAATATATTCAGGAAAAAACGCATACGCCCTTTTTGGCCAACCAAGCAACCTGGAAAGGCAAATCAGCGCTACAAAGAAGTCTCGCTTCCCATCGGTCAAAAGGGTCATGCTGCAAAAAGTGTCAAAACCAGAAATGCAGGACAGGCCATGGAGAAATGGCAGCCTTGCTACGCTGATGGGCGGGATGTTAATTGCCAGCAGCCACTCTGGAGAAGTGTATGGTGTGTCCTGAAACATCGAAAAAACACAGCTTAGGGAGCGTACGGCACGTCCACTCATGGGCGTATAAATTGGGAAAAAGAAAAATCAGCAAGACACAGGCACCCCAAAGTTTAGGGCTGCTCTGTTGACAATAACCTCCACTTCATGACAACTTAAATATCCCAGGAAAGAGAAAAATGGATAAAGAAGTCGTGGTCCTTATGTACAATGGAATATCACTCAGACATGAAATCAATGTCATAAGGCTAGTAGAAGCAAGATGAGTGGAGTTAGGTACGACGATTCTAAGTGAAATAAGTCACACAGAAAAAGACACTTATCATAAGCTATCACTTATAGAGGGAATGTAAAAACCGCTACACTTGAACTGAATTACAAAACAGAACAGAGTCACACGTTTAGAAAACACACTATGGCTGCTTAACGGGAAAGGTGAGGTGGGGTGATGCATAAAACAAGGGGTTCAAATTCGCTCAGATACCGTTCCATACACCCAATATGTAATAGACAAGACCTACTCCTTGCTCAGTGAACTGGACTCAACACCCCCTATTCACCGCACAAGAATATAGGTGACTAGTAAGAATCTTAAAACCTATGTATTGATATATGTCTGGAAGTGAGTCAAGTGGGTGTAAAGCCGCATAAACACAGCCGTGAAAAGCAACTAAACCCCATTATAAAAATAAATTACTTTTAAAAACCCGTAAAACAAAGACAGTGAAAGAGAGAGAAATTCTTACAAAATTCGTTCAGAGGCTGTGATGCAACCTGGATTGACCATATCTACACGCACAGGTGGATGAGACATAAGGGTGGACACTCTTGGGGCTGAAAGGTTGGGTTAGGTTGGGTGAGCAAACGCAGACCCTTTAAAGTAATACTGCGTGGTACCCATCCCATGGGTCCCAAGTCTCCAGGTTCAAGGGCATCTTCCTACATCGAAAACATGCATGAGAAACTCAGAAGATGGTACACCGTGTGATTTTGAAAGGTTTCTAAAACGCACCTCATTTCTCATCTCCTTGTGCTCGGGTTCGCCATTCCAGCTACTTTACTAGCAATCTCCCTACTTGGAGAATCAGCAACTTTAACCTCCTGTTCTGTACAGGTTGCAATTTGTCCTGAGGATGAACGGGAAGAGGGGCAACCAATGAGAGACTAGATCTAGGTGTTGGGACAGGCACAGGTCACTCTAATTTCCCATCAGGAAGAAGAATTAACCACAGGCTCAGTCTGCCGCCCAGAAGCACAATAGGGCCTGAGGCAATCCCGTGCTTTTGCGGCCAGCTCCCAAAAAAGCGAGTTGAAAAATGGAGCTCAGGGACACTGCAATTCACAAACCCGCAGAGTTATAAATGATAACTCTCATCCACAGATATATTGAGGGAAGGCAACGAAGAGGATTTGAAAGCAAGGCAGAATTGCAGAAAACAGATTTCAGGAGGTAGATTCGAATCGCCTTTAAAGCACATGAAAAGCGGCAAAAGGTCGACAATGATGCCCTTGGCCAAAAAGGGCGTATGCGTTTTTTCCTGAATATATTCAGGAAAAAACGCATACGCCCTTTTTGGCCAACCAAGCAACCTGGAAAGGCAAATCAGCGCTACAAAGAAGTCTCGCTTCCCATCGGTCAAAAGGGCCATGCTGCAAAAAGTGTCAAAACCAGAAATGCAGGACAGGCCATGGAGAAATGGCAGCCTTGCTACGCTGATGAGCGGGATGTAAATTGCCAACAGCCACTCTGGAGAAGTGTACGGTGTGTCCTGAAACATCGAAAAAACACAGCTTAGGGAGCATAGGGCACGTCCACTCATGGGCGTATAAATTGGGAAAACTAAAAATCAGCAAGACACAGGCACCCCAAAGTTTAGGGCTGCTCTGTTGACAAGAACCTCCACTTCATGACACCTTAAATATCCCAGGAAAGAGAAAAATGGATAAAGAAGTTGTGGTCCTTATGTACAATGCAATATCACTCAGACATGAAATCAATGTCATAAGGCTAGTAGAAGCAAGATGAGTGGACTTAGGTACGACGATTCTAAGTGAAATAAGTCACACAGAAAAAGACACTTATCATAAGCTATCACTTATAGAGGGAATGTAAAAACCGCTACACTTGAACTGAATTACAGAACAGAACAGAATCACACGTTTAGAAAACACACTATGGCTGCTTAACGGGAAAGGTGAGGTGGGGTGATGCATAAAACAAGGGTTTCAAATTCGCTCAGATACCGTTCCATACACCCAATATGTAATAGACAAGACCTACTCTTTGCTCAGTGAACTGGACTCAACACCCCCTATTCACCGCACAAGAATATAGGTGACTAGTAACAATCTTAAAACCTATGTATTGATATCTGTCTGGAAGTGAGTCAAGTGGGTGTAAAGCCGCATAAACACAGCCGTGAAAAGCAGCTAAACACCATTATAAAAATAAATTACTTTTAAAAACCCGTAAAACAAAGACAGTGAAAGAGAGAGAAATTCTTACAAAATTCGTTCAGAGGCTGTGATGCAACCTGGATTGACCATATCTAGACCCACAGCTGGATGAGACATAAGGGTGGACACTCTTGGGGCTGAGAGGTTGGGTGAGGTTGGGTGAGAAAACGCAGACCCTTTAAAGTAATACTGCATGGTACCCATCCCATGGGTCCCAAATCTCCAGGTTCAAGGGCATCTTCCTACATCGAAATCTTGCATGAGGAACCCAGAAGAAGGTACACCGTGTGATTTTGAAAGGTTTCTAAAACGCACCTCATTTCTCATCTCCTTGTGCTCGGGTTCGCCATTCCAGCTACTTCACTAGCAATCTCCCTACTTGGAGAATCAGCACCTTTAACCTCCTGTTCTGTACAGGTTGCAATTTGTCCTGAGGATGAACGGGAAGAGGGGCAACCAATGAGAGACTAGATCTAGGTGTTGGGACAGGCACAGGTCACTCTATTTTCCCATCAGGAAGAAGAATTAACCACAGGCTCAGCCTGCCGCCGGGAACCAGAATAGGGCCTGAGGCAATCCCGTGCTTTTGCGGCCAGCTCCCAAACAAGACAGTTGAAAAATGGAGCTCACGGGCACTGCCATTCACAAACCTGCTGAGTTATAAACGATAACTCTCGTCCACAAATATATTGAGGGAAGGCAACGAAGAGGATTTGAAAGCAAGGCAGAATTGCAGGAAACAGGTTTCAGGAGGTAGATTCGAATCGCCTTTAAAGCACATGAAAAGCGGCAAAACGTCGACAATGATGCCCTTGGCCAAAAAGGGCGTATGCGTTTTTTCCTGAATATATTCAGGAAAAAACGCATACGCCCTTTTTGGCCAACCAAGCAACCTGGAAAGGCAAATCAGCGCTACAAAGAAGTCTCGCTTCCCATCGGTCAAAAGGGTCATGCTGCAAAAAGTGTCAAAACCAGAAATGCAGGACAGGCCATGGAGAAATGGAAGCCTTGCTACGCTGATGGGCGGGATGTTAATTGCCAGCAGCCACTCTGGAGAAGTGTATGGTGTGTCCTGAAACATCGAAAAAACACAGCTTAGGGAGCGTACGGCACGTCCACTCATGGGCGTATAAATTGGGAAAAAGAAAAATCAGCAAGACACAGGCACCCCAAAGTTTAGGGCTGCTCTGTTGACAAGAACCTCCACTTCATGACAACTTAAATATCCCAGGAAAGAGAAAAATGGATAAAGAAGTCGTGGTCCTTATGTACAATGGAATATCACTCAGACATGAAATCAATGTCATAAGGCTAGTAGAAGCAAGATGAGTGGATTTAGGTACGACGATTCTAAGTGAAATAAGTCACACAGAAAAAGACACTTATCATAAGCTATCACTTATAGAGGGAATGTAAAAACCGCTACACTTGAACTGAATTACAAAACAGAACAGAGTCACACGTTTAGAAAACACACTATGGCTGCTTAACGGGAAAGGTGAGGTGGGGTGATGCATAAAACAAGGGGTTCAAATTCGCTCAGATACCGTTCCATACACCCAATATGTAATAGACAAGACCTACTCCTTGCTCAGTGAACAGGACTCAACACCCCCTATTCACCGCACAAGAATATAGGTGACTAGTAAGAATCTTAAAACCTATGTATTGATATATGTCTGGAAGTGAGTCAAGTGGGTGTAAAGCCGCATAAACACAGCCGTGAAAAGCAACTAAACCCCATTATAAAAATAAATTACTTTTAAAAACCCGTAAAACAAAGACAGTGAAAGAGAGAGAAATTCTTACAAAATTCGTTCAGAGGCTGTGATGCAACCTGGATTGACCATATCTACACGCACAGGTGGATGAGACATAAGGGTGGACACTCTTGGGGCTGAAAGGTTGGGTTAGGTTAGGTGAGCAATCGCAGACCCTTTAAAGTAATACTGCGTGGTACCCATCCCATGGTTCCCAAGTCTCCAGGTTCAAGGGCATCTTCCTACATCGAAAACATGCATGAGAGACTCAGAAGATGGTACACCGTGTGATTTTGAAAGGTTTCTAAAACGCACCTCATTTCTCATCTCCTTGTGCTCGGGTTCGCCATTCCAGCTACTTTACTAGCAATCTCCCTACTTGGAGAATCAGCACCTTTAACCTCCTGTTCTGTACAGGTTGCAATTTGTCCTGAGGATGAACGGGAAGGGGGGCAACCAATGAGAGACTAGATCTAGGTGTTGGGACAGGCACAGGTCACTCTAATTTCCCATCAGGAAGAAGAATTAATCACAGGCTCAGCCTGCCGCCCAGAAGCACAATAGGGCCTGAGGCAATCCCGCGCTTTTGCAGCCAGCTCCCAAAAAAGCGAGTTGAAAAATGGAGCTCAGGGACACTGCAATTCACAAACCCGCAGAGTTATAAATGATAACTCTCATCCACAGATATATTGAGGGAAGGCAACGAAGAGGATTTGAAAGCAAGGCAGAATTGCAGAAAACAGATTTCAGGAGGTAGATTCGAATCGCCTTTAAAGCACATGAAAAGCGGCAAAAGGTCGACAATGATGCCCTTGTCCAAAAAGGGCGTATGCGTTTTTTCCTGAATATATTCAGGAAAAAACGCATACGCCCTTTTTGGCCAACCAAGCAACCTGGAAAGGCAAATCAGCGCTACAAAGAAGTCTCGCTTCCCATCGGTCAAAAGGGCCATGCTGCAAAAAGTGTCAAAACCAGAAATGCAGGACAGGCCATGGAGAAATGGCAGCCTTGCTACGCTGATGAGCGGGATGTAAATTGCCAACAGCCACTCTGGAGAAGTGTACAGTGTGTACTGAAACATCGAAAAAAAATAGCTTATGGAGCATAGGGCACGTCCACTCATGGGAGTATAAATTGGGAAAACTAAAAATCAGCAAGACACAGGCACCCCAAAGTTTAGGGCTGCTCTGTTGACAAGAACCTCCACTTCATGACAACTTAAATATCCCAGGAAAGAGAAAAATGGATAAAGAAGTCGTGGTCCTTATGTACAATGGAATATCACTCAGACATGAAATCAATGTCATAAGGCTAGTAGAAGCAAGATGAGTGGAGTTAGGTACGACGATTCTAAGTGAAATAAGTCACACAGAAAAAGACACTTATCATAAGCTATCACTTATAGAGGGAATGTAAAAACCGCTACACTTGAACTGAATTACAAAACAGAACAGAGTCACACGTTTAGAAAACACACTATGGCTGCTTAACGGGAAAGGTGAGGTGGGGTGATGCATAAAACAAGGGTTTCAAATTCGCTCAGATACCGTTCCATACACCCAATATGTAATAGACAAGACCTACTCTTTGCTCAGTGAACTGGATTCAACACCCCCTATTCACCGAACAAGAATATATGTGACTAGTAACAATCTTAAAACCTATGTATTGATATCTGTCTGAAAGTGAGTCAAGTGGGTGTAAATCCGCATAAACACAGCCGTGAAAAGCAGCTAAACCCCATTATAAAAATAAATTACTTTTAAAAACCCGTAAAACAAAGACAGTGAAAGAGAGAGAAATTCTTACAAAATTCGTTCAGGGGCTGTGATGCAACCTGGATTGACCATATCTAGACCCACAGCTGGATGAGACATAAGGGTGGACACTCTTGGGGCTGAGAGGTTGGGTGAGGTTGGGTGAGAAAACGCAGACCCTTTAAAGTAATACTGCATGGTACCCATCCCATGGGTCCCCAATCTCCAGGTTCAAGGGCATCTTCCTACATCGAAATCTTGCATGAGGAACCCAGAAGAAGGTACACCGTGTGATTTTGAAAGGTTTCTAAAACGCACCTCATTTCTCATTTCCTTGTGCTCGGGTTCGCCATTCCAGCTACTTCACTAGCAATCTCCCTACTTGGAGAATCAGCACCTTTAACCTCCTGTTCCGTACAGGTTGCAATTTGTCCTGAGGATGAACGGGAAGAGGGGCAACCAATGAGAGACTAGATCTAGGTGTTGGGACAGGCACAGGTCACTCTATTTTCCCATCAGGAAGAAGAATTAACCACAGGCTCAGCCTGCCGCCGGGAACCAGAATAGGGCCTGAGGCAATCCCGTGCTTTTGCAGCCAGCTCCCAAACAAGACAGTTGAAAAATGGAGCTCAGGGGCACTGCCATTCACAAACCTGCTGAGTTATAAATGATAACTGTCGTCCACAAATATATTGAGGGAAGGCAACGAAGAGGATTTGAAAGCAAGGCAGAATTGCAGGAAACAGGTTTCAGGAGGTAGATTCGAATCGCCTTTAAAGCACATGAAAAGCGGCAAAACGTGGACAATGATGCCCTTGGCCAAAAAGGGCGTAGGCGTTTTTTCCTGAATATATTCAGGAAAAAACGCCTACGCCCTTTTTGGCCAACCAAGCAACCTGGAAATGCAAATCAGCGCTACAAAGAAGTCTCGCTTCCCATCGGTCAAAAGGGTCATGCTGCAAAAAGTGTCAAAACCAGAAATGCAGGACAGGCCATGGAGAAATGGAAGCCTTGCTACGCTGATGGGCGGGATGTAAATTGCTAACAGCCACTCTGAAGAAGTGTACGGTGTGGCCTGAAATATCGAAAAAACACAGCTAAGGGAGCATAGGGCACTTCCACTCATGGGCGTATAAATTGGGAAAACTAAAAATCAGCAAGACACAGGCACCCCAATGTTTAGGGCTGCTATGTTGACAAGAACCTCCACTTCATGACACCTTAAATATCCCAGGAAAGAGAAAAATGGATAAAGAAGTTGTGGTCCTTATGTACAATGGAATATCACTCAGACATGAAATCAATGTCATAAGGCTAGTAGAAGCAAGATGAGTGGAGTTAGGTACGACGATTCTAAGTGAAATAAGTCACACAGAAAAAGACACTTATCATAAGCTATCACTTATAGAGGGAATGTAAAAACCGCTACACTTGAACTGAATTACAAAACAGAACAGAGTCACACGTTTAGAAAACACACTATGGCTGCTTAACGGGAAAGGTGAGGTGGGGTGATGCATAAAACAAGGGGTTCAAATTCGCTCAGATACCGTTCCATACACCCAATATGTAATAGACAAGACCTACTCCTTGCTCAGTGAACTGGACTCAACACCCCCTATTCACCGCACAAGAATATATGTGACTAGTAACAATCTTTAAACCTATGTATTGATATCTGTCTGTAAGTGAGTCAAGTGGGTGTAAAGCCGCATAAACACAGCCGTGAAAAGCAGCTAAACCCCATTATAAAAATAAACTACTTTTAAAAACCCGTAAAACAAAGACAGTGAAAGAGAGAGAAATTCTTACAAAATTCGTTCAGAGGCTGTGATGCAACCTGGATTGACCATATCTACACGCTCAGGTGGATGAGACATAAGGGTGGACACTCTTGGGGCTGAAAGGTTGGGTTAGGTTGGGTGAGCAAACGCAGACCCTTTAAAGTAATACTGCGTGGTACCCATCCCATGGGTCCCAAGTCTCCAGGTTCAAGGGCATCTTCCTACATCGAAAACATGCATGAGAAACTCAGAAGATGGTACACCGTGTGATTTTGAAAGGTTTCTAAAACGCACCTCATTTCTCATCTCCTTGTGCTCGGGTTTGCCATTCCAGCTACTTTACTAGCAATCTCCCTACTTGGAGAATCAACACCTTTAACCTCCTGCTCTGTACAGGTTGCAATTTGTCCTGAGGATGAACGGGAAGAGGGGCAACCAATGAGAGACTACATCTAGGTGTTGGGACAGGCACAGGTCACTCTATTTTCCCATCAGGAAGAAGAATTAAGCACAGGCTCAGCCTGCCGCCGGGAACCAGATTAGTGCCTGAGGCAATCCCGCGCTTCTGCGGCCAGCTCCGAAAAAAGCCAGTTGAAAAATGGAGCACATGGGCACTGCAATTCACAAACCTGCAGAGTTATAAATGATAACTCTCGTCCACAAATATATTGAGGGAAGGCAACGAAGAGGATTTGAAAGCAAGGCAGAGTTGCATGAAACAGGTTTCAGGAGGTAGATTCGAATCGCCTTTCAAGCACATGAAAAGCGGCAAAACGTGGAAAATGATGCCCTTGGCCAAAAAGGGCGTATGCGTTTTTTCCTGAATATATTCAGGAAAAAACGCATACGCCCTTTTTGGCCAACCAAGCAACCTGGAAAGGCAAATCAGCGCTACAAAGAAGTCTCGCTTCCCATGGGTCAAAAGGGCCATGCTGAAAAAAGTGTCAAAACCAGAAATGCAGGACAGGCCATGGAGAAATGGGAGCCTTGCCACGCTGATGGGCGGGATGTAAATTGCCAACAGCCACTCTGGAGAAGTGTACGGTGTGGCCTGAAACATCGAAAAAACACAGTTTATGGAGCATAGGGCACTTCCACTCATGGGCGTATAAATTGGGAAAACTAAAAATCAGCAAGACTTAGGCAACGAAAGGTTAGGGCTGCTCTGTTGACAAGAACCTCCACTTCAGGAAACCTTAAATATCCCAGGAAAGAGAAAAATGGATAAAGAAATTGTGGTCCTTATGTACAATGGAATATCACTCAGCCATGAAATCAATGTCATAAGGCTAGTGGCAGCATGATGAGTGGATTTAGGTACGATGACTCTAAGTGAAATAAGTCACACAGAAAAAGACACTTATCAAAAGCTATCACTTATAAAGGGAATGTAAAAACCGCTACACTTGAATTGAATTACAAATCAGAACAGAGTCACACATTTAGAAAACACACTATGGCTGCTTAACGGGAAAGGTGATGTGCGGTGATGCATAAAACAAGGGTTTCAAATTAGCTCAGATACCGTTCCATACACCCAATAAGTAATAGAAAAGACCTACTCCTTGCTCAGTGAACTGGACTCAACACCCCCTATTCACCGCACAAGAATATATCTGACTAGTGAGAATCTTAAAACCTATGTATTGATATCTCTCTGGAAGTGAGTCAAGTGTGTGTAAAGCCGCATAAACACAGCCGTGAAAAGCAGCTAAACTCCATTATAAAAATAAATTACTTCTAAAAACCCGTAAAACAAAGACAGTGAAAGAGAGAGAAATTCTTACAAAATTCCTTCAGGGGCTGTGACGCAACCTGGGTTGAACATATCTAGACCCACAGTTGGATGAGACCTAAGGGTGGACACTCTTGGGGCTGAGAGGTTTAGTGAGGTTGGGAGAGCAAACGTAGACCGTTTAAAGTAATACTGCGTGGTACCCATCCCATGGGTCCGAAATCTCCAGGTTCAAGGGCATCTTCCTACATCGAAAACACGCATGGGAAACCTAGAAGATGGTACACCGTCTGATCGGGAAAGGTTTCTGAAACGCACCTCATTTCTCATTTCCTTGTTCTCGGGTTCGCCATTCCAGCTACTTTACTAGCAATCTCCCTACTTGGAGAATCAGCACCTTTAAGCTCCTGTTCCGTACAGGTTGCAATTTGTCCTAAGGATGAATGGGAAGAGGGGCAACGAATGAGAGATTAGATCTAGGTGTTGGGACAGGCACAGGTCATTCTATTTTCCCATCAGAAAGAAGAATTAACCACAGGCTCAGCCTGCCGCCCGGAACCAGAATAGGGCCTGAGGCAATCCCGCGATTCTGCGGCCAGCTCCCAAAAAAGCCAGTTGAAAAATGGAGCACATGGGCACTGCAATTCACAAACCTGCAGAGTTATAAATGATAACTCTCGTCCACAAATATATTGAGGGAAGGCAACGAAGAGGATTTGAAAGCAAGGCAGAGTTGCAGGAAACAGGTTTCAGGAGGTAGATTCGAATCGCCTTTAAAGCACATGAAAAGCGGCAAAACGTCGACAATGATGCCCTTGGCCAAAAAGGGCGTATGCGTTTTTTCCTGAATATATTCAGGAAAAAACGCATACGCCCTTTTTGGCCAACCAAGCAACCTGGAAAGGCAAATCAGCGCTACAAGAAGTCTCGCTTCCCATCGGTCCAAAGGGCCATGCTGAAAAAAGTGTCAAAACCACAAATGCAGGACAGGCCATGGAGAAATAGGAGCCTTGCTACGCTGATGAGCGGGATGTAAATTGCCAACAGCCACTCTGGAGAACTGTACGGTGTGGCCTGAAACATCGAAAAAACACAGTTTATGGAGCATAGGGCACTTCCACTCATGGGCGTATAAATTGGGAAAACTAAAAATCAGCAAGACTCAGGCAACCCAAAGTTTAGGGCTGCTCTGTTGACAAGAACCTCCACTTCAGGAAATCTTAAATATCCCAGGAAAGAGAAAAATGGATAAAGAAGTTGTGGTCCTTATGTACAATGGAATATCACTCAGCCATGAAATCAATGTCATAAGGCTAGTAGCAGCATGATGAGTGGATTTAGGTACGATGACTCTAAGTGAAATAAGTCACACAGAAAAAGACACTTATCAAAAGCTATCACTTATAAAGGGAATGTAAAAACCGCTACACTTGAATTGAATTAGAAATCAGAACAGAGTCACACATTTAGAAAACACACTATGGCTGCTTAACGGGAAAGGTGATGTGCGCTGATGCATAAAACAAGGGTTTCAAATTAGCTCAGATACCGTTCCATACACCCAATAAGTAATAGAAAAGACCTACTCCTTGCTCAGTGAACTGGACTCAACACCCCCTATTCACCGCACAAGAATATATCTGACTAGTGAGAATCTTAAAACCTATGTATTGATATCAACCTGGAAGTGAGTCAAGTGGGTGTAAAGCCGCATAAACAGAGCCATGAAAAGCAGCTAAACCCCATTATAAAAATAAATTACTTGTAAAAACCCGTAAAACAAAGACAGTGAAAGAGAGAGACATTCTTACAAAATTCGTTCAGAGGCTGTGATGCAACCTGGATTGACCATATCTAGACCCACAGCTGGATGAGACATAAGGGTGGACACTCTTGGGGCTGAGAGGTTGGGTGAGGTTGCGTGAGCAAACACAGACCCTTTAAAGTAATACTGCGTGGTACCCATCCCATGGGTCCCAAATCTCCAGGTTCAAGGGCATCTTCCTACATCGAAAACACGCATGGGAAAACTAGAAGATGGTACACCGTCTGATCGGGAAAGGTTTCTGAAACGCACCTCATTTCTCATTTCCTTGTTCTCGGGTTCGCCATTCCAGCTACTTTACTAGCAATCTCCCTACTTGGAGAATCAGCACCTTTAACCTCCTGTTCTGTACAGGTTGCAATTTGTCCTGAGGATGAACGGGAAGAGGGGCAACCAATGAGAGACTAGATCTAGGTGTTTGGACAGGCACAGGTCACTGTATTTTCCCATCAGGAAGAAGAATTAAGCACAGGCTAGGCCTGCCGCCAGGAACCAGAATATTGCCTGAGGCAAATCCGCGCTTCTGCGGCCAGCTCCCAAAAAAGGCAGTTGAAAAATGGAGCACATGGGCACTGCAATTCACAGACCTGCAGAGGTATAAATGATAACTCTCGTCCAGAAATATATTGAGGGAAGGCAACGAAGAGGATTTGAAAGCAAGCCAGAATTGCAGGAAACAGATTTCAGGAGGTAGATTCGAATCGCCTTTAAAGCACATGAAAAGCGGCAAAATGTGGACAATGATGCCCTTGGCCAAAAAGGGCGTATGCGTTTTTTCCTGAATATATTCAGGAAAAAACGCATACGCCCTTTTTGGCCAACCAAGCAACCTGGAAAGGCAAATCAGCGCTAAAAAGGAGTCTCACTTCGAATCGGTCAAAAGGGCCATGCTGAAAAAAGTGTCAAAACCACAAAAGCAGGAGAGGCCATGGAGAAATGGGAGCCTTGCTACACTGATGGGCGGGATGTAAATTGCCAGCAGCCACTCTCGAGAAGTGTACGGTGTTGCCTTAAACATCGAAAAAACACAGCTTAGGGAGCATAGAGCACGTCCACTCATGGGCGTATAAATTGGGAAAACTAAAAATCAGCAAGACACAGGCACCCCAAAGTTAAGGGCTGCTCTGTTGACAAGAACCTCCACTTCATGACACCTTAAATATCCCAGGAAAGAGAAAAATGGATAAAGAAGTTGTGGTCCTTATGTACAAAGGAATATCACTCAGCCATGAAATCAATGTCATAAGGCTAGTAGCAGCATGATGAGTGGATTTAGGTACGACGACTCTAAGTGAAATAAGTCACACAGAAAAACACAATTATCATAAGCTATCACTTATAGAGGGAATGTAAAAACTGCTACACTTGAACTGAATTACAAAAGAGAACAGTGTCACACGTTTAGAAAACACACTATGGCTGTTTAACGGGAAAGGTGAGGTGGTGTGATGCATAAAACAAGGGTTTCACATTAGCTCAGATACCGTTCCATACACCCAATATGTAATAGACAAGACCTACTCCTTGCTCAGTGAACTGGACTCAACACCCCCTATTCACCGCACAAGTATATATCTGACTAGTAAGAATCTTAAAACCTATGTATTGATATCTCTTTGGAAGTGTGTCAAGTGGGTGTAAAGCCGCATAAACACATCCCTGAAAAGCAGCTAAACCCCATTATAAAAATAAATTACTTGTAAAAACCCGTAAAACAAAGACAGTGAAAGAGAGAGAAATTATTACACAATTCTTTCAGGAGATGTGATGCAACCTGGATTGAACAAATCTAGACCCACAGTTGGATGAAACCTAAGGGTGGACACTCTTGGGGCTGACAGGTTTGGTGAGTTTGGGTGAGCAAACACAGACCGTTTAAGGTAATACTGCGTGGTACCCATCCCATGGGTCCCAAATCTCCAGTTTCAAGGGCATCTTCCTACATCGAAAACTTGCATGACGAACCCAGAAGACGGAACACCGTGTGATTTTGAAAGGTTTTTAAAAGGCACCTCATTTCTCATCTCCTTGTGCTCGGGTTCACCATTCCAGCTACTTTACTAGCAATCTCCCTACTTGGAGAATCAGCACCTTTAACCTCCTGTTCCGTACAGGTTGCAATTTGTCCTGAGGATTTACGGGAAGAGGGGCAACCAATGAGAGACTAGATCTAGGTGTTGGGACAGGCACAGGTCACTCTATTTTCTCATCAGGAAGAAGTATTAACTACAGGCTCAGCCTGCCGCCCGGAATCAGAATAGGGCCTGAGGCAATCCCGTGCTTTTGCGGCCAGCTCCCAAAAAAGACAGTTGAAAAATGGAGCTCAGGGGCACTGCAATTCACAAACATGCAGAGTTATAAATGATAACTCTCGTCCACAAATATATTGAGGGAAGGAAACGAAGAGGATTTGAAAGCAAGGCAGAATTGCAGAAAACAGGTTTCAGGAGGTAGATTAGAATCGCCTTTAAACCACATGAAAATCGGCAAAACGTGGACAATGATGCCCTTGGCCAAAAAGGGCGTATGCGTTTTTTCCTGAATATATTCAGGAAAAAACGCATACGCCCTTTTTGGCCAACCAAGCAACCTGGAAAGACAAATCAGCGCTACAAAGAAGTCTCGCTTCCCATCGGTTAAAAGGGCCATGCTGAAAAAAGTGTCAAAACCACAAATGCAGGACAGGCCATGGAGAAATGGAAGCCTTGCTACGCTGATGGGCGGGATGTAAATTGCTAACAGCCACTCTGAAGAAGTGTACGGTGTGGCCTGAAATATCGAAAAAACACAGCTAAGGGAGCATAGGGCACTTCCACTCATGGGCGTATAAATTGGGAAAACTAAAAATCAGCAAGACTCAGGCACCCCAAAGTTTAGGGCTGCTCTGTTGAGAAGAACCTCCACTTCACGAAACCTTAAATATCCCAGGAAAGAGAAAAATGGATAAAGAAATCGTGGTCCTTATGTACAATGAAATATCACTCAGCCATGAAATCAATGTCATAAGGCCAGTAGAAGCAAGATGGGTGGAATTAGGTACGACGATTCTAAGGGAAATAAGACACACAGAAAAAGACACTTATCAAAAGCTATCACTTATAGAGTGAATGTAAAAACCACTACACTTGAATTGAATTACAAATCAGAACAGAGTCACACATTTAGAAAACACACTATGGCTGCTTAACGGGGAAGGTGAGGTGGGGTGATGCATAATACAAGGGTTTCAAATTAGCTCAGATACCGTTCCATACACCCAATACGTAATAGACAAGACCTACTCCTTGCTCAGTGAACTGGACTCAACACCCCCTATTCACCGCACAAGAATATATTTGACTAGTAAGAATCTTAAAACCTATGTATTCATATCTCTCTGGAAGTGAGCCAAGTGGGTGTAAAGCCGCATAAACACAGCCGTGAAAAGCAGCTAAACCCCATTATAAAAATAAATTAGTTTTAAAAACCCATGAAACAAAGACAGTGGAAGAGACAGAAATTCTTACAAAATTCATTCAGGGGCTGTGACGCAACCTGGATTGACCATATCTAGACCCACAGCTGGATGAGACATAAGGGTGGACATTCTTGGGGTTGAGAGGTATGGTGAGGTTGGGTGAGCCAACGCAGACCCTTTAAGGTAATACTGCGTGGTACCCATCCCTTGGGTCCCAAATCTCCAGGTTCAAGGGCATCTTCCTACATCGAAAACTTGCATGAGGAACCCAGAAGATGGTACACCGTGTGATTTTGAAAGGTTTCTAAAACGCACCTCATTTCTCATCTCCTTGTACTCGGGTTCGCCATTCCAGCTACTTCACTAGCAATCTCCCTACTTGGAGAATCAGCACCTTTAACCTCCTGTTCCGTACAGGTTGCAATTTGTCCTGAGGATGAACGGGAAGAGGGGCAGCCAATGAGAGACTAGATCTAGGTGTTGGGACAGGCACAGGTCACTCTATTTTCTCGTCAGGAAGAAGAAATAACCACAGGCTCAGCCTGCCACCCGGAACCAGAATAGGGCCTGAGGCAATCCCGCGCTTCTGCGGCCAGCTCCCAAAATAGCCAGTTGAAAAATGGAGCACATGGGCACTGCAATTCACAACCCTGCAGAGTTATAAATGATAACTCTCGTCCACAAATATATTGAGGGAAGGCAACGAAGAGGATTTGAAAGCAAGGCAGAATTGCAGGAAACAGGTTTCAGGAGGTAGATTCAAATCGCCTTTAAAGCACATGAAAAGCGGCAAAACGTGGACAATGATGCCCTTGGCCAAAAAGGGCGTATGCGTTTTTTCCTGAATATATTCAGGAAAAAACGCATACGCCCTTTTTGGCAAACCAAGCAACCTGGAAAGTCAAATCAGCGCTACAAAGAAGTCTCGCTTCCCATCCGTCAAAAGGGCCATGCTGATAAAAGTGTCAAAACCACAAATGCAGGACAGGCCATGGAGAAATTGGAGCCTTGCTACGCTGATGGGCGGGATGTAAATTGCCAACAGCCACTCTGGAGAAGTTTACGGTGAGGCCTGAAACATCGAAAAAACACAGCATAGGGAGCATAGGGCACTTCCACTCATGGGCGTATAAATTGGGAAAACTAAAAATCAGCAAGACACAGGCACCCCAAAGTTTAGGGCTGCTCTGTTGACAAGAACCTCCACTTCATGACACCTTAAATATCCCAGGAAAGAGAAAAATGGATAAAGAAGTTGTGGTCCTTATGTACAATGGAATATCACTCAGCCATGAAATCAATGTCATAAGGCTAGTAGCAGCATGATGAGTGGATTTAGGTACGATGATTCTAAGTGAAATAAGTCACACAGAAAAAGACACTTATCAAAAGCTATATCTTATACAGGGAATGTAAAAACCGCTACATTTGAACTGAATTAGAAAACAGAACAAAGTCACACATTTAGAAAAAAAACTATGGTTGCTTAACGGGGAAGGTGAGGTGGGGTGATGCATAATACAAGGGTTTCAAATTAGCTCAGATACCGTTCCATACACCCAATACGTAATAGACAAGACCTACTCCTTGCTCAGTGAACTGGACTCAACACCCCCTATTCACCGCACAAGAATATATTTGACTAGTAAGAATCTTAAAACCTATGTATTCATATCTCTCTGGAAGTGAGCCAAGTGGGTGTAAAGCCGCATAAACACAGCCGTGAAAAGCAGCTAAACCCCATTATAAAAATAAATTAGTTTTAAAAACCCATGAAACAAAGACAGTGGAAGAGACAGAAATTCTTACAAAATTCATTCAGGGGCTGTGACGCAACCTGGATTGACCATATCTAGACCCACAGCTGGATGAGACATAAGGGTGGACATTCTTGGGGTTGAGAGGTATGGTGAGGTTGGGTGAGCCAACGCAGACCCTTTAAGGTAATACTGCGTGGTACCCATCCCTTGGGTCCCAAATCTCCAGGTTCAAGGGCATCTTCCTACATCGAAAACTTGCATGAGGAACCCAGAAGATGGTACACCGTGTGATTTTGAAAGGTTTCTAAAACGCACCTCATTTCTCATCTCCTTGTACTCGGGTTCGCCATTCCAGCTACTTCACTAGCAATCTCCCTACTTGGAGAATCAGCACCTTTAACCTCCTGTTCCGTACAGGTTGCAATTTGTCCTGAGGATGAACGGGAAGAGGGGCAGCCAATGAGAGACTAGATCTAGGTGTTGGGACAGGCACAGGTCACTCTATTTTCTCGTCAGGAAGAAGAAATAACCACAGGCTCAGCCTGCCACCCGGAACCAGAATAGGGCCTGAGGCAATCCCGCGCTTCTGCGGCCAGCTCCCAAAAAAGCCAGTTGAAAAATGGAGCACATGGGCACTGCAATTCACAACCCTGCAGAGTTATAAATGATAACTCTCGTCCACAAATATATTGAGGGAAGGCAACGAAGAGGATTTGAAAGCAAGGCAGAATTGCAGGAAACAGGTTTCAGGAGGTAGATTCAAATCGCCTTTAAAGCACATGAAAAGCGGCAAAACGTGGACAATGATGCCCTTGGCCAAAAAGGGCGTATGCGTTTTTTCCTGAATATATTCAGGAAAAAACGCATACGCCCTTTTTGGCAAACCAAGCAACCTGGAAAGTCAAATCAGCGCTACAAAGAAGTCTCGCTTCCCATCCGTCAAAAGGGCCATGCTGATAAAAGTGTCAAAACCACAAATGCAGGACAGGCCATGGAGAAATTGGAGCCTTGCTACGCTGATGGGCGGGATGTAAATTGCCAACAGCCACTCTGGAGAAGTTTACGGTGAGGCCTGAAACATCGAAAAAACACAGCTTAGGGAGCATAGGGCACGTCCACTCATGGGCGTATAAATTTTGAAAACTAAAAATCAGCAAGACACAGGCACCCCAAAGTTTAGGGCTGCTCTGTTGACAAGAACCTCCACTTCATGACACCTTAAATATCCCAGGAAAGAGAAAAATGGATAAAGAAGTTGTGGTCCTTATGTACAATGGAATATCACTCAGCCATGAAATCAATGTCATAAGGCTAGTAGAAGCAAGATGGGTGGACGTAGGTACGACGATTCTAAGTGAAATAAGTCACACAGAAAAAGACACTTATCAAAAGCTATAACTTATACAGGGAATGTAAAAACCGCTACATTTGAACTGAATTACAAAACAGAACAAAGTCACACATTTAGAAAAAAAACTATGGTTGCTTAACGGGAAAGGTGAGGTGGGGTGATGGATAAAACAAGGGTTTCAAATTAGCTCAGATACCGTTCCATACACCCAATACGTAATAGACAAGACCTACTCCTTGCTCAGTGAACTGGACTCAACACCCCCTATTCACTGCACAAGAATATATGTGACTAGTAAGAATCTTAAAACCTATGTATTGATATCTCTCTGGAAGTGTGTCAAGTGGGTGTAAAGCCGCATAAACACAGCCGTGAAAAGCAGCTAAAGCCCATTATAAAAATAAATTAGTTTTAAAAACCCATGAAACAAAGACAGAGAAAGAGACAGAAATTCTTACAAAATTCATTCAGGGGCTGTGACGCAACCTGGATTGACCATATCTAGACCCACAGCTGGATGAGACATAAGGGTGGACATTCTTGGGGCTGAGAGGTTTGGTGAGGTTGCGTGAGCCAAAGCAGACCCTTTAAGGTAATACTGCGTGGTACCCATCCAATGTGTCCCAAATCTCCAGGTTCAAGGGCATCTTCCTACATCGAAAACTTGCATGAGGAACCCAGAAGATGGTACACCGTGTGATTTTGAAAGGTTTCTAAAACGCACCTCATTTCTCATCTCCTTGTGCTCGGGTTCGCCATTCCAGCTACTTCACTAGCAATCTCCCTACTTGGAGAATCAGCACCTTTAACCTCCTGTTCCGTACAGGTTGCAATTTGTCCTGAGGATGAACGGGAAGAGGGGCAGCCAATGAGAGACTAGATCTAGGTGTTGGGACAGGCACAGGTCACTCTATTTTCTCGTCAGGAAGAAGAAATAACCACAGGCTCAGCCTGCCACCCGGAACCAGAATAGGGCCTGAGGCAATCCCGCGCTTCTGCGGCCAGCTCCCAAAAAAGTCAGTTGAAAAATGGAGCACATGGGCACTGCAATTCACAACCCTGCAGAGTTATAAATGATAACTCTCGTCCACAAATATACTGAGGGAAGGCAACGAAGAGGATTTGAAAGCAAGGCAGAATTGCAGGAAACAGGTTTCAGGAGGTAGATTCGAATCGCCTTTAAAGCACATGAAAAGCGGCAAAACGTGGACAATGATGCCCTTGGCCAAAAAGGGCGTATGCGTTTTTTCCTGAATATATTCAGGAAAAAACGCATACGCCCTTTTTGGCCAACCAAGCAACCTGGAAAGGCAAATCAGCGCTACAAAGAAGTCTCGCTTCCCATCCGTCAAAAGGGCCATGCTGATAAAAGTGTCAAAACCACAAATGCAGGACAGGCCATGGAGAAATTGGAGCCTTGCTACGCTCATGGGCGGGATGTAAATTGCCAACAGCCACCCTGGAGAAGTGTACGGTGAGGCCTGAAACATCGAAAAAACACAGCTTAGGGAGCATAGGGCACTTCCACTCATGGGCGTATAAATTTTGAAAACTAAAAATCAGCAAGACACAGGCACCCCAAAGTTTAGGGCTGCTCTGTTGACAAGAACCTCCACTTCATGACACCTTAAATATCCCAGGGAAGAGAAAAATGGATAAAGAAGTTGTGGTCCTTATGTACAATGGAATATCACTCAGCCATGAAATCAATGTCATAAGGCTAGTAGCAGCATGATGAGTGGATTTAGGTACGACGACTCTAAGTGAAATAAGTCACACAGAAAAAGACACTTATCATAAGCTATCACGTATAGAGGGAATGTAAAAACTGCTACACTTGAACTGAATTACAAAAGAGAACAGAGTCACACGTTTAGAAAACACACTATGGCTGCTTAACGGTAAAGGTGAGGTGGTGTGATGCATAAAACAAGGGTTTCAAATTAGCTCAGATACCGTTCCATACACCCAATATGTAATAGACAAGACCTACTCCTTGCTCAGTGAACTGGACACAACACCCCCTATTCACCGCACAAGTATATATCTGACTAGTAAGAATCTTAAAACCTATGTATTGATATCTCTCTGGAAGTGTGTCAAGTGGGTGTAAAGCCGCATAAACACAGCCGTGAAAAGCAGCTAAACCCCATTATAAAAATAAATTACTTGTAAAAACCCGTAAAACAAAGACAGTGAAAGAGAGAGAAATTCTTACCCAATTCGTTCAGGGGCTGTGATGCAACCTGGATTGAACATATCTAGACCCACAGCTGGATGAGACCTAAGGGTGGACACTCTTGGGGCTGAGAGGTTGGGTGAGGTTGGGTGAGCCAACGCAGACCCTTTAAAGTAATACTGCGTGGTACCCATCCCATGGGTCCCAAGTCTCCAGGTTCAAGGGCATCTTCCTACATCGAAAACACGCATGGGAAAACTAGAAGATGGTACACCGTGTGATTTTGAAAGGTTTCTAAAACACACCCCATTTCTCATCTCCTTGTGCTCGGGTTCGCCATTCCAGCTACTTCACTAGCAATCTCCCTACTTGGAGAATCAGCACCTTTAACCTCCTGTTCTGTACAGGTTGCAATTTGTCCTGAGGATGAACGGGAAGAGGGGCAACCAATGAGAGACTAGATCTAGGTGTTGGGACAGGCACAGGTCACTCTATTTTCCCATCAGGAAGAAGAAAATACCACAGGCTCAGCCTACCACCCGAAACCAGAATAGGGCCTGAGGCAATCCCGCGCTTTTGCGGCCAGATCCCAAAAAAGCGAGTTGAAAAATGGACCTCAGGGACACTGCCATTCACAAACCTGCTGAGTTATAAATGATAACTCTCGTCCACAAATATATTGAGGGAAGGCAACGAAGAGGATTTGAAAGCAAGGCAGAATTGCAGGAAACAGGTTTCAGGAGGTAGATTCGAATCGCCTTTAAAGCACATGAAAAGCGGCAAAACGTGGACAATGATGCCCTTGGCCAAAAAGGGCGTAGGCGTTTTTTCCTGAATATATTCAGGAAAAAACGCATACGCCCTTTTTGGCCAACCAAGCAACCTGGAAAGGCAAATCAGCGCTACAAAGAAGTCTCGCTTCCCATCCGTCAAAAGGGCCATGCTGATAAAAGTGTCAAAACCACAAATGCAGGACAGGCCATGGAGAAATTGGAGCCTTGCTACGCTGATGGGCGGGATGTAAATTGCCAACAGCCACTCTGGAGAAGTTTACGGTGAGGCCTGAAACATCGAAAAAACACAGCATAGGGAGCATAGGGCACTTCCACTCATGGGCGTATAAATTGGGAAAACTAAAAATCAGCAAGACACAGGCACCCCAAAGTTTAGGGCTGCTCTGTTGACAAGAACCTCCACTTCATGACACCTTAAATATCCCAGGAAAGAGAAAAATGGATAAAGAAGTTGTGGTCCTTATGTACAATGGAATATCACTCAGCCATGAAATCAATGTCATAAGGCTAGTAGCAGCATGATGAGTGGATTTAGGTACGATGATTCTAAGTGAAATAAGTCACACAGAAAAAGACACTTATCAAAAGCTATATCTTATACAGGGAATGTAAAAACCGCTACATTTGAACTGAATTAGAAAACAGAACAAAGTCACACATTTAGAAAAAAAACTATGGTTGCTTAACGGGGAAGGTGAGGTGGGGTGATGCATAATACAAGGGTTTCAAATTAGCTCAGATACCGTTCCATACACCCAATACGTAATAGACAAGACCTACTCCTTGCTCAGTGAACTGGACTCAACACCCCCTATTCACCGCACAAGAATATATTTGACTAGTAAGAATCTTAAAACCTATGTATTCATATCTCTCTGGAAGTGAGCCAAGTGGGTGTAAAGCCGCATAAACACAGCCGTGAAAAGCAGCTAAACCCCATTATAAAAATAAATTAGTTTTAAAAACCCATGAAACAAAGACAGTGGAAGAGACAGAAATTCTTACAAAATTCATTCAGGGGCTGTGACGCAACCTGGATTGACCATATCTAGACCCACAGCTGGATGAGACATAAGGGTGGACATTCTTGGGGTTGAGAGGTATGGTGAGGTTGGGTGAGCCAACGCAGACCCTTTAAGGTAATACTGCGTGGTACCCATCCCTTGGGTCCCAAATCTCCAGGTTCAAGGGCATCTTCCTACATCGAAAACTTGCATGAGGAACCCAGAAGATGGTACACCGTGTGATTTTGAAAGGTTTCTAAAACGCACCTCATTTCTCATCTCCTTGTACTCGGGTTCGCCATTCCAGCTACTTCACTAGCAATCTCCCTACTTGGAGAATCAGCACCTTTAACCTCCTGTTCCGTACAGGTTGCAATTTGTCCTGAGGATGAACGGGAAGAGGGGCAGCCAATGAGAGACTAGATCTAGGTGTTGGGACAGGCACAGGTCACTCTATTTTCTCGTCAGGAAGAAGAAATAACCACAGGCTCAGCCTGCCACCCGGAACCAGAATAGGGCCTGAGGCAATCCCGCGCTTCTGCGGCCAGCTCCCAAAAAAGCCAGTTGAAAAATGGAGCACATGGGCACTGCAATTCACAACCCTGCAGAGTTATAAATGATAACTCTCGTCCACAAATATATTGAGGGAAGGCAACGAAGAGGATTTGAAAGCAAGGCAGAATTGCAGGAAACAGGTTTCAGGAGGTAGATTCAAATCGCCTTTAAAGCACATGAAAAGCGGCAAAACGTGGACAATGATGCCCTTGGCCAAAAAGGGCGTATGCGTTTTTTCCTGAATATATTCAGGAAAAAACGCATACGCCCTTTTTGGCAAACCAAGCAACCTGGAAAGTCAAATCAGCGCTACAAAGAAGTCTCGCTTCCCATCCGTCAAAAGGGCCATGCTGATAAAAGTGTCAAAACCACAAATGCAGGACAGGCCATGGAGAAATTGGAGCCTTGCTACGCTGATGGGCGGGATGTAAATTGCCAACAGCCACTCTGGAGAAGTTTACGGTGAGGCCTGAAACATCGAAAAAACACAGCATAGGGAGCATAGGGCACTTCCACTCATGGGCGTATAAATTGGGAAAACTAAAAATCAGCAAGACACAGGCACCCCAAAGTTTAGGGCTGCTCTGTTGACAAGAACCTCCACTTCATGACACCTTAAATATCCCAGGAAAGAGAAAAATGGATAAAGAAGTTGTGGTCCTTATGTACAATGGAATATCACTCAGCCATGAAATCAATGTCATAAGGCTAGTAGCAGCATGATGAGTGGATTTAGGTACGATGATTCTAAGTGAAATAAGTCACACAGAAAAAGACACTTATCAAAAGCTATATCTTATACAGGGAATGTAAAAACCGCTACATTTGAACTGAATTAGAAAACAGAACAAAGTCACACATTTAGAAAAAAAACTATGGTTGCTTAACGGGGAAGGTGAGGTGGGGTGATGCATAATACAAGGGTTTCAAATTAGCTCAGATACCGTTCCATACACCCAATACGTAATAGACAAGACCTACTCCTTGCTCAGTGAACTGGACTCAACACCCCCTATTCACCGCACAAGAATATATTTGACTAGTAAGAATCTTAAAACCTATGTATTCATATCTCTCTGGAAGTGAGCCAAGTGGGTGTAAAGCCGCATAAACACAGCCGTGAAAAGCAGCTAAACCCCATTATAAAAATAAATTAGTTTTAAAAACCCATGAAACAAAGACAGTGGAAGAGACAGAAATTCTTACAAAATTCATTCAGGGGCTGTGACGCAACCTGGATTGACCATATCTAGACCCACAGCTGGATGAGACATAAGGGTGGACATTCTTGGGGTTGAGAGGTATGGTGAGGTTGGGTGAGCCAACGCAGACCCTTTAAGGTAATACTGCGTGGTACCCATCCCTTGGGTCCCAAATCTCCAGGTTCAAGGGCATCTTCCTACATCGAAAACTTGCATGAGGAACCCAGAAGATGGTACACCGTGTGATTTTGAAAGGTTTCTAAAACGCACCTCATTTCTCATCTCCTTGTACTCGGGTTCGCCATTCCAGCTACTTCACTAGCAATCTCCCTACTTGGAGAATCAGCACCTTTAACCTCCTGTTCCGTACAGGTTGCAATTTGTCCTGAGGATGAACGGGAAGAGGGGCAGCCAATGAGAGACTAGATCTAGGTGTTGGGACAGGCACAGGTCACTCTATTTTCTCGTCAGGAAGAAGAAATAACCACAGGCTCAGCCTGCCACCCGGAACCAGAATAGGGCCTGAGGCAATCCCGCGCTTCTGCGGCCAGCTCCCAAAAAAGCCAGTTGAAAAATGGAGCACATGGGCACTGCAATTCACAACCCTGCAGAGTTATAAATGATAACTCTCGTCCACAAATATATTGAGGGAAGGCAACGAAGAGGATTTGAAAGCAAGGCAGAATTGCAGGAAACAGGTTTCAGGAGGTAGATTCAAATCGCCTTTAAAGCACATGAAAAGCGGCAAAACGTGGACAATGATGCCCTTGGCCAAAAAGGGCGTATGCGTTTTTTCCTGAATATATTCAGGAAAAAACGCATACGCCCTTTTTGGCAAACCAAGCAACCTGGAAAGTCAAATCAGCGCTACAAAGAAGTCTCGCTTCCCATCCGTCAAAAGGGCCATGCTGATAAAAGTGTCAAAACCACAAATGCAGGACAGGCCATGGAGAAATTGGAGCCTTGCTACGCTGATGGGCGGGATGTAAATTGCCAACAGCCACTCTGGAGAAGTTTACGGTGAGGCCTGAAACATCGAAAAAACACAGCTTAGGGAGCATAGGGCACGTCCACTCATGGGCGTATAAATTTTGAAAACTAAAAATCAGCAAGACACAGGCACCCCAAAGTTTAGGGCTGCTCTGTTGACAAGAACCTCCACTTCATGACACCTTAAATATCCCAGGAAAGAGAAAAATGGATAAAGAAGTTGTGGTCCTTATGTACAATGGAATATCACTCAGCCATGAAATCAATGTCATAAGGCTAGTAGAAGCAAGATGGGTGGACGTAGGTACGACGATTCTAAGTGAAATAAGTCACACAGAAAAAGACACTTATCAAAAGCTATAACTTATACAGGGAATGTAAAAACCGCTACATTTGAACTGAATTACAAAACAGAACAAAGTCACACATTTAGAAAAAAAACTATGGTTGCTTAACGGGAAAGGTGAGGTGGGGTGATGGATAAAACAAGGGTTTCAAATTAGCTCAGATACCGTTCCATACACCCAATACGTAATAGACAAGACCTACTCCTTGCTCAGTGAACTGGACTCAACACCCCCTATTCACTGCACAAGAATATATGTGACTAGTAAGAATCTTAAAACCTATGTATTGATATCTCTCTGGAAGTGTGTCAAGTGGGTGTAAAGCCGCATAAACACAGCCGTGAAAAGCAGCTAAAGCCCATTATAAAAATAAATTAGTTTTAAAAACCCATGAAACAAAGACAGAGAAAGAGACAGAAATTCTTACAAAATTCATTCAGGGGCTGTGACGCAACCTGGATTGACCATATCTAGACCCACAGCTGGATGAGACATAAGGGTGGACATTCTTGGGGCTGAGAGGTTTGGTGAGGTTGCGTGAGCCAAAGCAGACCCTTTAAGGTAATACTGCGTGGTACCCATCCAATGTGTCCCAAATCTCCAGGTTCAAGGGCATCTTCCTACATCGAAAACTTGCATGAGGAACCCAGAAGATGGTACACCGTGTGATTTTGAAAGGTTTCTAAAACGCACCTCATTTCTCATCTCCTTGTGCTCGGGTTCGCCATTCCAGCTACTTCACTAGCAATCTCCCTACTTGGAGAATCAGCACCTTTAACCTCCTGTTCCGTACAGGTTGCAATTTGTCCTGAGGATGATCGGGAAGAGGGGCAGCCAATGAGAGACTAGATCTAGGTGTTGGGACAGGCACAGGTCACTCTATTTTCTCGTCAGGAAGAAGAAATAACCACAGGCTCAGCCTGCCACCCGGAACCAGAATAGGGCCTGAGGCAATCCCGCGCTTCTGCGGCCAGCTCCCAAAAAAGTCAGTTGAAAAATGGAGCACATGGGCACTGCAATTCACAACCCTGCAGAGTTATAAATGATAACTCTCGTCCACAAATATACTGAGGGAAGGCAACGAAGAGGATTTGAAAGCAAGGCAGAATTGCAGGAAACAGGTTTCAGGAGGTAGATTCGAATCGCCTTTAAAGCACATGAAAAGCGGCAAAACGTGGACAATGATGCCCTTGGCCAAAAAGGGCGTATGCGTTTTTTCCTGAATATATTCAGGAAAAAACGCATACGCCCTTTTTGGCCAACCAAGCAACCTGGAAAGGCAAATCAGCGCTACAAAGAAGTCTCGCTTCCCATCCGTCAAAAGGGCCATGCTGATAAAAGTGTCAAAACCACAAATGCAGGACAGGCCATGGAGAAATTGGAGCCTTGCTACGCTCATGGGCGGGATGTAAATTGCCAACAGCCACCCTGGAGAAGTGTACGGTGAGGCCTGAAACATCGAAAAAACACAGCTTAGGGAGCATAGGGCACTTCCACTCATGGGCGTATAAATTTTGAAAACTAAAAATCAGCAAGACACAGGCACCCCAAAGTTTAGGGCTGCTCTGTTGACAAGAACCTCCACTTCATGACACCTTAAATATCCCAGGGAAGAGAAAAATGGATAAAGAAGTTGTGGTCCTTATGTACAATGGAATATCACTCAGCCATGAAATCAATGTCATAAGGCTAGTAGCAGCATGATGAGTGGATTTAGGTACGACGACTCTAAGTGAAATAAGTCACACAGAAAAAGACACTTATCATAAGCTATCACGTATAGAGGGAATGTAAAAACTGCTACACTTGAACTGAATTACAAAAGAGAACAGAGTCACACGTTTAGAAAACACACTATGGCTGCTTAACGGTAAAGGTGAGGTGGTGTGATGCATAAAACAAGGGTTTCAAATTAGCTCAGATACCGTTCCATACACCCAATATGTAATAGACAAGACCTACTCCTTGCTCAGTGAACTGGACACAACACCCCCTATTCACCGCACAAGTATATATCTGACTAGTAAGAATCTTAAAACCTATGTATTGATATCTCTCTGGAAGTGTGTCAAGTGGGTGTAAAGCCGCATAAACACAGCCGTGAAAAGCAGCTAAACCCCATTATAAAAATAAATTACTTGTAAAAACCCGTAAAACAAAGACAGTGAAAGAGAGAGAAATTCTTACCCAATTCGTTCAGGGGCTGTGATGCAACCTGGATTGAACATATCTAGACCCACAGCTGGATGAGACCTAAGGGTGGACACTCTTGGGGCTGAGAGGTTGGGTGAGGTTGGGTGAGCCAACGCAGACCCTTTAAAGTAATACTGCGTGGTACCCATCCCATGGGTCCCAAGTCTCCAGGTTCAAGGGCATCTTCCTACATCGAAAACACGCATGGGAAAACTAGAAGATGGTACACCGTGTGATTTTGAAAGGTTTCTAAAACACACCCCATTTCTCATCTCCTTGTGCTCGGGTTCGCCATTCCAGCTACTTCACTAGCAATCTCCCTACTTGGAGAATCAGCACCTTTAACCTCCTGTTCTGTACAGGTTGCAATTTGTCCTGAGGATGAACGGGAAGAGGGGCAACCAATGAGAGACTAGATCTAGGTGTTGGGACAGGCACAGGTCACTCTATTTTCCCATCAGGAAGAAGAAAATACCACAGGCTCAGCCTACCACCCGAAACCAGAATAGGGCCTGAGGCAATCCCGCGCTTTTGCGGCCAGATCCCAAAAAAGCGAGTTGAAAAATGGACCTCAGGGACACTGCCATTCACAAACCTGCTGAGTTATAAATGATAACTCTCGTCCACAAATATATTGAGGGAAGGCAACGAAGAGGATTTGAAAGCAAGGCAGAATTGCAGGAAACAGGTTTCAGGAGGTAGATTCGAATCGCCTTTAAAGCACATGAAAAGCGGCAAAACGTGGACAATGATGCCCTTGGCCAAAAAGGGCGTAGGCGTTTTTTCCTGAATATATTCAGGAAAAAACGCATACGCCCTTTTTGGCCAACCAAGCAACCTGGAAAGGCAAATCAGCGCTACAAAGAAGTCTCGCTTCCCATCCGTCAAAAGGGCCATGCTGATAAAAGTGTCAAAACCACAAATGCAGGACAGGCCATGGAGAAATTGGAGCCTTGCTACGCTGATGGGCGGGATGTAAACTGCCAACAGCCACTCTGGAGAAGTGTACGGTGAGGCCTGAAACTTCGAAAAAACACAGCTTAGGGAGCATAGGGCACTTCCACTCATGGGCATATAAATTTTGAAAACTAAAAATCAGCAAGACACAGGCACCCCAAAGTTTAGGGCTGCTCTGTTGACAAGAACCTCCACTTCATGACACCTTAAATATCCCAGGAAAGAGAAAAATGGATAAAGAAGTTGTGGTCCTTATGTACAATGGAATATCACTCAGCCATGAAATCAATGTCATAAGGCAAGTAGAAGCAAGATGGGTGGACTTAGGTACGACGATTCTAAGTGAAATAAGTCACACAGAAAAAGACACTTATCAAAAGCTATAACTTATACAGGGAATGTAAAAACCGCTACATTTGAACTGAATTAAAAAACAGAACAAAGTCAAACATTTAGAAAAAAGACTATGGTTGCTTAACGGGAAAGGTGAGGTGGGGTGATGCATAAAACAAGGGTTTCAAATTAGCTCAGATACCGTTCCATACACCCAATACGTAATAGACAAGACCTACTCCTTGCTCAGTGAACTGGACTCAACACCCCCTATTCACCGCACAAGAATATATGTGACTAGTAAGAATCTTAAAACCTATGTATTGATATCTCTCTGGAAGTGTGTCAAGTGGGTGTAAAGCCGCATAAACACAGCCGTGAAAAGCAGCTAAATCCCATTATAAAAATAAATTAGTTTTAAAAACCCATGAAACAAAGACAGTGAAAGAGACAGAAATTCTTACAAAATTCATTCAGGGGCTGTGACTCAACCTGGATTGAACATATCTAGACCCACAGCTGGATGAGACATAAGGGTGGACATTCTTGGGGCTGAGAGTTTTGGTGAGGTTGGGTGAGCCAACGCAGACCCTTTAAGGTAATACTGCGTGGTACCCATCCCATGGGTCCCAAATCTCCAGGTTCAAGGGCATCTTCCTACATCGAAAACTTGCATGAGGAACCCAGAAGATGGTACACCGTGTGATTTTGAAAGGTTTCTAAAACGCACCTCATTTCTCATCTCCTTGTGCTCGGGTTCGCCATTCCAGCTACTTCACTAGCAATCTCCCTACTTGCAGAATCAGCACCTTTAAACTCCTGTTCCGTACAGGTGGCAATTTGTCCTGAGGATGAACGGGAAGAGGGGCAGCCAATGAGAGACTAGATCTAGGTTTTGGGACAGGCACAGGTCACTCTATTTTCTCATCAGGAAGAAGAATTAACCACAGGCTCAGCCTGCCGCCCGGAACCAGAATAGGGCCTGAGGCAATCCCGTGCTTCTGCGGCCAGCTCCCAAAAAAGACAGTTGAAAAATGGAGCACATGGGCACTGCAATTCACAACCCTGCAGAGTTATAAATGATAACTCTCGTCCACAAATATACTGAGGGAAGGCAACGAAGAGGATTTGAAAGCAAGGCAGAATTGCAGGAAACAGGTTTCAGGAGGTAGATTCGAATCGCCTTTAAAGCACATGAAAAGCGGCAAAACGTCGACAATGATGCCCTTGGCCAAAAAGGGCGTATGCGTTTTTTCCTGAATATATTCAGGAAAAAACGCATACGCCCTTTTTGGCCAACCAAGCAACCTGGAAAGGCAAATCAGCGCTACAAAGAAGTCTCGCTTCCCATCCATCAAAAGGGCCATGCTGATAAAAGTGTCAAAACCACAAATGCAGGACAGGCCATGGAGAAATTGGAGCCTTGCTACGCTGATGGGCGGGATGTAAATTGCCAACAGCCACTCTGGAGAAGTGTACGGTGAGGCCTGAAACATCGAAAAAACACAGCTTAGGGAGCATAGGGCACGTCCACTCATGGGAGTATAAATTTTGAAAACTAAAAATCAGCAAGACACAGGCACCCCAAAGTTTAGGGCTGCTCTGTTGACAAGAACCTCCACTTCATGACACCTTAAATATCCCAGGAAAGAGAAAAATGGATAAAGAAGTTGTGGTCCTTATGTACAATGCAATATCACTCAGACATGAAATCAATGTCATAAGGCTAGTAGAAGCAAGATGAGTGGATTTAGGTACGACGATTCTAAGTGAAATAAGTCACACAGAAATAGACACTTATCATAAGCTATCACTTATAGAGGGAATGTAAAAACCGCTACACTTGAACTGAATTACAAAACAGAACAGAGTCACACGTTTAGAAAACACACTATGGCTTGTTAACGGAAAAGGTGAGGTGGGGTGATGCATAAAACAAGGGTTTCAAATTCGCTCAGATACCGTTCCATACACCCAATATGTAATAGACAAGACCTACTCCTTGCTCAGTGAACTGGACTCAACACCCCCTATTCACCGCACAAGAATATATCTGATTAGTAAGAATCTTAAAACCTATGTATTGATATCTGTCTGGAAGTGAGTCAAGTGGGTGTAAAGCCGCATAAACACAGCCGTGAAAAGCAGCTAAACCCCATTATAAAAATAAATTACTTTTAAAAACCCGTAAAACAAAGACAGTGAAAGAGAGAGAAATTCTTACAAAATTCCTTCAGGGGCTGTGATGCAACCTGGATTGACCATATCTAGACCCACAGCTGGATGAGACATAAGGGTGGACACTTTTGGGGCTGAGAGTTTGGGTGAGGTTGGGTGAGCAAACGCAGACCCTTTAAATAATACTGCGTGGTACCCATCCCATGGGTCCCAAATCTCCAGGTTCAAGGGCATCTTCCTACATCGAAAACATGCATGAGAAACCCAGAAGATGGTACACCCTGTGATTTTGAAAGCTTTCTAAAACGCACCTCATTTCTCATCTCCTTGTGCTCGGGTTCGCCTTTCCAGCTACTTTACTAGCAATCTCCCTACTTGGAGAATCAGCACCTTTAAGCTCCTGTTCTGTACAGGTTGCAATTTGTCCTGAGGATGAAAGGGAAGAGGGACAACCAATGAGAGACTAGATCTAGGTGTTGGGACAGGCACAGGTCACTCTATTTTCCCATCAGGAAGAAGAATTAACCACAGGCTCAGCCTGCCGCCAGGAACCAGAATAGGGCCTGAGGCAATCCCGAACTTTTGCGGCCAGCTCCCAAAAAAGACAGTTGAAAAATGGAGCTCAGGGGCACTGCAATTCACAAACCTGCTGAGTTATAAATGATAACTCTCGTCCACAAATATATTGAGGGAAGGCAACGAAGAGGATTTGAAAGCAACGCAGAATTGCAGGAAACAGGTTTCAGGAGGTAGATTCGAATCACCTTTAAAGCACATGAAAATTGGCATAACGTCGACAATGATGCCCTTGGCCAAAAAGGGCGTATGCGTTTTTTCCTGAATATATTCAGGAAAAAACGCATACGCCCTTTTTGGCCAACCAAGCAACCTGGAAAGGCAAATCAGCGCTACAAAGAAGTCTCGCTTCCCATCGGTCAAAAGGGCCATGCTGCAAAAAGTGTCAAAACCAGAAATGCAGGACAGGCCATGGAGAAATGGCAGCCTTGCTATGCTGATGGGCGGGATGTAAATTGCCAACAGCCACTCTGGAGAAGTGTACGGTGTGTCCTGAAACATCGAAAAAACACAGCTTAGGGAGCGTAGGGCACGTCCACTCATGGGCGTATAAATTGGGAAAACTAAAAATCAGCAAGACACAGGCACACCAAAGTTTAGGGCTGCTCTGTTGATAAGAACCTCCACTTCATGACACCTTAAATATCCCAGGAAAGAGAAAAATAGATAAAGAAGTTGTGGTCCTTATGTACAATGGAATATCACTCAGACATGAAATCAATGTCATAAGGCTAGTAGAAGCAAGATGAGTGGATTTAGGTACGACGATTCTAAGTGAAATAAGTCACACAGAAAAAGACACTTATCAAAAGCTATCACTTATAGAGGGAATGTAAAAACCGCTACACTTGAACTGAATTACAAAACAGAACAGAGTCACACGTTTAGAAAACACACTATGGCTGCTTAACGGGAAAGGTGAGGTGGGGTGATGCATAAAACAAGGGTTTCATATTAGCTCAGATACCGTTCCATACACCCAATATGTAATAGACAAGACCTACTCCTTGCTCAGTGAACTGGACTCAACACCCCCTATTCACCGCACAAGTATATATCTGACTAGTAAGAATCTTAAAACCTATGTATTGATATCTCTCTGGAAGTGAGTCAAGTGGGTGTAAAGCCGCATAAACACAGCGGTGAAAAGCAGCTAAACCCCATTATAAAAATAAATTACTTTTAAAAACCAGTAAAACAAAGACAGTGAAAGAGAGAGAAATTCTTACAAAATTAGTTCAGAGGCTGTGATGCAATCTGGACTGACCATATCTGGACCCACAGCTGGATGAGACATAAGGGTGGACACTATTGGGGCTTAGAGGTTGGGTGATGTTGGATGAGCAAGTGCAGACCCTTTAAAGTAATACTGCGTGGTACCCATCTCATGGGTCCCAAATCTCCAGGTTCTAGGGCATCTTCCTACATCGAAAACATGCATGAGAAACTCAGAAGATGCTACACCGTGTGATTTTGAAAGGTTTCTAAAACACACCCAATTTCTCATCTCCTTGTGTTCGGGTTCGCGTTTCCAGCTACTTCACTAGCAATCTCCCTACTTGGAGAATCAGCACCTTTAACCTCCTGTTCTGTACAGGTTGCAATTTGTCCTGAGGATGAACGGGAAGAGGGGCAACCAATGAGAGACTAGATCTAGGTGTTGGGACAGGCACAGGTCACTCTAATTTCCCATCAGGAAGATGAATTAACCACAGGCTCAGCCTGCCGCCGGGAACCAGAATAGGGCCTGAGGCAATCCCGTGCTTTTGCGGCCAGCTCCCAAACAAGACAGTTGAAAAATGGAGCTCAGGGGCACTGCCATTCACAAACCTGCTGAGTTATAAATGATAACTCTCGTCCACAAATATATTGAGGGAAGGCAACGAAGAGGATGTGAAAGCAAGGCAGAATTGCAGGAAACAGGTTTCAGGAGGTAGATTCGAATCGCCTTTAAAGCACATGAAAAGCGGCAAAACGTCGACAATGATGCCCTTGGCCAAAAAGGGCGTATGCGTTTTTTCCTGAATATATTCAGGAAAAAACGCATACGCCCTTTTTGGCCAACCAAGCAACCTGGAAAGGCAAATCAGCGCTACAAAGAAGTCTCGCTTCCCATCGGTCAAAAGGGCCATGCTGCAAAAAGTGTCAAAACCAGAAATGCAGGACAGGCCATGGAGAAATGGCAGCCTTGCTACGCTGATGGGCGGGATGTAAATTGCCAACAGCCACTCTGGAGAAGTGTACGGTGTGTCCTGAAACATCGAAAAAACACAGCTTAGGGAGCGTAGGGCACGTCCACTCATGGGCGTATAAATTGGGAAAACTAAAAATCAGCAAGACACAGGCACCCCAAAGTTAAGGGCTGCTCTGTTGACAAGAACCTCCACTTCATGACACCTTAAATATCCCAGGAAAGAGAAAAATGGATAAAGAAGTTGTGGTCCTTATGTACAATGCAATATCACTCAGACATGAAATCAATGTCATAAGGCTAGTAGAAGCAAGATGAGTGGACTTAGGTACGACGATTCTAAGTGAAATAAGTCACACAGAAAAAGACACTTATCATAAGCTATCACTTATAGAGGGAATGTAAAAACCGCTACACTTGAACTGAATTACAGAACAGAACAGAATCACACATTTAGAAAACACACTATGGCTGCTTAACGGGAAAGGTGAGGTGGGGTGATACATAAAACAAGGGTTTCAAATTCGCTCAGATACCGTTCCATACACCCAATATGTAATAGACAAGACCTACTCCTTGCACAGTGAACTGGACTCAACACCCCCTATTCACCGCACAAGAATATATGTGACTAGTAACAATCTTAAAACCTATGTATTGATATCTGTCTGGAAGTGAGTCAAGTGGGTGTAAATCCGCATAAACACAGCCGTGAAAAGCAGCTAAACCCCATTATAAAAATAAATTACTTTTAAAAACCCGTAAAACAAAGACAGTGAAAGAGAGAGAAATTCTTACAAAATTCGTTCAGGGGCTGTGATGCAACCTGGATTGACCATATCTAGACCCACAGCTGGATGAGACATAAGGGTGGACACTCTTGGGGCTGAGAGGTTGGGTGAGGTTGGGTGAGCAAACGCAGACCCTTTAAAGTAATACTGTGTGGTACCCATACCATGGGTCCCAAATCTCCAGGTTCAAGGGCATCTTCCTACATCGAAATCTTGCATGAGGAACCCAGAAGAAGGTACACCGTGTGATTTTGAAAGGTTTCTAAAACGCACCTCATTTCTCATCTCCTTGTGCTCGGGTTCGCCATTGCAGCTACTTCACTAGCAATCTCCCTACTTGGAGAATCAGCACCTTTAACCTCCTGGTCTGTACAGGTTGCAATTTGTCCTGAGGATGAACGGGAAGAGGGGCAACCAATGAGAGACTAGATCTAGGTGTTGGGACAGGCACAGGTCACTCTATTTTCCCATCAGGAAGAAGAATTAACCACAGGCTCTGCCTGCCGCCAGGAACCAGAATAGGGCCTGAGGCAATCCCGTGCTTTTGCGGCCAGCTCCCAAACAAGACAGTTGAAAAATGGAGCTCAGGGGCACTGCCATTCACAAACCTGCTGAGTTATAAATGATAACTCTTGTCCACAAATATATTGAGGGAAGGCAACGAAGAGGATTTGAAAGCAAGGCAGAATTGCAGGAAACAGGTTTCAGGAGGTAGATTCGAATCGCCTTTAAAGCATATGAAAAGCGGCAAAACGTCGACAATGATGCCCTTGGCCAAAAAGGGCGTATGCGTTTTTTCCTGAATATATTCAGGAAAAAACGCATACGCCCTTTTTGGCCAACCAAGCAACCTGGAAAGGCAAATCAGCACTACAAAGAAGTCTCGCTTCCCATCGGTCAAAAGGGTCATGCTGCAAAATGTGTCAAAACCAGAAATGCAGGACAGGCCATGGAGAAATGGCAGCCTTGCTACGCTGATGGGCGGGATGTTAATTGCCAGCAGCCACTCTGGAGAAGTGTATGGTGTGTCCTGAAACATCGAAAAAACACAGCTTAGGGAGCGTACGGCACGTCCACTCATGGGCGTATAAATTGGGAAAAAGAAAAATCAGCAAGACACAGGCACCCCAAAGTTTAGGGCTGCTCTGTTGACAAGAACCTCCACTTCATGACAACTTAAATATCCCAGGAAAGAGAAAAATGGATAAAGAAGTCGTGGTCCTTATGTAAAATGGAATATCACTCAGACATGAAATCAATGTCATAAGGCTATTAGAAGCAAGATGAGTGGAGTTAGGTACGACGATTCTAAGTGAAATAAGTCACACAGAAAAAGACACTTATCATAAGCTATCACTTATAGAGGGAATGTAAAAACCGCTACACTTGAACTGAATTACAAAACAGAACAGAGTCACACGATTAGAAAACACACTATGGCTGCTTAACGGGAAAGGTGAGGTGGGGTGATGCATAAAACAAGGGGTTCAAATTCGCTCAGATACCGTTCCATACACCCAATATGTAATAGACAAGACCTACTCCTTGCTCAGTGAACTGGACTCAACACCCCCTATTCACCGCACAAGAATATAGGTGACTAGTAAGAATCTTAAAACCTATGTATTGATATATGTCTGGAAGTGAGTCAAGTGGGTGTAAAGCCGCATAAACACAGCCGTGAAAAGCAACTAAACCCCATTATAAAAATAAATTACTTTTAAAAACCCGTAAAACAAAGACAGTGAAAGAGAGAGAAATTCTTACAAAATTCGTTCAGAGGCTGTGATGCAACCTGTATTGACCATATCTACACGCACAGGTGGATGAGACATAAGGGTGGACACTCTTGGGGCTGAAAGGTTGGGTTAGGTTGGGTGAGCAAACGCAGACCCTTTAAAGTAATACTGCGTGGTACCCATCCCATGGGTCCCAAGTCTCCAGGTTCAAGGGCATCTTCCTACATCGAAAACATGCATGAGAAACTCAGAAGATGGTACACCGTGTGATTTTGAAAGGTTTCTAAAACGCACCTCATTTCTCATCTCCTTGTGCTCGGGTTCGCCATTCCAGCTACTTTACTAGCAATCTCCCTACTTGGAGAATCAGCACCTTTAACCTCCTGTTCTGTACAGGTTGCAATTTGTCCTGAGGATGAACGGGAAGAGGGGCAACCAATGAGAGACTAGATCTAGGTGTTGGGATAGGCACAGGTCACTCTAATTTCCCATCAGGAAGAAGAATGAATCACAGGGTCAGCCTGCCGCCCAGAAGCACAATAGGGCCTGAGGCAATCCCGCGCTTTTGCGGCCAGCTCCCAAAAAAGCGAGTTGAAAAATGGAGCTCAGGGACACTGCAATTCACAAACCCGCAGAGTTATAAATGATAACTCTCATCCACAGATATATTGAGGGAAGGCAACGAAGAGGATTTGAAAGCAAGGCAGAATTGCAGAAAACAGATTTCAGGAGGTAGATTCGAATCGCCTTTAAAGCACATGAAAAGCGGCAAAAGGTCGACAATGATGCCCTTGGCCAAAAAGGGCGTATGCGTTTTTTCCTGAATATATTCAGGAAAAAACGCATACGCCCTTTTTGGCCAACCAAGCAACCTGGAAAGGCAAATCAGCGCTACAAAGAAGTCTCGCTTCCCATCGGTCAAAAGGGCCATGCTGCAAAAAGTGTCAAAACCAGATATGCAGGACAGGCCATGGAGAAATGGCAGCCTTGCTACGCTGATGAGCGGGATGTAAATTGCCAACAGCCACTCTGGAGAAGTGTACAGTGTGTCCTGAAACATCGAAAAAACACAGCTTATGTAGCATAGGGCACGTCCACTCATGGGAGTATAAATTGGTAAAACTAAAAATCAGCAAGACACAGGCACCCCAAAGTTTAGGGCTGCTCTGTTGACAAGAACCTCCACTTCATGACACCTTAAACATCCCAGGAAAGAGAAAAATGGATAAAGAAGTTGTGGTCCTTATGTACAATGGAATATCACTCAGCCATGAAATCAATGTCATAAGGCAAGTAGAAGCAAGATGGGTGGACTTAGGTACGACGATTCTAAGTGAAATAAGTCACACAGAAAAAGACACTTATCAAAAGCTATAACTTATACAGGGAATGTAAAAACCGCTACATTTGAACTGAATTAAAAAACAGAACAAAGTCAAACATTTAGAAAAAAGACTATGGTTGCTTAACGGGAAAGGTGAGGTGGGGTGATGCATAAAACAAGGGTTTCAAATTAGCTCAGATACCGTTCCATACACCCAATACGTAATAGACAAGACCTACTCCTTGCTCAGTGAACTGGACTCAACACCCCCTATTCACCGCACAAGAATATATGTGACTAGTAAGAATCTTAAAACCTATGTATTGATATCTCTCTGGAAGTGTGTCAAGTGGGTGTAAAGCCGCATAAACACAGCCGTGAAAAGCAGCTAAATCCCATTATAAAAATAAATTAGTTTTAAAAACCCATGAAACAAAGACAGTGAAAGAGACAGAAATTCTTACAAAATTCATTCAGGGGCTGTGACTCAACCTGGATTGAACATATCTAGACCCACAGCTGGATGAGACATAAGGGTGGACATTCTTGGGGCTGAGAGTTTTGGTGAGGTTGGGTGAGCCAACGCAGACCCTTTAAGGTAATACTGCGTGGTACCCATCCCATGGGTCCCAAATCTCCAGGTTCAAGGGCATCTTCCTACATCGAAAACTTGCATGAGGAACCCAGAAGATGGTACACCGTGTGATTTTGAAAGGTTTCTAAAACGCACCTCATTTCTCATCTCCTTGTGCTCGGGTTCGCCATTCCAGCTACTTCACTAGCAATCTCCCTACTTGCAGAATCAGCACCTTTAAACTCCTGTTCCGTACAGGTGGCAATTTGTCCTGAGGATGAACGGGAAGAGGGGCAGCCAATGAGAGACTAGATCTAGGTTTTGGGACAGGCACAGGTCACTCTATTTTCTCATCAGGAAGAAGAATTAACCACAGGCTCAGCCTGCCGCCCGGAACCAGAATAGGGCCTGAGGCAATCCCGTGCTTCTGCGGCCAGCTCCCAAAAAAGACAGTTGAAAAATGGAGCACATGGGCACTGCAATTCACAACCCTGCAGAGTTATAAATGATAACTCTCGTCCACAAATATACTGAGGGAAGGCAACGAAGAGGATTTGAAAGCAAGGCAGAATTGCAGGAAACAGGTTTCAGGAGGTAGATTCGAATCGCCTTTAAAGCACATGAAAAGCGGCAAAACGTCGACAATGATGCCCTTGGCCAAAAAGGGCGTATGCGTTTTTTCCTGAATATATTCAGGAAAAAACGCATACGCCCTTTTTGGCCAACCAAGCAACCTGGAAAGGCAAATCAGCGCTACAAAGAAGTCTCGCTTCCCATCCATCAAAAGGGCCATGCTGATAAAAGTGTCAAAACCACAAATGCAGGACAGGCCATGGAGAAATTGGAGCCTTGCTACGCTGATGGGCGGGATGTAAATTGCCAACAGCCACTCTGGAGAAGTGTACGGTGAGGCCTGAAACATCGAAAAAACACAGCTTAGGGAGCATAGGGCACGTCCACTCATGGGAGTATAAATTTTGAAAACTAAAAATCAGCAAGACACAGGCACCCCAAAGTTTAGGGCTGCTCTGTTGACAAGAACCTCCACTTCATGACACCTTAAATATCCCAGGAAAGAGAAAAATGGATAAAGAAGTTGTGGTCCTTATGTACAATGCAATATCACTCAGACATGAAATCAATGTCATAAGGCTAGTAGAAGCAAGATGAGTGGATTTAGGTACGACGATTCTAAGTGAAATAAGTCACACAGAAATAGACACTTATCATAAGCTATCACTTATAGAGGGAATGTAAAAACCGCTACACTTGAACTGAATTACAAAACAGAACAGAGTCACACGTTTAGAAAACACACTATGGCTTGTTAACGGAAAAGGTGAGGTGGGGTGATGCATAAAACAAGGGTTTCAAATTCGCTCAGATACCGTTCCATACACCCAATATGTAATAGACAAGACCTACTCCTTGCTCAGTGAACTGGACTCAACACCCCCTATTCACCGCACAAGAATATATCTGATTAGTAAGAATCTTAAAACCTATGTATTGATATCTGTCTGGAAGTGAGTCAAGTGGGTGTAAAGCCGCATAAACACAGCCGTGAAAAGCAGCTAAACCCCATTATAAAAATAAATTACTTTTAAAAACCCGTAAAACAAAGACAGTGAAAGAGAGAGAAATTCTTACAAAATTCCTTCAGGGGCTGTGATGCAACCTGGATTGACCATATCTAGACCCACAGCTGGATGAGACATAAGGGTGGACACTTTTGGGGCTGAGAGTTTGGGTGAGGTTGGGTGAGCAAACGCAGACCCTTTAAATAATACTGCGTGGTACCCATCCCATGGGTCCCAAATCTCCAGGTTCAAGGGCATCTTCCTACATCGAAAACATGCATGAGAAACCCAGAAGATGGTACACCCTGTGATTTTGAAAGCTTTCTAAAACGCACCTCATTTCTCATCTCCTTGTGCTCGGGTTCGCCTTTCCAGCTACTTTACTAGCAATCTCCCTACTTGGAGAATCAGCACCTTTAAGCTCCTGTTCTGTACAGGTTGCAATTTGTCCTGAGGATGAAAGGGAAGAGGGACAACCAATGAGAGACTAGATCTAGGTGTTGGGACAGGCACAGGTCACTCTATTTTCCCATCAGGAAGAAGAATTAACCACAGGCTCAGCCTGCCGCCAGGAACCAGAATAGGGCCTGAGGCAATCCCGAACTTTTGCGGCCAGCTCCCAAAAAAGACAGTTGAAAAATGGAGCTCAGGGGCACTGCAATTCACAAACCTGCTGAGTTATAAATGATAACTCTCGTCCACAAATATATTGAGGGAAGGCAACGAAGAGGATTTGAAAGCAACGCAGAATTGCAGGAAACAGGTTTCAGGAGGTAGATTCGAATCACCTTTAAAGCACATGAAAATTGGCATAACGTCGACAATGATGCCCTTGGCCAAAAAGGGCGTATGCGTTTTTTCCTGAATATATTCAGGAAAAAACGCATACGCCCTTTTTGGCCAACCAAGCAACCTGGAAAGGCAAATCAGCGCTACAAAGAAGTCTCGCTTCCCATCGGTCAAAAGGGCCATGCTGCAAAAAGTGTCAAAACCAGAAATGCAGGACAGGCCATGGAGAAATGGCAGCCTTGCTATGCTGATGGGCGGGATGTAAATTGCCAACAGCCACTCTGGAGAAGTGTACGGTGTGTCCTGAAACATCGAAAAAACACAGCTTAGGGAGCGTAGGGCACGTCCACTCATGGGCGTATAAATTGGGAAAACTAAAAATCAGCAAGACACAGGCACACCAAAGTTTAGGGCTGCTCTGTTGATAAGAACCTCCACTTCATGACACCTTAAATATCCCAGGAAAGAGAAAAATAGATAAAGAAGTTGTGGTCCTTATGTACAATGGAATATCACTCAGACATGAAATCAATGTCATAAGGCTAGTAGAAGCAAGATGAGTGGATTTAGGTACGACGATTCTAAGTGAAATAAGTCACACAGAAAAAGACACTTATCAAAAGCTATCACTTATAGAGGGAATGTAAAAACCGCTACACTTGAACTGAATTACAAAACAGAACAGAGTCACACGTTTAGAAAACACACTATGGCTGCTTAACGGGAAAGGTGAGGTGGGGTGATGCATAAAACAAGGGTTTCATATTAGCTCAGATACCGTTCCATACACCCAATATGTAATAGACAAGACCTACTCCTTGCTCAGTGAACTGGACTCAACACCCCCTATTCACCGCACAAGTATATATCTGACTAGTAAGAATCTTAAAACCTATGTATTGATATCTCTCTGGAAGTGAGTCAAGTGGGTGTAAAGCCGCATAAACACAGCGGTGAAAAGCAGCTAAACCCCATTATAAAAATAAATTACTTTTAAAAACCAGTAAAACAAAGACAGTGAAAGAGAGAGAAATTCTTACAAAATTAGTTCAGAGGCTGTGATGCAATCTGGACTGACCATATCTGGACCCACAGCTGGATGAGACATAAGGGTGGACACTATTGGGGCTTAGAGGTTGGGTGATGTTGGATGAGCAAGTGCAGACCCTTTAAAGTAATACTGCGTGGTACCCATCTCATGGGTCCCAAATCTCCAGGTTCTAGGGCATCTTCCTACATCGAAAACATGCATGAGAAACTCAGAAGATGCTACACCGTGTGATTTTGAAAGGTTTCTAAAACACACCCAATTTCTCATCTCCTTGTGTTCGGGTTCGCGTTTCCAGCTACTTCACTAGCAATCTCCCTACTTGGAGAATCAGCACCTTTAACCTCCTGTTCTGTACAGGTTGCAATTTGTCCTGAGGATGAACGGGAAGAGGGGCAACCAATGAGAGACTAGATCTAGGTGTTGGGACAGGCACAGGTCACTCTAATTTCCCATCAGGAAGATGAATTAACCACAGGCTCAGCCTGCCGCCGGGAACCAGAATAGGGCCTGAGGCAATCCCGTGCTTTTGCGGCCAGCTCCCAAACAAGACAGTTGAAAAATGGAGCTCAGGGGCACTGCCATTCACAAACCTGCTGAGTTATAAATGATAACTCTCGTCCACAAATATATTGAGGGAAGGCAACGAAGAGGATGTGAAAGCAAGGCAGAATTGCAGGAAACAGGTTTCAGGAGGTAGATTCGAATCGCCTTTAAAGCACATGAAAAGCGGCAAAACGTCGACAATGATGCCCTTGGCCAAAAAGGGCGTATGCGTTTTTTCCTGAATATATTCAGGAAAAAACGCATACGCCCTTTTTGGCCAACCAAGCAACCTGGAAAGGCAAATCAGCGCTACAAAGAAGTCTCGCTTCCCATCGGTCAAAAGGGCCATGCTGCAAAAAGTGTCAAAACCAGAAATGCAGGACAGGCCATGGAGAAATGGCAGCCTTGCTACGCTGATGGGCGGGATGTAAATTGCCAACAGCCACTCTGGAGAAGTGTACGGTGTGTCCTGAAACATCGAAAAAACACAGCTTAGGGAGCGTAGGGCACGTCCACTCATGGGCGTATAAATTGGGAAAACTAAAAATCAGCAAGACACAGGCACCCCAAAGTTAAGGGCTGCTCTGTTGACAAGAACCTCCACTTCATGACACCTTAAATATCCCAGGAAAGAGAAAAATGGATAAAGAAGTTGTGGTCCTTATGTACAATGCAATATCACTCAGACATGAAATCAATGTCATAAGGCTAGTAGAAGCAAGATGAGTGGACTTAGGTACGACGATTCTAAGTGAAATAAGTCACACAGAAAAAGACACTTATCATAAGCTATCACTTATAGAGGGAATGTAAAAACCGCTACACTTGAACTGAATTACAGAACAGAACAGAATCACACATTTAGAAAACACACTATGGCTGCTTAACGGGAAAGGTGAGGTGGGGTGATACATAAAACAAGGGTTTCAAATTCGCTCAGATACCGTTCCATACACCCAATATGTAATAGACAAGACCTACTCCTTGCACAGTGAACTGGACTCAACACCCCCTATTCACCGCACAAGAATATATGTGACTAGTAACAATCTTAAAACCTATGTATTGATATCTGTCTGGAAGTGAGTCAAGTGGGTGTAAATCCGCATAAACACAGCCGTGAAAAGCAGCTAAACCCCATTATAAAAATAAATTACTTTTAAAAACCCGTAAAACAAAGACAGTGAAAGAGAGAGAAATTCTTACAAAATTCGTTCAGGGGCTGTGATGCAACCTGGATTGACCATATCTAGACCCACAGCTGGATGAGACATAAGGGTGGACACTCTTGGGGCTGAGAGGTTGGGTGAGGTTGGGTGAGCAAACGCAGACCCTTTAAAGTAATACTGTGTGGTACCCATACCATGGGTCCCAAATCTCCAGGTTCAAGGGCATCTTCCTACATCGAAATCTTGCATGAGGAACCCAGAAGAAGGTACACCGTGTGATTTTGAAAGGTTTCTAAAACGCACCTCATTTCTCATCTCCTTGTGCTCGGGTTCGCCATTGCAGCTACTTCACTAGCAATCTCCCTACTTGGAGAATCAGCACCTTTAACCTCCTGGTCTGTACAGGTTGCAATTTGTCCTGAGGATGAACGGGAAGAGGGGCAACCAATGAGAGACTAGATCTAGGTGTTGGGACAGGCACAGGTCACTCTATTTTCCCATCAGGAAGAAGAATTAACCACAGGCTCTGCCTGCCGCCAGGAACCAGAATAGGGCCTGAGGCAATCCCGTGCTTTTGCGGCCAGCTCCCAAACAAGACAGTTGAAAAATGGAGCTCAGGGGCACTGCCATTCACAAACCTGCTGAGTTATAAATGATAACTCTTGTCCACAAATATATTGAGGGAAGGCAACGAAGAGGATTTGAAAGCAAGGCAGAATTGCAGGAAACAGGTTTCAGGAGGTAGATTCGAATCGCCTTTAAAGCATATGAAAAGCGGCAAAACGTCGACAATGATGCCCTTGGCCAAAAAGGGCGTATGCGTTTTTTCCTGAATATATTCAGGAAAAAACGCATACGCCCTTTTTGGCCAACCAAGCAACCTGGAAAGGCAAATCAGCACTACAAAGAAGTCTCGCTTCCCATCGGTCAAAAGGGTCATGCTGCAAAATGTGTCAAAACCAGAAATGCAGGACAGGCCATGGAGAAATGGCAGCCTTGCTACGCTGATGGGCGGGATGTTAATTGCCAGCAGCCACTCTGGAGAAGTGTATGGTGTGTCCTGAAACATCGAAAAAACACAGCTTAGGGAGCGTACGGCACGTCCACTCATGGGCGTATAAATTGGGAAAAAGAAAAATCAGCAAGACACAGGCACCCCAAAGTTTAGGGCTGCTCTGTTGACAAGAACCTCCACTTCATGACAACTTAAATATCCCAGGAAAGAGAAAAATGGATAAAGAAGTCGTGGTCCTTATGTAAAATGGAATATCACTCAGACATGAAATCAATGTCATAAGGCTATTAGAAGCAAGATGAGTGGAGTTAGGTACGACGATTCTAAGTGAAATAAGTCACACAGAAAAAGACACTTATCATAAGCTATCACTTATAGAGGGAATGTAAAAACCGCTACACTTGAACTGAATTACAAAACAGAACAGAGTCACACGATTAGAAAACACACTATGGCTGCTTAACGGGAAAGGTGAGGTGGGGTGATGCATAAAACAAGGGGTTCAAATTCGCTCAGATACCGTTCCATACACCCAATATGTAATAGACAAGACCTACTCCTTGCTCAGTGAACTGGACTCAACACCCCCTATTCACCGCACAAGAATATAGGTGACTAGTAAGAATCTTAAAACCTATGTATTGATATATGTCTGGAAGTGAGTCAAGTGGGTGTAAAGCCGCATAAACACAGCCGTGAAAAGCAACTAAACCCCATTATAAAAATAAATTACTTTTAAAAACCCGTAAAACAAAGACAGTGAAAGAGAGAGAAATTCTTACAAAATTCGTTCAGAGGCTGTGATGCAACCTGTATTGACCATATCTACACGCACAGGTGGATGAGACATAAGGGTGGACACTCTTGGGGCTGAAAGGTTGGGTTAGGTTGGGTGAGCAAACGCAGACCCTTTAAAGTAATACTGCGTGGTACCCATCCCATGGGTCCCAAGTCTCCAGGTTCAAGGGCATCTTCCTACATCGAAAACATGCATGAGAAACTCAGAAGATGGTACACCGTGTGATTTTGAAAGGTTTCTAAAACGCACCTCATTTCTCATCTCCTTGTGCTCGGGTTCGCCATTCCAGCTACTTTACTAGCAATCTCCCTACTTGGAGAATCAGCACCTTTAACCTCCTGTTCTGTACAGGTTGCAATTTGTCCTGAGGATGAACGGGAAGAGGGGCAACCAATGAGAGACTAGATCTAGGTGTTGGGATAGGCACAGGTCACTCTAATTTCCCATCAGGAAGAAGAATGAATCACAGGGTCAGCCTGCCGCCCAGAAGCACAATAGGGCCTGAGGCAATCCCGCGCTTTTGCGGCCAGCTCCCAAAAAAGCGAGTTGAAAAATGGAGCTCAGGGACACTGCAATTCACAAACCCGCAGAGTTATAAATGATAACTCTCATCCACAGATATATTGAGGGAAGGCAACGAAGAGGATTTGAAAGCAAGGCAGAATTGCAGAAAACAGATTTCAGGAGGTAGATTCGAATCGCCTTTAAAGCACATGAAAAGCGGCAAAAGGTCGACAATGATGCCCTTGGCCAAAAAGGGCGTATGCGTTTTTTCCTGAATATATTCAGGAAAAAACGCATACGCCCTTTTTGGCCAACCAAGCAACCTGGAAAGGCAAATCAGCGCTACAAAGAAGTCTCGCTTCCCATCGGTCAAAAGGGCCATGCTGCAAAAAGTGTCAAAACCAGATATGCAGGACAGGCCATGGAGAAATGGCAGCCTTGCTACGCTGATGAGCGGGATGTAAATTGCCAACAGCCACTCTGGAGAAGTGTACAGTGTGTCCTGAAACATCGAAAAAACACAGCTTATGTAGCATAGGGCACGTCCACTCATGGGAGTATAAATTGGTAAAACTAAAAATCAGCAAGACACAGGCACCCCAAAGTTTAGGGCTGCTCTGTTGACAAGAACCTCCACTTCATGACACCTTAAACATCCCAGGAAAGAGAAAAATGGATAAAGAAGTTGTGGTCCTTATGTACAATGGAATATCACTCAGCCATGAAATCAATGTCATAAGGCAAGTAGAAGCAAGATGGGTGGACTTAGGTACGACGATTCTAAGTGAAATAAGTCACACAGAAAAAGACACTTATCAAAAGCTATAACTTATACAGGGAATGTAAAAACCGCTACATTTGAACTGAATTAAAAAACAGAACAAAGTCAAACATTTAGAAAAAAGACTATGGTTGCTTAACGGGAAAGGTGAGGTGGGGTGATGCATAAAACAAGGGTTTCAAATTAGCTCAGATACCGTTCCATACACCCAATACGTAATAGACAAGACCTACTCCTTGCTCAGTGAACTGGACTCAACACCCCCTATTCACCGCACAAGAATATATGTGACTAGTAAGAATCTTAAAACCTATGTATTGATATCTCTCTGGAAGTGTGTCAAGTGGGTGTAAAGCCGCATAAACACAGCCGTGAAAAGCAGCTAAATCCCATTATAAAAATAAATTAGTTTTAAAAACCCATGAAACAAAGACAGTGAAAGAGACAGAAATTCTTACAAAATTCATTCAGGGGCTGTGACTCAACCTGGATTGAACATATCTAGACCCACAGCTGGATGAGACATAAGGGTGGACATTCTTGGGGCTGAGAGTTTTGGTGAGGTTGGGTGAGCCAACGCAGACCCTTTAAGGTAATACTGCGTGGTACCCATCCCATGGGTCCCAAATCTCCAGGTTCAAGGGCATCTTCCTACATCGAAAACTTGCATGAGGAACCCAGAAGATGGTACACCGTGTGATTTTGAAAGGTTTCTAAAACGCACCTCATTTCTCATCTCCTTGTGCTCGGGTTCGCCATTCCAGCTACTTCACTAGCAATCTCCCTACTTGCAGAATCAGCACCTTTAAACTCCTGTTCCGTACAGGTGGCAATTTGTCCTGAGGATGAACGGGAAGAGGGGCAGCCAATGAGAGACTAGATCTAGGTTTTGGGACAGGCACAGGTCACTCTATTTTCTCATCAGGAAGAAGAATTAACCACAGGCTCAGCCTGCCGCCCGGAACCAGAATAGGGCCTGAGGCAATCCCGTGCTTCTGCGGCCAGCTCCCAAAAAAGACAGTTGAAAAATGGAGCACATGGGCACTGCAATTCACAACCCTGCAGAGTTATAAAAGATAACTCTCGTCCACAAATATACTGAGGGAAGGCAACGAAGAGGATTTGAAAGCAAGGCAGAATTGCAGGAAACAGGTTTCAGGAGGTAGATTCGAATCGCCTTTAAAGCACATGAAAAGCGGCAAAACGTCGACAATGATGCCCTTGGCCAAAAAGGGCGTATGCGTTTTTTCCTGAATATATTCAGGAAAAAACGCATACGCCCTTTTTGGCCAACCAAGCAACCTGGAAAGGCAAATCAGCGCTACAAAGAAGTCTCGCTTCCCATCCATCAAAAGGGCCATGCTGATAAAAGTGTCAAAACCACAAATGCAGGACAGGCCATGGAGAAATTGGAGCCTTGCTACGCTGATGGGCGGGATGTAAATTGCCAACAGCCACTCTGGAGAAGTGTACGGTGAGGCCTGAAACATCGAAAAAACACAGCTTAGGGAGCATAGGGCACGTCCACTCATGGGAGTATAAATTTTGAAAACTAAAAATCAGCAAGACACAGGCACCCCAAAGTTTAGGGCTGCTCTGTTGACAAGAACCTCCACTTCATGACACCTTAAATATCCCAGGAAAGAGAAAAATGGATAAAGAAGTTGTGGTCCTTATGTACAATGCAATATCACTCAGACATGAAATCAATGTCATAAGGCTAGTAGAAGCAAGATGAGTGGATTTAGGTACGACGATTCTAAGTGAAATAAGTCACACAGAAATAGACACTTATCATAAGCTATCACTTATAGAGGGAATGTAAAAACCGCTACACTTGAACTGAATTACAAAACAGAACAGAGTCACACGTTTAGAAAACACACTATGGCTTGTTAACGGAAAAGGTGAGGTGGGGTGATGCATAAAACAAGGGTTTCAAATTCGCTCAGATACCGTTCCATACACCCAATATGTAATAGACAAGACCTACTCCTTGCTCAGTGAACTGGACTCAACACCCCCTATTCACCGCACAAGAATATATCTGATTAGTAAGAATCTTAAAACCTATGTATTGATATCTGTCTGGAAGTGAGTCAAGTGGGTGTAAAGCCGCATAAACACAGCCGTGAAAAGCAGCTAAACCCCATTATAAAAATAAATTACTTTTAAAAACCCGTAAAACAAAGACAGTGAAAGAGAGAGAAATTCTTACAAAATTCCTTCAGGGGCTGTGATGCAACCTGGATTGACCATATCTAGACCCACAGCTGGATGAGACATAAGGGTGGACACTTTTGGGGCTGAGAGTTTGGGTGAGGTTGGGTGAGCAAACGCAGACCCTTTAAATAATACTGCGTGGTACCCATCCCATGGGTCCCAAATCTCCAGGTTCAAGGGCATCTTCCTACATCGAAAACATGCATGAGAAACCCAGAAGATGGTACACCCTGTGATTTTGAAAGCTTTCTAAAACGCACCTCATTTCTCATCTCCTTGTGCTCGGGTTCGCCTTTCCAGCTACTTTACTAGCAATCTCCCTACTTGGAGAATCAGCACCTTTAAGCTCCTGTTCTGTACAGGTTGCAATTTGTCCTGAGGATGAAAGGGAAGAGGGACAACCAATGAGAGACTAGATCTAGGTGTTGGGACAGGCACAGGTCACTCTATTTTCCCATCAGGAAGAAGAATTAACCACAGGCTCAGCCTGCCGCCAGGAACCAGAATAGGGCCTGAGGCAATCCCGAACTTTTGCGGCCAGCTCCCAAAAAAGACAGTTGAAAAATGGAGCTCAGGGGCACTGCAATTCACAAACCTGCTGAGTTATAAATGATAACTCTCGTCCACAAATATATTGAGGGAAGGCAACGAAGAGGATTTGAAAGCAACGCAGAATTGCAGGAAACAGGTTTCAGGAGGTAGATTCGAATCACCTTTAAAGCACATGAAAATTGGCATAACGTCGACAATGATGCCCTTGGCCAAAAAGGGCGTATGCGTTTTTTCCTGAATATATTCAGGAAAAAACGCATACGCCCTTTTTGGCCAACCAAGCAACCTGGAAAGGCAAATCAGCGCTACAAAGAAGTCTCGCTTCCCATCGGTCAAAAGGGCCATGCTGCAAAAAGTGTCAAAACCAGAAATGCAGGACAGGCCATGGAGAAATGGCAGCCTTGCTATGCTGATGGGCGGGATGTAAATTGCCAACAGCCACTCTGGAGAAGTGTACGGTGTGTCCTGAAACATCGAAAAAACACAGCTTAGGGAGCGTAGGGCACGTCCACTCATGGGCGTATAAATTGGGAAAACTAAAAATCAGCAAGACACAGGCACACCAAAGTTTAGGGCTGCTCTGTTGATAAGAACCTCCACTTCATGACACCTTAAATATCCCAGGAAAGAGAAAAATAGATAAAGAAGTTGTGGTCCTTATGTACAATGGAATATCACTCAGACATGAAATCAATGTCATAAGGCTAGTAGAAGCAAGATGAGTGGATTTAGGTACGACGATTCTAAGTGAAATAAGTCACACAGAAAAAGACACTTATCAAAAGCTATCACTTATAGAGGGAATGTAAAAACCGCTACACTTGAACTGAATTACAAAACAGAACAGAGTCACACGTTTAGAAAACACACTATGGCTGCTTAACGGGAAAGGTGAGGTGGGGTGATGCATAAAACAAGGGTTTCATATTAGCTCAGATACCGTTCCATACACCCAATATGTAATAGACAAGACCTACTCCTTGCTCAGTGAACTGGACTCAACACCCCCTATTCACCGCACAAGTATATATCTGACTAGTAAGAATCTTAAAACCTATGTATTGATATCTCTCTGGAAGTGAGTCAAGTGGGTGTAAAGCCGCATAAACACAGCGGTGAAAAGCAGCTAAACCCCATTATAAAAATAAATTACTTTTAAAAACCAGTAAAACAAAGACAGTGAAAGAGAGAGAAATTCTTACAAAATTAGTTCAGAGGCTGTGATGCAATCTGGACTGACCATATCTGGACCCACAGCTGGATGAGACATAAGGGTGGACACTATTGGGGCTTAGAGGTTGGGTGATGTTGGATGAGCAAGTGCAGACCCTTTAAAGTAATACTGCGTGGTACCCATCTCATGGGTCCCAAATCTCCAGGTTCTAGGGCATCTTCCTACATCGAAAACATGCATGAGAAACTCAGAAGATGCTACACCGTGTGATTTTGAAAGGTTTCTAAAACACACCCAATTTCTCATCTCCTTGTGTTCGGGTTCGCGTTTCCAGCTACTTCACTAGCAATCTCCCTACTTGGAGAATCAGCACCTTTAACCTCCTGTTCTGTACAGGTTGCAATTTGTCCTGAGGATGAACGGGAAGAGGGGCAACCAATGAGAGACTAGATCTAGGTGTTGGGACAGGCACAGGTCACTCTAATTTCCCATCAGGAAGATGAATTAACCACAGGCTCAGCCTGCCGCCGGGAACCAGAATAGGGCCTGAGGCAATCCCGTGCTTTTGCGGCCAGCTCCCAAACAAGACAGTTGAAAAATGGAGCTCAGGGGCACTGCCATTCACAAACCTGCTGAGTTATAAATGATAACTCTCGTCCACAAATATATTGAGGGAAGGCAACGAAGAGGATTTGAAAGCAAGGCAGAATTGCAGGAAACAGGTTTCAGGAGGTAGATTCGAATCGCCTTTAAAGCACATGAAAAGCGGCAAAACGTCGACAATGATGCCCTTGGCCAAAAAGGGCGTATGCGTTTTTTCCTGAATATATTCAGGAAAAAACGCATACGCCCTTTTTGGCCAACCAAGCAACCTGGAAAGGCAAATCAGCGCTACAAAGAAGTCTCGCTTCCCATCGGTCAAAAGGGCCATGCTGCAAAAAGTGTCAAAACCAGAAATGCAGGACAGGCCATGGAGAAATGGCAGCCTTGCTACGCTGATGGGCGGGATGTAAATTGCCAACAGCCACTCTGGAGAAGTGTACGGTGTGTCCTGAAACATCGAAAAAACACAGCTTAGGGAGCGTAGGGCACGTCCACTCATGGGCGTATAAATTGGGAAAACTAAAAATCAGCAAGACACAGGCACCCCAAAGTTAAGGGCTGCTCTGTTGACAAGAACCTCCACTTCATGACACCTTAAATATCCCAGGAAAGAGAAAAATGGATAAAGAAGTTGTGGTCCTTATGTACAATGCAATATCACTCAGACATGAAATCAATGTCATAAGGCTAGTAGAAGCAAGATGAGTGGACTTAGGTACGACGATTCTAAGTGAAATAAGTCACACAGAAAAAGACACTTATCATAAGCTATCACTTATAGAGGGAATGTAAAAACCGCTACACTTGAACTGAATTACAGAACAGAACAGAATCACACATTTAGAAAACACACTATGGCTGCTTAACGGGAAAGGTGAGGTGGGGTGATACATAAAACAAGGGTTTCAAATTCGCTCAGATACCGTTCCATACACCCAATATGTAATAGACAAGACCTACTCCTTGCACAGTGAACTGGACTCAACACCCCCTATTCACCGCACAAGAATATATGTGACTAGTAACAATCTTAAAACCTATGTATTGATATCTGTCTGGAAGTGAGTCAAGTGGGTGTAAATCTGCATAAACACAGCCGTGAAAAGCAGCTAAACCCCATTATAAAAATAAATTACTTTTAAAAACCCGTAAAACAAAGACAGTGAAAGAGAGAGAAATTCTTACAAAATTCGTTCAGGGGCTGTGATGCAACCTGGATTGACCATATCTAGACCCACAGCTGGATGAGACATAAGGGTGGACACTCTTGGGGCTGAGAGGTTGGGTGAGGTTGGGTGAGCAAACGCAGACCCTTTAAAGTAATACTGTGTGGTACCCATACCATGGGTCCCAAATCTCCAGGTTCAAGGGCATCTTCCTACATCGAAATCTTGCATGAGGAACCCAGAAGAAGGTACACCGTGTGATTTTGAAAGGTTTCTAAAACGCACCTCATTTCTCATCTCCTTGTGCTCGGGTTCGCCATTGCAGCTACTTCACTAGCAATCTCCCTACTTGGAGAATCAGCACCTTTAACCTCCTGGTCTGTACAGGTTGCAATTTGTCCTGAGGATGAACGGGAAGAGGGGCAACCAATGAGAGACTAGATCTAGGTGTTGGGACAGGCACAGGTCACTCTATTTTCCCATCAGGAAGAAGAATTAACCACAGGCTCTGCCTGCCGCCAGGAACCAGAATAGGGCCTGAGGCAATCCCGTGCTTTTGCGGCCAGCTCCCAAACAAGACAGTTGAAAAATGGAGCTCAGGGGCACTGCCATTCACAAACCTGCTGAGTTATAAATGATAACTCTTGTCCACAAATATATTGAGGGAAGGCAACGAAGAGGATTTGAAAGCAAGGCAGAATTGCAGGAAACAGGTTTCAGGAGGTAGATTCGAATCGCCTTTAAAGCATATGAAAAGCGGCAAAACGTCGACAATGATGCCCTTGGCCAAAAAGGGCGTATGCGTTTTTTCCTGAATATATTCAGGAAAAAACGCATACGCCCTTTTTGGCCAACCAAGCAACCTGGAAAGGCAAATCAGCACTACAAAGAAGTCTCGCTTCCCATCGGTCAAAAGGGTCATGCTGCAAAATGTGTCAAAACCAGAAATGCAGGACAGGCCATGGAGAAATGGCAGCCTTGCTACGCTGATGGGCGGGATGTTAATTGCCAGCAGCCACTCTGGAGAAGTGTATGGTGTGTCCTGAAACATCGAAAAAACACAGCTTAGGGAGCGTACGGCACGTCCACTCATGGGCGTATAAATTGGGAAAAAGAAAAATCAGCAAGACACAGGCACCCCAAAGTTTAGGGCTGCTCTGTTGACAAGAACCTCCACTTCATGACAACTTAAATATCCCAGGAAAGAGAAAAATGGATAAAGAAGTCGTGGTCCTTATGTAAAATGGAATATCACTCAGACATGAAATCAATGTCATAAGGCTATTAGAAGCAAGATGAGTGGAGTTAGGTACGACGATTCTAAGTGAAATAAGTCACACAGAAAAAGACACTTATCATAAGCTATCACTTATAGAGGGAATGTAAAAACCGCTACACTTGAACTGAATTACAAAACAGAACAGAGTCACACGATTAGAAAACACACTATGGCTGCTTAACGGGAAAGGTGAGGTGGGGTGATGCATAAAACAAGGGGTTCAAATTCGCTCAGATACCGTTCCATACACCCAATATGTAATAGACAAGACCTACTCCTTGCTCAGTGAACTGGACTCAACACCCCCTATTCACCGCACAAGAATATAGGTGACTAGTAAGAATCTTAAAACCTATGTATTGATATATGTCTGGAAGTGAGTCAAGTGGGTGTAAAGCCGCATAAACACAGCCGTGAAAAGCAACTAAACCCCATTATAAAAATAAATTACTTTTAAAAACCCGTAAAACAAAGACAGTGAAAGAGAGAGAAATTCTTACAAAATTCGTTCAGAGGCTGTGATGCAACCTGTATTGACCATATCTACACGCACAGGTGGATGAGACATAAGGGTGGACACTCTTGGGGCTGAAAGGTTGGGTTAGGTTGGGTGAGCAAACGCAGACCCTTTAAAGTAATACTGCGTGGTACCCATCCCATGGGTCCCAAGTCTCCAGGTTCAAGGGCATCTTCCTACATCGAAAACATGCATGAGAAACTCAGAAGATGGTACACCGTGTGATTTTGAAAGGTTTCTAAAACGCACCTCATTTCTCATCTCCTTGTGCTCGGGTTCGCCATTCCAGCTACTTTACTAGCAATCTCCCTACTTGGAGAATCAGCACCTTTAACCTCCTGTTCTGTACAGGTTGCAATTTGTCCTGAGGATGAACGGGAAGAGGGGCAACCAATGAGAGACTAGATCTAGGTGTTGGGATAGGCACAGGTCACTCTAATTTCCCATCAGGAAGAAGAATGAATCACAGGGTCAGCCTGCCGCCCAGAAGCACAATAGGGCCTGAGGCAATCCCGCGCTTTTGCGGCCAGCTCCCAAAAAAGCGAGTTGAAAAATGGAGCTCAGGGACACTGCAATTCACAAACCCGCAGAGTTATAAATGATAACTCTCATCCACAGATATATTGAGGGAAGGCAACGAAGAGGATTTGAAAGCAAGGCAGAATTGCAGAAAACAGATTTCAGGAGGTAGATTCGAATCGCCTTTAAAGCACATGAAAAGCGGCAAAAGGTCGACAATGATGCCCTTGGCCAAAAAGGGCGTATGCGTTTTTTCCTGAATATATTCAGGAAAAAACGCATACGCCCTTTTTGGCCAACCAAGCAACCTGGAAAGGCAAATCAGCGCTACAAAGAAGTCTCGCTTCCCATCGGTCAAAAGGGCCATGCTGCAAAAAGTGTCAAAACCAGATATGCAGGACAGGCCATGGAGAAATGGCAGCCTTGCTACGCTGATGAGCGGGATGTAAATTGCCAACAGCCACTCTGGAGAAGTGTACAGTGTGTCCTGAAACATCGAAAAAACACAGCTTATGTAGCATAGGGCACGTCCACTCATGGGAGTATAAATTGGTAAAACTAAAAATCAGCAAGACACAGGCACCCCAAAGTTTAGGGCTGCTCTGTTGACAAGAACCTCCACTTCATGACACCTTAAACATCCCAGGAAAGAGAAAAATGGATAAAGAAGTTGTGGTCCTTATGTACAATGCAATATCACTCAGACATGAAATCAATGTCATAAGGCTAGTAGAAGCAAGATGAGTGGATTTAGGTACGACGATTCTAAGTGAAATAAGTCACACAGAAAAAGACACTTATCAAAAGCTATCACTTATAGAGGGAATGTAAAAACCGCTACACTTGAACTGAATTACAAAACAGAACAGAGTCACACGTTTAGAAAACACACTATGGCTGCTTAACGGGAAAGGTGAGGTGGGGTGATGCATAAAACAAGGGTTTCATATTAGCTCAGATACCGTTCCATACACCCAATATGTAATAGACAAGACCTACTCCTTGCTCAGTGAACTGGACTCAACACCCCCTATTCACCGCACAAGTATATATCTGACTAGTAAGAATCTTAAAACCTATGTATTGATATCTCTCTGGAAGTGAGTCAAGTGGGTGTAAAGCCGCATAAACACAGCGGTGAAAAGCAGCTAAACCCCATTATAAAAATAAATTACTTTTAAAAACCAGTAAAACAAAGACAGTGAAAGAGAGAGAAATTCTTACAAAATTAGTTCAGAGGCTGTGATGCAATCTGGACTGACCATATCTGGACCCACAGCTGGATGAGACATAAGGGTGGACACTATTGGGGCTTAGAGGTTGGGTGATGTTGGATGAGCAAGTGCAGACCCTTTAAAGTAATACTGCGTGGTACCCATCCCATGGGTCCCAAATCTCCAGGTTCTAGGGCATCTTCCTACATCGAAAACATGCATGAGAAACTCAGAAGATGGTACACCGTGTGATTTTGAAAGGTTTCTAAAACACACCCAATTTCTCATCTCCTTGTGCTCGGGTTCGCGTTTCCAGCTACTTCACTAGCAATCTCCCTACTTGGAGAATCAGCACCTTTAACCTCCTGTTCTGTACAGGTTGCAATTTGTCCTGAGGATGAACGGGAAGAGGGGCAACCAATGAGAGACTAGATCTAGGTGTTGGGACAGGCACAGGTCACTCTAATTTCCCATCAGGAAGATGAATTAACCACAGGCTCAGCCTGCCGCCGGGAACCAGAATAGGGCCTGAGGCAATCCCGTGCTTTTGCGGCCAGCTCCCAAACAAGACAGTTGAAAAATGGAGCTCAGGGGCACTGCCATTCACAAACCTGCTGAGTTATAAATGATAACTCTCGTCCACAAATATATTGAGGGAAGGCAACGAAGAGGATTTGAAAGCAAGGCAGAATTGCAGGAAACAGGTTTCAGGAGGTAGATTCGAATCGCCTTTAAAGCACATGAAAAGCGGCAAAACGTCGACAATGATGCCCTTGGCCAAAAAGGGCGTATGCGTTTTTTCCTGAATATATTCAGGAAAAAACGCATACGCCCTTTTTGGCCAACCAAGCAACCTGGAAAGGCAAATCAGCGCTACAAAGAAGTCTCGCTTCCCATCGGTCAAAAGGGCCATGCTGCAAAAAGTGTCAAAACCAGAAATGCAGGACAGGCCATGGAGAAATGGCAGCCTTGCTACGCTGATGGGCGGGATGTAAATTGCCAACAGCCACTCTGGAGAAGTGTACGGTGTGTCCTGAAACATCGAAAAAACACAGCTTAGGGAGCGTAGGGCACGTCCACTCATGGGCGTATAAATTGGGAAAACTAAAAATCAGCAAGACACAGGCACCCCAAAGTTAAGGGCTGCTCTGTTGACAAGAACCTCCACTTCATGACACCTTAAATATCCCAGGAAAGAGAAAAATGGATAAAGAAGTTGTGGTCCTTATGTACAATGCAATATCACTCAGACATGAAATCAATGTCATAAGGCTAGTAGAAGCAAGATGAGTGGACTTAGGTACGACGATTCTAAGTGAAATAAGTCACACAGAAAAAGACACTTATCATAAGCTATCACTTATAGAGGGAATGTAAAAACCGCTACACTTGAACTGAATTACAGAACAGAACAGAATCACACATTTAGAAAACACACTATGGCTGCTTAACGGGAAAGGTGAGGTGGGGTGATACATAAAACAAGGGTTTCAAATTCGCTCAGATACCGTTCCATACACCCAATATGTAATAGACAAGACCTACTCCTTGCACAGTGAACTGGACTCAACACCCCCTTTTCACCGCACAAGAATATATGTGACTAGTAACAATCTTAAAACCTATGTATTGATATCTGTCTGGAAGTGAGTCAAGTGGGTGTAAATCCGCATAAACACAGCCGTGAAAAGCAGCTAAACCCCATTATAAAAATAAATTACTTTTAAAAACCCGTAAAACAAAGACAGTGAAAGAGAGAGAAATTCTTACAAAATTCGTTCAGGGGCTGTGATGCAACCTGGATTGACCATATCTAGACCCACAGCTGGATGAGACATAAGGGTGGACACTCTTGGGGCTGAGAGGTTGGGTGAGGTTGGGTGAGCAAACGCAGACCCTTTAAAGTAATACTGTGTGGTACCCATACCATGGGTCCCAAATCTCCAGGTTCAAGGGCATCTTCCTACATCGAAATCTTGCATGAGGAACCCAGAAGAAGGTACACCGTGTGATTTTGAAAGGTTTCTAAAACGCACCTCATTTCTCATCTCCTTGTGCTCGGGTTCGCCATTGCAGCTACTTCACTAGCAATCTCCCTACTTGGAGAATCAGCACCTTTAACCTCCTGGTCTGTACAGGTTGCAATTTGTCCTGAGGATGAACGGGAAGAGGGGCAACCAATGAGAGACTAGATCTAGGTGTTGGGACAGGCCCAGGTCACTCTATTTTCCCATCAGGAAGAAGAATTAACCACAGGCTCTGCCTGCCGCCAGGAACCAGAATAGGGCCTGAGGCAATCCCGTGCTTTTGCGGCCAGCTCCCAAACAAGACAGTTGAAAAATGGAGCTCAGGGGCACTGCCATTCACAAACCTGCTGAGTTATAAATGATAACTCTTGTCCACAAATATATTGAGGGAAGGCAACGAAGAGGATTTGAAAGCAAGGCAGAATTGCAGGAAACAGGTTTCAGGAGGTAGATTCGAATCGCCTTTAAAGCATATGAAAAGCGGCAAAACGTCGACAATGATGCCCTTGGCCAAAAAGGGCGTATGCGTTTTTTCCTGAATATATTCAGGAAAAAACGCATACGCCCTTTTTGGCCAACCAAGCAACCTGGAAAGGCAAATCAGCACTACAAAGAAGTCTCGCTTCCCATCGGTCAAAAGGGTCATGCTGCAAAATGTGTCAAAACCAGAGATGCAGGACAGGCCATGGAGAAATGGCAGCCTTGCTACGCTGATGGGCGGGATGTTAATTGCCAGCAGCCACTCTGGAGAAGTGTATGGTGTGTCCTGAAACATCGAAAAAACACAGCTTAGGGAGCGTACGGCACGTCCACTCATGGGCGTATAAATTGGGAAAAAGAAAAATCAGCAAGACACAGGCACCCCAAAGTTTAGGGCTGCTCTGTTGACAAGAACCTCCACTTCATGACAACTTAAATATCCCAGGAAAGAGAAAAATGGATAAAGAAGTCGTGGTCCTTATGTAAAATGGAATATCACTCAGACATGAAATCAATGTCATAAGGCTAGTAGAAACAAGATGAGTGGAGTTAGGTACGACGATTCTAAGTGAAATAAGTCACACAGAAAAAGACACTTATCATAAGCTATCACTTATAGAGGGAATGTAAAAACCGCTACACTTGAACTGAATTACAAAACAGAACAGAGTCACACGTTTAGAAAACACACTATGGCTGCTTAACGGGAAAGGTGAGGTGGGGTGATGCATAAAACAAGGGGTTCAAATTCGCTCAGATACCGTTCCATACACCCAATATGTAATAGACAAGACCTACTCCTTGCTCAGTGAACTGGACTCAACACCCCCTATTCACCGCACAAGAATATAGGTGACTAGTAAGAATCTTAAAACCTATGTATTGATATATGTCTGGAAGTGAGTCAAGTGGGTGTAAAGCCGCATAAACACAGCCGTGAAAAGCAACTAAACCCCATTATAAAAATAAATTACTTTTAAAAACCCGTAAAACAAAGACAGTGAAAGAGAGAGAAATTCTTACAAAATTCGTTCAGAGGCTGTGATGCAACCTGGATTGACCATATCTACACGCACAGGTGGATGAGACATAAGGGTGGACACTCTTGGGGCTGAAAGGTTGGGTTAGGTTGGGTGAGCAAACGCAGACCCTTTAAAGTAATACTGCGTGGTACCCATCCCATGGGTCCCAAGTCTCCAGGTTCAAGGGCATCTTCCTACATCGAAAACATGCATGAGAAACTCAGAAGATGGTACAACGTGTGATTTTGAAAGGTTTCTAAAACGCACCTCATTTCTCATCTCCTTGTGCTCGGGTTCGCCATTCCAGCTACTTTACTAGCAATCTCCCTACTTGGAGAATCAGCACCTTTAACCTCCTGTTCTGTACAGGTTGCAATTTGTCCTGAGGATGAACGGGAAGAGGGGCAACCAATGAGAGACTAGATCTAGGTGTTGGGATAGGCACAGGTCACTCTAATTTCCCATCAGGAAGAAGAATTAATCACAGGGTCAGCCTGCCGCCCAGAAGCACAATAGGGCCTGAGGCAATCCCGCGCTTTTGCGGCCAGCTCCCAAAAAAGCGAGTTGAAAAATGGAGCTCAGGGACACTGCAATTCACAAACCCGCAGAGTTATAAATGATAACTCTCATCCACAGATATATTGAGGGAAGGCAACGAAGAGGATTTGAAAGCAAGGCAGAATTGCAGAAAACAGATTTCAGGAGGTAGATTCGAATCGCCTTTAAAGCACATGAAAAGCGGCAAAAGGTCGACAATGATGCCCTTGGCCAAAAAGGGCGTATGCGTTTTTTCCTGAATATATTCAGGAAAAAACGCATACGCCCTTTTTGGCCAACCAAGCAACCTGGAAAGGCAAATCAGCGCTACAAAGAAGTCTCGCTTCCCATCGGTCAAAAGGGCCATGCTGCAAAAAGTGTCAAAACCAGAAATGCAGGACAGGCCATGGAGAAATGGCAGCCTTGCTACGCTGATGAGCGGGATGTAAATTGCCAACAGCCACTCTGGAGAAGTGTACAGTGTGTCCTGAAACATCGAAAAAACACAGCTTATGGAGCATAGGGCACGTCCACTCATGGGAGTATAAATTGGTAAAACTAAAAATCAGCAAGACACAGGCACCCCAAAGTTTAGGGCTGCTCTGTTGACAAGAACCTCCACTTCATGACACCTTAAACATCCCAGGAAAGAGAAAAATGGATAAAGAAGTTGTGGTCCTTATGTACAATGCAATATCACTCAGACATGAAATCAATGTCATAAGGCTAGTAGAAGCAAGATGAGTGGACTTAGGTACGACGATTCTAAGTGAAATAAGTCACACAGAAAAAGACACTTATCATAAGCTATCACTTATAGAGGGAATGTAAAAACCGCTACACTTGAACTGAATTACAGAACAGAACAGAATCACACGTTTAGAAAACACACTATGGCTGCTTAACGGGAAAGGTGAGGTGGGGTGATGCATAAAACAAGGGTTTCAAATTCGCTCAGATACCGTTCCATACACCCAATATGTAATAGACAAGACCTACTCTTTGCTCAGTGAACTGGACTCAACACCCCCTATTCACCGCACAAGAATATATGTGACTAGTAACAATCTTAATACCTATGTATTGATATCTGTCTGGAAGTGAGTCAAGTGGGTGTAAATCCGCATAAACACAGCCGTGAAAAGCAGCTAAACCCCATTATAAAAATAAATTACTTTTAAAAACCCGTAAAACAAAGACAGTGAAAGAGAGAGAAATTCTTACAAAATTCGTTCAGGGGCTGTGATGCAACCTGGATTGACCATATCTAGACCCACAGCTGGATGAGACATAAGGGTGGACACTCTTGGGGCTGAGAGGTTGGGTGAGGTTGGGTGAGAAAACGCAGACCCTTTAAAGTAATACTGCATGGTACCCATCCCATGGGTCCCAAATCTCCAGGTTCAAGGGCATCTTCCTACATCGAAATCTTGCATGAGGAACCCAGAAGAAGGTACACCGTGTGATTTTGAAAGGTTTCTAAAACGCACCTCATTTCTCATCTCCTTGTGCTCGGGTTCGCCATTCCAGCTACTTCACTAGCAATCTCCCTACTTGGAGAATCAGCACCTTTAACCTCCTGTTCTGTACAGGTTGCAATTTGTCCTGAGGATGAACGGGAAGAGGGGCAACCAATGAGAGACTAGATCTAGGTGTTGGGACAGGCACAGGTCACTCTATTTTCCCATCAGGAAGAAGAATTAACCACAGGCTCAGCCTGCCGCCGGGAACCAGAATAGGGCCTGAGGCAATCCCGTGCTTTTGCGGCCAGCTCCCAAACAAGACAGTTGAAAAATGGAGCTCAGGGGCACTGCCATTCACAAACCTGCTGAGTTATAAACGATAACTCTCGTCCACAAATATATTGAGGGAAGGCAACGAAGAGGATTTGAAAGCAAGGCAGAATTGCAGGAAACAGGTTTCAGGAGGTAGATTCGAATCGCCTTTAAAGCACATGAAAAGCGGCAAAACGTCGACAATGATGCCCTTGGCCAAAAAGGGCGTATGCGTTTTTTCCTGAATATATTCAGGAAAAAACGCATACGCCCTTTTTGGCCAACCAAGCAACCTGGAAAGGCAAATCAGCGCTACAAAGAAGTCTCGCTTCCCATCGGTCAAAAGGGTCATGCTGCAAAAAGTGTCAAAACCAGAAATGCAGGACAGGTCATGGAGAAATGGCAGCCTTGCTACGCTGATGGGCGGGATGTTAATTGCCAGCAGCCACTCTGGAGAAGTGTATGGTGTGTCCTGAAACATCGAAAAAACACAGCTTAGGGAGCGTACGGCACGTCCACTCATGGGCGTATAAATTGGGAAAAAGAAAAATCAGCAAGACACAGGCACCCCAAAGTTTAGGGCTGCTCTGTTGACAAGAACCTCCACTTCATGACAACTTAAATATCCCAGGAAAGAGAAAAATGGATAAAGAAGTCGTGGTCCTTATGTACAATGGAATATCACTCAGACATGAAATCAATGTCATAAGGCTAGTAGAAGCAAGATGAGTGGAGTTAGGTACGACGATTCTAAGTGAAATAAGTCACACAGAAAAAGACACTTATCATAAGCTATCACTTATAAAGGGAATGTAAAAACCGCTACACTTGAACTGAATTACAAAACAGAACAGAGTCACACGTTTAGAAAACACACTATGGCTGCTTAACGGGAAAGGTGAGGTGGGGTGATGCATAAAACAAGGGGTTCAAATTCGCTCAGATACCGTTCCATACACCCAATATGTAATAGACAAGACCTACTCCTTGCTCAGTGAACTGGACTCAACACCCCCTATTCACCGCACAAGAATATAGGTGACTAGTAAGAATCTTAAAACCTATGTATTGATATATGTCTGGAAGTGAGCCAAGTGGGTGTAAAGCCGCATAAACACAGCCGTGAAAAGCAACTAAACCCCATTATAAAAATAAATTACTTTTAAAAACCCGTAAAACAAAGACAGTGAAAGAGAGAGAAATTCTTACAAAATTCGTTCAGAGGCTGTGATGCAACCTGGATTGACCATATCTACACGCATAGGTGGATGAGACATAAGGGTGGACACTCTTGGGGCTGAAAGGTTGGGTTAGGTTGGGTGAGCAAACGCAGACCCTTTAAAGTAATACTGCGTGGTACCCATCCCATGGGTCCCAAGTCTCCAGGTTCAAGGGCATCTTCCTACATCGAAAACATGCATGAGAAACTCAGAAGATGGTACACCGTGTGATTTTGAAAGGTTTCTAAAACGCACCTCATTTCTCATCTCCTTGTGCTCGGGTTCGCCATTCCAGCTACTTTACTAGCAATCACCCTACTTGGAGAATCAGCACCTTTAACCTCCTGTTCTGTACAGGTTGCAATTTGTCCTGAGGATGAACGGGAAGAGGGGCAACCAATGAGAGACTAGATCTAGGTGTTGGGATAGGCACAGGTCACTCTAATTTCCCATCAGGAAGAAGAATTAATCACAGGGTCAGCCTGCCGCCCAGAAGCACAATAGGGCCTGAGGCAATCCCGCGCTTTTGCGGCCAGCTCCCAAAAAAGCGAGTTGAAAAATGGAGCTCAGGGACACTGCAATTCACAAACCTGCAGAGTTATAAATGATAACTCTCATCCACAGATATATTGAGGGAAGGCAACGAAGAGGATTTGAAAGCAAGGCAGAATTGCAGAAAACAGATTTCAGGAGGTAGATTCGAATCGCCTTTAAAGCACATGAAAAGCGGCAAAAGGTCGACAATGATGCCCTTGGCCAAAAAGGGCGTATGCGTTTTTTCCTGAATATATTCAGGAAAAAACGCATACGCCCTTTTTGGCCAACCAAGCAACCTGGAAAGGCAAATCAGCGCTACAAAGAAGTCTCGCTTCCCATCGGTCAAAAGGGCCATGCTGCAAAAAGTGTCAAAACCAGAAATGCAGGACAGGCCATGGAGAAATGGCAGCCTTGCTACGCTGATGAGCGGGATGTAAATTGCCAACAGCCACTCTGGAGAAGTGTACAGTGTGTCCTGAAACATCGAAAAAACACAGCTTATGGAGCATAGGGCACGTCCACTCATGGGAGTATAAATTGGGAAAACTAAAAATCAGCAAGACACAGGCACCCCAAAGTTTAGGGCTGCTCTGTTGACAAGAACCTCCACTTCATGACACCTTAAACATCCCAGGAAAGAGAAAAATGGATAAAGAAGTTGTGGTCCTTATGTACAATGCAATATCACTCAGACATGAAATCAATGTCATAAGGCTAGTAGAAGCAAGATGAGTGGACTTAGGTACGACGATTCTAAGTGAAATAAGTCACACAGAAAAAGACACTTATCATAAGCTATCACTTATAGAGGGAATGTAAAAACCGCTACACTTGAACTGAATTACAGAACAGAACAGAATCACACGTTTAGAAAACATACTATGGCTGCTTAACGGGAAAGGTGAGGTGGGGTGATGCATAAAACAAGGGTTTCAAATTCGCTCAGATACCGTTCCATACACCCAATATGTAATAGACAAGACCTACTCTTTGCTAAGTGAACTGGACTCAACACCCCCTATTCACCGCACAAGAATATATGTGACTAGTAACAATCTTAATACCTATGTATTGATATCTGTCTGGAAGTGAGTCAAGTGGGTGTAAATCCGCATAAACACAGCCGTGAAAAGCAGCTAAACCCCATTATAAAAATAAATTACTTTTAAAAACCCGTAAAACAAAGACAGTGAAAGAGAGAGAAATTCTTACAAAATTCGTTCAGGGGCTGTGATGCAACCTGGATTGACCATATCTAGACCCACAGCTGGATGAGACATAAGGGTGGACACTCTTGGGGCTGAGAGGTTGGGTGAGGTTGGGTGAGAAAACGCAGACCCTTTAAAATAATACTGCATGGTACCCATCCCATGGGTCCCAAATCTCCAGGTTCAAGGGCATCTTCCTACATCGAAATCTTGCATGAGGAACCCAGAAGAAGGTACACCGTGTGACTTTGAAAGGTTTCTAAAACGCACCTCATTTCTCATCTCCTTGTGCTCGGGTTCGCCATTCCAGCTACTTCACTAGCAATCTCCCTACTTGGAGAATCAGCACCTTTAACCTCCTGTTCTGTACAGGTTGCAATTTGTCCTGAGGATGAACGGGAAGAGGGGCAACCAATGAGAGACTAGATCTAGGTGTTGGGACAGGCACAGGTCACTCTATTTTCCCATCAGGAAGAAGAATTAACTACAGGCTCAGCCTGCCGCAGGGAACAAGAATAGGGCCTGAGGCAATCCCGTGCTTTTGCGGCCAGCTCCCAAAAAAGACAGTTGAAAAATGGAGCTCAGGGGCACTGCCATTCACAAACCTGCTGAGTTATAAATGATAACTCTCGTCCACAAATATATTGAGGGAAGGCAACGAAGAGGATTTGAAAGCAAGGCAGAATTGCAGGAAACAGGTTTCAGGCGGTAGATTCGAATCGCCTTTAAAGCACATGAAAAGCGGCAAAACGTCGACAATGATGCCCTTGGCCAAAAAGGGCGTATGCGTTTTTTCCTGAATATATTCAGGAAAAAACGCATACGCCCTTTTTGGCCAACCAAGCAAACTGGAAAGGCAAATCAGCGCTACAAAGAAGTCTCGCTTCCCATCGGTCAAAAGGGTCATGCTGCAAAAAGTGTCAAAACCAGAAATGCAGGACAGGCCATGGAGAAATGGCAGCCTTGCTACGCTGATGGGCGGGATGTTAATTGCCAGCAGCCACTCTGGAGAAGTGTATGGTGTGTCCTGAAACATCGAAAAAACACAGCTTAGGGAGCGTATGGCACGTCCACTCATGGGCGTATAAATTGGGAAAAAGAAAAATCAGCAAGACACAGACACCCCAAAGTTTAGGGCTGCTCTGTTGACAAGAACCTCCACTTCATGACACCTTAAATATCCCAGGAAAGAGAAAAATGGATAAAGAAGTTGTGGTCCTTATGTACAATGCAATATCACTCAGACATGAAATCAATGTCATAAGGCTAGTAGAAGCAAGATGAGTGGACTTAGGTACGACGATTCTAAGTGAAATAAGTGACACAGAAAAAGACACTTATCATAAGCTATCACTTATAGAGGGAATGTAAAAACCGCTACACCTGAACTGAATTACAAAACAGAACAGAGTCACACGTTTAGACAACACACTATGGCTGCTTAACGGGAAAGGTGAGGTGGGGTGATGCATAAAACAAGGGTTTCAAATTCGCTCAGATACCGTTCCATACACCCAATATGTAATAGACAAGACCTACTCTTTGCTCAGTGAACTGGACTCAACACCCCCTATTCACCGCACAAGAATATATGTGACTAGTAACAATCTTAAAACCTATGTATTGATATCTGTCTGGAAGTGAGTCAAGTGGGTGTAAATCCGCATAAACACAGCCGTGAAAAGCAGCTAAACCCCATTATAAAAATAAATTACTTTTAAAAACCCGTAAAACAAAGACAGTGAAAGAGAGAGAAATTCTTAAAAAATTCGTTCAGGGGCTGTGATGCAACCTGGATTGACCATATCTAGACCCACAGCTGGATGAGACATAAGGGTGGACAGTCTTGGGGCTGAGAGGTTGGGTGAGGTTGGGTGAGAAAACGCAGACCCTTTAAAGTAATACTGCATGGTACCCATCCCTTGGGTCCCAAATCTCCAGGTTCAAGGGCATCTTCCTACATCGAAATCTTGCATGAGGAACCCAGAAGAAGGTACACCGTGTAATTTTGAAAGGTTTCTAAAACGCACCTCATTTCTCATCTCCTTGTGATCGGGTTCGCCATTCCAGCTACTTCACTAGCAATCTCCCTACTTGGAGAATCAGCACCTTTAACCTCCTGTTCTGTACAGGTTGCAATTTGTCCTGAGGATGAACGGGAAGAGGGGCAACCAATGAGAGACTAGATCTAGGTGTTGGGACAGGCACAGGTCACTCTATTTTCCCATCAGGAAGAAGAATTAACCACAGGCTCAGCCTGCCGCCGGGAACCAGAATAGGGCCTGAGGCAATCCCGTGCTTTTGCGGCCAGCTCCCAAACAAGACAGGTGAAAAATGGAGCTCAGGGGCACTGCCATTCACAAACCTGCTGAGTTATAAATGATAACTCTCGTCCACAAATATATTGAGGGAAGGCAACGAAGAGGATTTGAAAGCAAGGCAGAATTGCAGGAAACAGGTTTCAGGAGGTAGATTCGAATCGCCTTTAAAGCACATGAAAAGCGGCAAAACGTCGACAATGATGCCCTTGGCCAAAAAGGGCGTATGCGTTTTTTCCTGAATATATTCAGGAAAAAACGCATACGCCCTTTTTGGCCAACCAAGCAACGTGGAAAGGCAAATCAGCGCTACAAAGAAGTCTCGCTTCCCATCGGTCAAAAGGGTCATGCTGCAAAAAGTGTCAAAACCAGAAATGCAGGACAGGCCATGGAGAAATGGCAGCCTTGCTACGCTGATGGGCGGGATGTTAATTGCCAGCAGCCACTCTGGAGAAGTGTATGGTGTGTCCTGAAACATCGAAAAAACACAGCTTAGGGAGCGTATGGCACGTCCACTCATGGGCGTATAAATTGGGAAAAAGAAAAATCAGCAAGACACAGGCACCCCAAAGTTTAGGGCTGCTCTGTTGACAAGAACCTCCACTTCATGACAACTTAAATATCCCAGGAAAGAGAAAAACGGATAAAGAAGTCGTGGTCCTTATGTACAAAGGAATATCACTCAGACATGAAATCAATGTCATAAGGCTAGTAGAAGCAAGATGAGTGGAGTTAGGTACGACGATTCTAAGTGAAATAAGTCACACAGAAAAAGACACTTATCATAAGCTATCACTTATAGAGGGAATGTAAAAACCGCTACACTTGAACTGAATTACAAAACAGAACAGAGTCACACGTTTAGAAAACACACTATGGCTGCTTAACGGGAAAGGTGAGGTGGAGTGATGCATAAAACAAGGGTTTCAAATTCGCTCAGATACCGTTCCATACACCCAATATGTAATAGACAAGACCTACTCTTTGCTCAGTGAACTGGCCTCAACACCCCCTATTCACCGAACAAGAATATATGTGACTAGTAACAATCTTAAAACCTATGTATTGATATCTGTCTGAAAGTGAGTCAAGTGGGTGTAAATCCGCATAAACACAGCCGTGAAAAGCAGCTAAACCCCATTATAAAAATAAATTACTTTTAAAAACCCGTAAAACAAAGACAGTGAAAGAGAGAGAAATTCTTACAAAATTCGTTCAGGGGCTGTGATGCAACCTGGATTGACCATATCTAGACCCACAGCTGGATGAGACATAATGGTGGACACTCTTGGGGCTGAGAGGTTGGGTGAGGTTGGGTGAGAAAACTCAGACCCTTTAAAGTAATACTGCATGGTACCCATCCCATGGGTCCCATATCTCCAGGTTCAAGGGCATCTTCCTACATCGAAATCTTGCATGAGGAACCCAGAAGAAGGTACATCATGCGATTTTGAAAGGTTTCTAAAACGCACCTCATTTCTCATCTCCTTGTGCTCGGGTTCGCCATTCCAGCTACTTCACTAGCAATCTCCCTACTTGGAGAATCAGCACCTTTAACCTCCTGTTCTGTACAGGTTGCAATTTGTCCTGAGGATGAACGGGAAGAGGGGCAACCAATGAGAGACTAGATCTAGGTGTTGGGACAGGAACAGGTCACTCTATTTTCCCATCAGGAAGAAGAATTAACCACAGGCTCAGCCTGCCGCCGGGAACCAGAATAGGGCCTGAGGCAATCCCGTGCTTTTGCGGCCAGCTCCCAAACAAGACAGTTGAAAAATGGAGCTCAGGGGCACTGCCATTCACAAACCTGCTGAGTTATAAATGATTACTCTCGTCCACAAATATATTGAGGGAAAGCAACGAAGAGGATTTGAAAGCAAGGCAGAATTGCAGGAAACAGGTTTCAGGAGGTAGATTCGAATCACCTTTAAAGCACATGAAAAGCGGCAAAACGTCGACAATGATGCCCTTGGCCAAAATGGGCGTATGCGTTTTTTCCTGAATATATTCAGGAAAAAACGCATACGCCCTTTTTGGCCAACCAAGCAACCTGGAAAGGCAAATCAGCGCTACAAAGAAGTCTCGCTTCCCATCGGTCAAATGGGTCATGCTGCAAAAAGTGTCAAAACCAGAAATGCAGGACAGGCCATGGAGAAATGGCAGCCTTGCTACGCTGATGGGCGGGATGTTAATTGCCAGCAGCCACTCTGGAGAAGTGTACAGTGTGTACTGAAACATCGAAAAAACACAGCTTAGGGAGCATAGGGCACGTCCACTCATGGGCGTATAAATTGGGAAAAAGAAAAATCAGCAAGACACAGGCACACCAAAGTTTAGGGCTGCTCTGTTGACAAGAACCTCCACTTCATGACACCTTAAATATCCCAGGAAAGAGAAAAATGGATAAAGAAGTTGTGGTCCTTATGTACAATGCAATATCACTCAGACATGAAATCAATGTCATAAGGCTAGTAGAAGCAAGATGAGTGGACTTAGGTACGACGATTCTAAGTGAAATAAGTCACACAGAAAAACACACTTATCATAAGCTATCACTTATAGAGGGAATGTAAAAACCGCTACACTTGAACTGAATTACAGAACAGAACAGAATCACACGTTTAGAAAACACACTATGGCTGCTTAACGGGAAAGGTGAGGTGGGGTGATGCATAAAACAAGGGTTTCAAATTCGCTCAGATACCGTTCCATACACCCAATATGTAATAGACAAGACCTACTCCTTGCTCAGTGAACTGGACTCAACACCCCCTATTCACCGCACAAGAATATATGTGACTAGTAACAATCTTAAAACCTATGTATTGATATCTGTCTGAAAGTGAGTCAAGTGGGTGTAAATCCGCATAAACACAGCCGTGAAAAGCAGCTAAACCCCATTATAAAAATAAATTACTTTTAAAAACCCGTAAAACAAAGACAGTGAAAGAGAGAGAAATTCTTACAAAATTCGTTCAGAGGCTGTGATGCAACCTGGATTGACCATATCTACACGCACAGCTGGATGAGACATAAGGGTGGACAGTCTTGGGGCTGAAAGTTTGGGTTAGGTTGGGTGAGCAAACGCAGACCCTTTAAAGTAATACTGCGTGGTACCCATCCCATGGGTCCCAAGTCTCCAGGGTTGAGGGCATCTTCCTACATCGAAAACATGCATGAGAAACTCAGAAGATGGTACACCGTGTGATTTTGAAAGGTTTCTAAAACGCACCTCATTTCTCATCTCCTTGTGCTCGGGTTCGCCATTCCAGCTACTTTACTAGCAATCTCCCTACTTGGAGAATCAGCACCTTTAACCTCCTGTTCCCTACAGGTTGCAATTTGTCCTGAGGATGAACGGGAAGAGGGGCAACCAATGAGAGACTAGATCTAGGTGTTGGGACAGGCACAGGTCACTCTAATTTCCCATCAGGAAGAAGAATTAATCACAGGCTCAGCCTGCCGCCCAGAAGCACAATAGGGCCTGAAGTTATCCCGTGCTTTTGCGGTCAGCTCCCAAAAAAGCGAGTTGAAAAATTGAGCTCAGGGACACTGCAATTCACAAACCCGCAGAGTTATAAATGATAACTCTCATCCACAGATATATTGAGGGAAGGCAACGAAGAGGATTTGAAAGCAAGGCAGAATTGCAGGAAAGAGATTTCAAGAGGTAGATTCGAATCACCTGTAAAGCACATGAAAAGCGGCAAAACGTCGACAATGATGCCCTTGGCCAAAAAGGGCGTATGCGTTTTTTCCTGAATATATTCAGGAAAAAACGCATACGCCCTTTTTGGCCAACCAAGCAACCTGGAAAGGCAAATCAGCGCTACACAGAAGTCTCGCTTCCCATCGGTCAAAAGGGCCATGCTGCAAAAAGTGTCAAAACCAGAAATGCAGGACAGGCCATGGAGAAATGGCAGCCTTGCTACGCTGATGAGCGGGATGTAAATTGCCAACAGCCACTCTGGAGAAGTGTACAGTGTGTCCTGAAACATCGAAAAAACACAGCTTAGGGAGCATAGGGCACGTCCACTCATGGGCGTATAAATTGGGAAAAAGAAAAATCAGCAAGACACAGGCACCCCAAAGTTTAGGGCTGCTCTGTTGACAAGAACCTCCACTTCATGACAACTTAAATATCCCAGGAAAGAGAAAAATGGATAAAGAAGTTGTGGTCCTTATGTACAATGGAATATCACTCAGACATGAAATCAATGTCATAAGGCTAGTAGAAGCAAGATGAGTGGAGTTAGGTACGACGATTCTAAGTGAAATAAGTCACACAGAAAAAGACACTTATCATAAGCTATCACTTATAGAGGGAATGTAAAAACCGCTACACTTGAACTGAATTACAAAACAGAACACAGTCACACGTTTAGAAAACACACTATGGCTGCTTAACGGGAAAGGTGAGGTGGGGTGATGCATAAAACAAGGGGTTCAAATTCGCTCAGATACCGTTCCATACACCCAATATGTAATAGACAAGACCTACTCCTTGCTCAGTGAACTGGACTCAACACCCCCTATTCACCGCACAAGAATATAGGTGACTAGTAAGAATTTTAAAACCTATGTATTGATATATGTCTGGAAGTGAGTCAAGTGGGTGTAAAGCCGCATAAACACAGCCGTGAAAAGCAACTAAACCCCATTATAAAAATAAATTACTTTTAAAAACCCGTAAAACAAAGACAGTGAAAGAGAGAGAAATTCTTACAAAATTCGTTCAGAGGCTGTGATGCAACCTGGATTGACCATATCTACACGCACCGGTGGATGAGACATAAGGGTGGACACTCTTGGGGCTGAAAGGTTGGGTTAGGTTGGGTGAGCAAACGCAGACCCTTTAAAGTAATACTGCGTGGTACCCATCCCATGGGTCCCAAGTCTCCAGGTTCAAGGGCATCTTCCTACATCGAAAACATGCATGAGAAACTCAGAAGATGGTACACCGTGTGATTTTGAAAGGTTTCTAAAACGCACCTCATTTCTCATCTCCTTGTGCTCGGGTTCGCCATTCCAGCTACTTCACTAGCAATCTCCCTACTTGGAGAATCAGCACCTTTAACCTCCTGTTCTGTACAGGTTGCAATTTGTCCTGAGGATGAACGGGAAGAGGGGCAACCAATGAGAGACTAGATCTAGGTGTTGGGACAGGCACAGGTCACTCTATTTTCCCATCAGGAAGAAGAATTAACCACAGGCTCAGCCTGCCGCCGGGAACCAGAATAGGGCCTGAGGCAATCCCGTGCTTTTGCGGCCAGCTCCCAAACAAGACAGGTGAAAAATGGAGCTCAGGGGCACTGCCATTCACAAAACTGCTGAGTTATAAATGATAACTCTCGTCCACAAATATATTGAGGGAAGGCAACGAAGAGGATTTGAAAGCAAGGCAGAATTGCAGGAAACAGGTTTCAGGAGGTAGATTCGAATCGCCTTTAAAGCACATGAAAAGCGGCAAAACGTCGACAATGATGCCCTTGGCCAAAAAGGGCGTATGCGTTTTTTCCTGAATATATTCAGGAAAAAACGCATACGCCCTTTTTGGCCAACCAAGCAACCTGGAAAGACAAATCAGCGCTACAAAGAAGTCTCTCTTCCCATCGGTCAAAAGGGTCATGCTGCAAAAAGTGTCAAAACCAGAAATGCAGGACAGGCCATGGAGAAATGGCAGCCTTGCTACGCTGATGGGCGGGATGTTAATTGCCAGCAGCCACTCTGGAGAAGTGTATGGTGTGTCCTGAAACATCGAAAAAACATAGCTTAGGGAGCGTAGGGCACGTCCACTCATGGGCGTATAAATTGGGAAAAAGAAAAATCAGCAAGACACAGGCACCCCAAAGTTTAGGGCTGCTCTGTTGACAAGAACCTCCACTTCATGACAACTTAAATATCCCAGGAAAGAGAAAAATGGATAAAGAAGTCGTGGTCCTTATGTACAATGGAATATCACTCAGACATGAAATCAATGTCATAAGGCTAGAAGAAGCAAGATGAGTGGAGTTAGGTACGACGATTCTAAGTGAAATAAGTCACACAGAAAAAGACACTTATCATAAGCTATCACTTATAGAGGGAATGTAAAAACCGCTACACTTGAACTGAATTACAAAACAGAACAGAGTCACACGTTTAGAAAACACACTATGGCTGCTTAACGGGAAAGGTGAGGTGGGGTGATGCATAAAACAAAGGGTTCAAATTCGCTCAGATACCGTTCCATACACCCAATATGTAATAGACAAGACCTACTCCTTGCTCAGTGAACTGGACTCAACACCCCCTATTCACCGCACAAGAATATAGGTGACTAGTAAGAATCTTAAAACCTATGTATTGATATATGTCTGGAAGTGAGTCAAGTGGGTGTAAAGCCGCATAAACACAGCCGTGAAAAGCAACTAAACCCCATTATAAAAATAAATTACTTTTAAAAACCCGTAAAACAAAGACAGTGAAAGAGAGAGAAATTCTTACAAAATTCGTTCAGAGGCTGTGATGCAACCTGGATTGACCATATCTACACGCACAGGTGGATGAGACATAAGGGTGGACACTCTTGGGGCTGAAAGGTTGGGTTAGGTTGGGTGAGCAAACGCAGACCCTTTAAAGTAATACTGCGTGGTACCCATCCCATGGGTCCCAAGTCTCCAGGTTCAAGGGCATCTTCCTACATCGAAAACATGCATGAGAAACTCAGAAGATGGTACACCGTGTGATTTTGAAAGGTTTCTAAAACGCACCTCATTTCTCATCTCCTTGTGCTCGGGTTTGCCATTCCAGCTACTTTACTAGCAATCTCCCTACTTGGAGAATCAGCACCTTTAACCTCCTGTTCTGTACAGGTTGCAATTTGTCCTGAGGATGAACGGGAAGAGGGGCAACCAATGAGAGACTAGATCTAGGTGTTGGGACAGGCACAGGTCACTCTAATTTCCCATCAGGAAGAAGAATTAATCACAGGCTCAGCCTGCCGGCCAGAAGCACAATAGGGCCTGAGGCAATCCCGCGCTTTTGCGGCCAGCTCCCAAAAAAGCGAGTTGAAAAATGGAGCTCAGGGACACTGCAATTCACAAACCCGCAGAGTTATAAATGATAACTCTCATCCACAGATATATTGAGGGAAGGCAACGAAGAGGATTTGAAAGCAAGGCAGAATTGCAGAAAACAGATTTCAGGAGGTAGATTCGAATCGCCTTTAAAGCACATGAAAAGCGGCAAAAGGTCGACAATGATGCCCTTGGCCAAAAAGGGCGTATGCGTTTTTTCCTGAATATATTCAGGAAAAAACGCATACGCCCTTTTTGGCCAACCAAGCAACCTGGAAAGGCAAATCAGCGCTACAAAGAAGTCTCGCTTCCCATCGGTCAAAAGGGTCATGCTGCAAAAAGTGTCAAAACCAGAAATGCAGGACAGGCCATGGAGAAATGGCAGCCTTGCTACGCTGATGGGCGGGATGTTAATTGCCAGCAGCCACTCTGGAGAAGTGTATGGTGTGTCCTGAAACATCGAAAAAACACAGCTTAGGGAGCGTACGGCACGTCCACTCATGGGCGTATAAATTGGGAAAAAGAAAAATCAGCAAGACACAGGCACACCAAAGTTTAGGGCTGCTCTGTTGACAAGAACCTCCACTTCATGACAACTTAAATATCCCAGGAAAGAGAAAAATGGATAAAGAAGTCGTGGTCCTTATGTACAATGGAATATCACTCAGACATGAAATCAATGTCATAAGGCTAGTAGAAGCAAGATGAGTGGAGTTAGGTACGACGATTCTAAGTGAAATAAGTCACACAGAAAAAGACACTTATCATAAGCTATCACTTATAGAGGGAATGTAAAAACCGCTACACTTGAACTGAATTACAAAACAGAACAGAGTCACACGTTTAGAAAACACACTATGGCTGCTTAACGGGAAAGGTGAGGTGGGGTGATGCATAAAACAAGGGTTTCAAATTCGCTCAGATACCGTTCCATACACCCAATATGTAATAGACAAGACCTACTCTTTGCTCAGTGAACTGGCCTCAACACCCCCTATTCACCGAACAAGAATATATGTGACTAGTAACAATCTTAAAACCTATGTATTGATATCTGTCTGAAAGTGAGTCAAGTGGGTGTAAATCCGCATAAACACAGCCGTGAAAAGCAGCTAAACCCCATTATAAAAATAAATTACTTTTAAAAACCCGTAAAACAAAGACAGTGAAAGAGAGAGAAATTCTTACAAAATTCGTTCAGGGGCTGTGATGCAACCTGGATTGACCATATCTAGACCCACAGCTGGATGAGACATAAGGGTGGACACTCTTGGGGCTGAGAGGTTGGGTGAGGTTGGGTGAGAAAACGCAGACCCTTTAAAGTAATACTGCATGGTACCCATCCCATGGGTCCCATATCTCCAGGTTCAAGGGCATCTTCCTACATCGAAATCTTGCATGAGGAACCCAGAAGAAGGTACACCATGTGATTTTGAAAGGTTTCTAAAACGCACCTCATTTCTCATCTCCTTGTGCTCGGGTTCGCCATTCCAGCTACTTCACTAGCAATCTCCCTACTTGGAGAATCAGAACCTTTAACCTCCTGTTCTGTACAGGTTGCAATTTGTCCTGAGGATGAACGGGCAGAGGGGCAACCAATGAGAGACTAGATCTAGGTGTTGGGACAGGCACAGGTCACTCTATTTTCCCATCAGGAAGAAGAATTAACCACAGGCTCAGCCTGCCGCTGGGAACCAGAATAGGGCCTGAGGCAATCCCGTGCTTTTGCGGCCAGCTCCCAAACAAGACAGTTGAAAAATGGAGCTCAGGGGCACTGCCATTCACAAACCTGCTGAGTTATAAATGATAACTCTCGTCCACAAATATATTGAGGGAAAGCAACGAAGAGGATTTGAAAGCAAGGCAGAATTGCAGGAAACAGGTTTCAGGATGTAGATTCGAATCGCCTTTAAAGCACATGAAAAGCGGCAAAACGTCGACAATGATGCCCTTGGCCAAAAAGGGCGTATGCGTTTTTTCCTGAATATATTCAGGAAAAAACGCATACGCCCTTTTTGGCCAACCAAGCAACCTGGAAAGGCAAATCAGCGCTACAAAGAAGTTTCGCTTCCCATCGGTCAAAAGGGTCATGCTGCAAAAAGTGTCAAAACCAGAAATGCAGGACAGGCCATGGAGAAATGGCAGCCTTGCTACGCTGATGGGCGGGATGTTAATTGCCAGCAGCCACTCTGGAGAAGTGTACAGTGTGTACTGAAACATCGAAAAAACACAGCTTAGGGAGCATAGGGCACGTCCACTCATGGGCGTATAAATTGGGAAAAAGAAAAATCAGCAAGACACAGGCACCCCAAAGTTTAGGGCTGCTCTGTTGACAAGAACCTCCACTTCATGACACCTTAAATATCCCAGGAAAGAGAAAAATGGATAAAGAAGTTGTGGTCCTTATGTACAATGCAATATCACTCAGACATGAAATCAATGTCATAAGGCTAGTAGAAGCAAGATGAGTGGACTTAGGTACGACGATTCTAAGTGAAATAAGTCACACAGAAAAAGACACTTATCATAAGCTATCACTTATAGAGGGAATGTAAAAACCGCTACACTTGAACTGAATTACAGAACAGAACAGAATCACACGTTTAGAAAACACACTATGGCTGCTTAACGGGAAAGGTGAGGTGGGGTGATGCATAAAACAAGGGGTTCAAATTCGCTCAGATACCGTTCCATACACCCAATATGTAATAGACAAGACCTACTCCTTGCTCAGTGAACTGGACTCAACACCCCCTATTCACCGCACAAGAATATATGTGACTAGTAACAATCTTAAAACCTATGTATTGATATCTGTCTGAAAGTGAGTCAAGTGGGTGTAAATCCGCATAAACACAGCCGTGAAAAGCAGCTAAACCCCATTATAAAAATAAATTACTTATAAAAACCCGTAAAACAAAGACAGTGAAAGAGAGAGAAATTCTTACAAAATTCGTTCAGAGGCTGTGATGCAACCTGGATTGACCATATCTACACGCACAGCTGGATGAGACATAAGGGTGGACAGTCTTGGGGCTGAAAGGTTGGGTTAGGTTGGGTGAGCAAACGCAGACCCTTTAAAGTAATACTGCGTGGTACCCATCCCATGGGTCCCAAGCCCCCAGGGTTGAGGGCATCTTCCTACATCGAAAACATGCATGAGAAACTCAGAAGATGGTACACCGTGTGATTTTGAAAGATTTCTAAAACGCACCTCATTTCTCATCTCCTTGTGCTCGGGTTCGCCATTCCAGCTACTTTACTAGCAATCTCCCTTCTTGGAGAATCAGCACCTTTAACCTCCTGTTCCCTACAGGTTGCAATTTGTCCTGAGGATGAACGGGAAGAGGGGCAACCAATGAGAGACTAGATCTAGGTGTTGGGACAGGCACAGGTCACTCTAATTTCCCATCAGGAAGAAGAATTAATCACAGGCTCAGCCTGCCGCCCAGAAGCACAATAGGGCCTGAGGCAATCCCGCGCTTTTGCGGCCAGCTCCCAAAAAAGCGAGTTGAAAAATGGAGCTCAGGGACACTGCAATTCACAAACCCGCAGAGTTATAAATGATAACTCTCATCCACAGATATATTGAGGGAAGGCAACGAAGAGGATTTGAAAGCAAGGCAGAATTGCAGAAAACAGATTTCAGGAGGTAGATTCGAATCGCCTTTAAAGCACATGAAAAGCAGCAAAACGTCGACAATGATGCCCTTGGCCAAAAAGGGCGTATGCGTTTTTTCTTGAGTATATTCAGGAAAAAACGCATACGCCCTTTTTGTCCAACCAAGCAACCTGGAAAGGCAAATCAGCGCTACAAAGAAGTCTCGCTTCCCATCGGTCAAAAGGGTCATGCTGCAAAAAGTGTCAAAACCAGAAATGCAGGACAGGCCATGGAGAAATGGCAGCCTTGCTACGCTGATGAGCGGGATGTAAATTGCCAACAGCCACTCTGGAGAAGTGTACAGTGTGTCCTGAAACATCGAAAAAACACAGCTTAGGGAGCATAGGGCACGTCCACTCATGGGCGTATAAATTGGGAAAACTAAATATCAGCAAGACACAGGCACCCCAAAGTTTAGGGCTGCTCTGTTGACAAGAACCTCCACTTCATGACACCTTAAATATCCCAGGAAAGAGAAAAATGGATAAAGAAGTTGTGGTCCTTATGTACAATGCAATATCACTCAGACATGAAATCAATGTCATAAGGCTAGTAGAAGCAAGATGAGTGGAGTTAGGTACGACGATTCTAAGTGAAATAAGTCACACAGAAAAAGACACTTATCATAAGCTATCACTTATAGAGGGAATGTAAAAACCGCTACACTTGAACTGAATTACAAAACAGAACAGAGTCACACGTTTAGAAAACACACTATGGCTGCTTAACGGGAAAGGTGAGGTGGGGTGATGCATAAAACAAGGGTTTCAAATTCGCTCAGATACCGTTCCATACACCCAATATGTAATAGACAAGACCTACTCCTTGCTCAGTGAACTGGACTCAACACCCCCTATTCACCGCACAAGAATATAGGTGACTAGTAAGAATCTTAAAACCTATGTATTGATATCTGTCTGGAAGTGAGTCAAGTGGGTGTAAAGCCGCATAAACACAGCCGTGAAAAGCAGCTAAACCCCATTATAAAAATAAATTACTTTTAAAAACCCGTAAAACAAAGACAGTGAAAGAGAGAGAAATTCTTACAAAATTCGTTCAGGGGCTGTGATGCAACCTGGATTGACCATATCTAGACCCACAGCTGGATGAGACATAAAGGTGGACAGTCTTGGGGCTGAGAGGTTGGGTGAGCTTGGGTGAGAAAACGCAGACCCTTTAAAGTAATACTGCATGGTACCCATCCCATGGGTCCCAAATCTCCAGGTTCAAGGGCATCTTCCTACATCGAAATCTTGCATGAGGAACCCAGAAGAAGGTACACCGTGTGATTTTGAAAGGTTTCTAAAACGCACCTCATTTCTCATCTCCTTGTGCTCGGGTTCGCCATTCCAGCTACTTCACTAGCAATCTCCCTACTTGGAGAATCAGCACCTTTAACCTCCTGTTCTGTACAGGTTGCAATTTGTCCTGAGGATGAACGGGAAGAGGGGCAACCAATGAGAGACTAGATCTAGGTGTTGGGACAGGCACAGGTCACTCTATTTTCCCATCAGGAAGAAGAATTAACCACAGGCTCAGCCTGCCGCCGGGAACCAGAATAGGGCCTGAGGCAATCCCGTGCTTTTGCGGCCAGCTCCCAAACAAGACAGCTGAAAAATGGAGCTCAGGGGCACTGCCATTCACAAACCTGCTGAGTTATAAACGATAACTCTCGTCCACAAATATATTGAGGGAAGGCAACGAAGAGGATTTGAAAGCAAGGCAGAATTGCAGGAAACAGGTTTCAGGAGGTAGATTCGAATCGCCTTTAAAGCACATGAAAAGCGGCAAAACGTCGACAATGATGCCCTTGGCCAAAAAGGGCGTATGCGTTTTTTCCTGAATATATTCAGGAAAAAACGCATACGCCCTTTTTGGCCAACCAAGCAACCTGGAAAGGCAAATCAGCGCTACAAAGAAGTCTCGCTTCCCATCGGTCAAAAGGGTCATGCTGCAAAAAGTGTCAAAACCAGAAATGCAGGACAGGCCATGGAGAAATGGCAGCCTTGCTACGCTGATGGGCGGGATGTTAATTGCCAGCAGCCACTCTGGAGAAGTGTATGGTGTGTCCTGAAACATCGAAAAAACACAGCTTAGGGAGCGTAGGGCACGTCCACTCATGGGCGTATAAATTGGGAGAAAGAAAAATCAGCAAGACACAGGCACCCCAAAGTTTAGGGCTGCTCTGTTGACAAGAACCTCCACTTCATGACAACTTAAATATCCCAGGAAAGAGAAAAATGGATAAAGAAGTTGTGGTCCTTATGTACAATGGAATATCACTCAGCCATGAAATCAATGTCATAAGGCTAGTAGAAGCAAGATGAGTGGATTTAGGTATGACGATTCTAAGGGAAATAAGTCACACAGAAAAAGACACTTATCATAAGCTATCACTTATAGAGGGAATGTAAAAAGCGCTACACTTGAACTGAATTACAAAACAGAACAGAGTCACACGTTTAGAAAACACACTATGGCTGCTTAACGGGAAAGGTGAGGTGGGGTGATGCATAAAACAAGGGGTTCAAATTCGCTCAGATACCGTTCCATACACCCAATATGTAATAGACAAGACCTACTCCTTGCTCAGTGAACTGGACTCAACACCCCCTATTCACCGCACAAGAATATAGGTGACTAGTAAGAATCTTAAAACCTATGTATTGATATATGTCTGGAAGTGAGTCAAGTGGGTGTAAAGCCGCATAAACACAGCCGTGAAAAGCAGCTAAACCCCATTATAAAAATAAATTACTTTTAAAAACCCGTAAAACAAAGACAGTGAAAGAGAGAGAAATTCTTACAAAATTCGTTCAGAGGCTGTGATGCAACCTGGATTGACCATATCTACACGCACAGCTGGATGAGACATAAGGGTGGACACTCTTGGGGCTGAAAGGTTGGGTGAGGTTGGGTGAGCAAACGCAGACCCTTTAAAGTAATACTGCGTGGTACCCATCCCATGGGTCCCAAGTCTCCAGGTTCAAGAGCATCTTCCTACATCGAAAACATGCATGCGAAACTCAGAAGATGGTACACCGTGTGATTTTGAAAGGTTTCTAAAACGCACCTCATTTCTCATCTCCTTGTGCTCGGGTTCGCCATTCCAGCTCCTTTACTTGCAATCTCCCTACTTGGAGAATCAGCACCTTTAACCTCCTGTTCCGTACAGGTTGCAATTTGTCCTGAGGATGAACGGGAAGAGGGGCAACCGATGAGAGACTAGATCTAGGTGTTGGGACAGGCACAGGTCACTCTTATTTCCCATCAGGAAGAAGAATTAATCACAGGCTCAGCCTGCCGCCCAGAAGCACAATAGTGCCTGAGGCAATCCCGTGCTTTTGCGGCCAGCTCCCAAAAAAGCGAGTTGAAAAATGGAGCTCAGGGACACTGCAATTCACAAACCCGCAGAGTTATAAATGATAACTCTCATCCACAGATATATTGAGGGAAGGCAACGAAGAGGATTTGAAAGCAAGGCAGAATTGCAGGAAACAGATTTCAGGAGGTAGATTCGAATCGCCTTTAAGGCACATGAAAAGCTGCAAAACGTCGACAATGATGCCCTTGGCCAAAAAGGGCGTATGCGTTTTTTCCTGAATATATTCAGGAAAAAACGCATACGCCCTTTTTGGCCAACCAAGCAACCTGGAAAGGCAAATCAGCGCTACAAAGAAGTCTCGCTTCCCATCGGCCAAAAGGGCCATGCTCCAAAAAGTGTCAAAACCAGAAATGCAGGACAGGCCATGGAGAAATGGCAGCCTTGCTACGCTGATGGGCGGGATGTAAATTGCCAACAGCCACTCTGGAGAAGTATACGGTGTGTCCTGAAACATCGAAAAAACACAGCTTAGTGAGCATAGGGCACGTCCAATCATGGGCGTATAAATTGGGAAAACTAAAAATCAGCAAGACACAGGCACCCCAAAGTTTGGGGCTACTCTGTTGACAAGAACCTCCACTTCATGAAACCTTAAATATCCCAGGAAAGAGAAAAATGGATAAAAAAGTTGTGGTCCTTATGTACAATGGAATATCACTCAGACATGAAATCAATGTCATAAGGCTAGTAGAAGCAAGATGAGTGGACTTAGGTACGACGATTCTAAGTGAAATAAGTCACACAGAAAAAGACACTTATCATAAGCTATCACTTATAGAGGGAATGTAAAAACCGCTACACTTGAACTGAATTACAAAACAGAACAGAGTCACACGTTTAGAAAACACACTATGGCTGCTTAACGGGAAAGGTGAAGTGGGGTGATGCATAAAACAAGGGGTTCAAATTCGCTCAGATACCGTTCCATACACCCAATATGTAATAGACAAGACCTACTCCTTGCTCAGTGAACTGGACACAACACCCCCTATTCACCGCACAAGAATATATGTGACTAGTAACAATCTTAAAACCTATGTACTGATATCTGTCTGGAAGTGAGTCAAGTGGGTGTAAATCCGCATAAACACAGCCGTGAAAAGCAGCTAAACCCCATTATAAAAATAAATTACTTTTAATAACCCATAAAACAAAGACAGTGAAACAGAGAGAAATTCTTACAAAATTCGTTCAGGGGCTGTGATGCAACCTGGATTGACCATATCTAGACCCACAGCTGGATGAGACATAAGGGTGGACACTCTTGGGGCTGAGAGGTTGGGTGAGCAAACGCAGACCCTTTGAAGTAATACTGCGTGGTACCCATCCCATGGGTCCCAAATCTCCAGGTTCAAGGGCATCTTCCTACATCGAAAACATGCATGAGAAACCCAGAAGATGGTACACCGTGTGATTTTGAAAGGTTTCTAAAACGCACCCCATTTCTCATCTCCTTGTGCTCGGGTTCGCCTTTCCAGCTACTTTACTAGCAATCTCCCTACTTGGAGAATCAGCACTTTTAAGCTCCTGTTCCCTACAGGTTGCAATTTGTCCTGAGGATGAACGGGAAGAGGGGAAACCAATGAGAGACTAGATCTAGGTGTTGGGACAGGCACAGGTCTCTCTATTTTCCCATCAGGAAGAAGAATTAACCACAGGCTCCGCCTGCCGCCAGGAACCAGAATAGGGCCTGAGGCAATCCCGCGCTTTTGCGGCCAGCTCCCAAAAAAGCGAGTTGAAAAATGGAGCTCAGGGACACTGCAATTCACAAACCCGCAGAGTTATAAATGATAACTCTCATCCACAGATATATTGAGGGAAGGCAACGAAGAGGATTTGAAAGCAAGGCAGAATTGCAGAAAACAGATTTCAGGAGGTAGATTCGAATCGCCTTTAAAGCACATGAAAAGCGGCAAAAGGTCGACAATGATGCCCTTGGCCAAAAAGGGCGTATGCGTTTTTTCCTGAATATATTCAGGAAAAAACGCATACGCCCTTTTTGGCCAACCAAGCAACCTGGAAAGGCAAATCAGCGCTACAAAGAGGTCTCGCTTCCCATCGGTCCAAAGGGCCATGCTGCAAAAAGTGTCAAAACCAGAAATGCAGGACAGGCCATGGAGAAATGGCAGCCTTGCTACGCTGATGAGCGGGATGTAAATTGCCAACAGCCACTCTGGAGAAGTGTACAGTGTGTCCTGAAACATCGAAAAAACACAGCTTAGGGAGCATAGGGCACGTCCACTCATGGGCGTATAAATTGGGAAAACTAAAAATCAGCAAGACACAGGCACCCCAAAGTTTAGGGCTGCTCTGTTGACAAGAACCTCCACTTCATGACACCTTAAATATCCCAGGAAAGAGAAAAATGGATAAAGAAGTTGTGGTCCTTATGTACAATGCAATATCACTCAGACATGAAATCAATGTCATAAGGCTAGTAGAAGCAAGATGAGTGGACTCAGGTACGACGATTCTAAGGGAAATAAGTCACACAGAAAAAGACACTTATCATAAGCTATCACTTATAGAGGGAATGTAAAAACCGCTACACTTGAACTGAATTACAGAACAGAACAGAATCACACGTTTAGAAAACACACTATGGCTGCTTAACGGGAAAGGTGAGGTGGGGTGATGCATAAAACAAGGGTTTCAAATTCGCTCAGATACCGTTCCATACACCCAATATGTAATAGACAAGACCTACTCTTTGCTCAGTGAACTGGACTCAACACCCCCTATTCACCGCACAAGAATATATGTGACTAGTAACAATCTTAAAACCTATGTATTGATATCTGTCTGAAAGTGAGTCAAGTGGGTGTAAATCCGCATAAACACAGCCGTGAAAAGCAGCTAAACCCCATTATAAAAATAAATTACTTTTAAAAACCCGTAAAACAAAGACAGTGAAAGAGAGAGAAATTCTTACAAAATTCGTTCAGGGGCTGTGATGCAACCTGGATTGACCATATCTAGACCCACAGCTGGATGAGACATAAAGGTGGACAGTCTTGGGGCTGAGAGGTTGGGTGAGCTTGGGTGAGAAAACGCAGACCCTTTAAAGTAATACTGCATGGTACCCATCCCATGGGTCCCAAATCTCCAGGTTCAAGGGCATCTTCCTACATCGAAATCTTGCATGAGGAACCCAGAAGAAGGTACACCGTGTGATTTTGAAAGGTTTCTAAAACGCACCTCATTTCTCATCTCCTTGTGCTCGGGTTCGCCATTCCAGCTACTTCACTAGCAATCTCCCTACTTGGAGAATCAGCACCTTTAACCTCCTGTTCTGTACAGGTTGCAATTTGTCCTGAGGATGAACGGGAAGAGGGGCAACCAATGAGAGACTAGATCTAGGTGTTGGGACAGGCACAGGTCACTCTATTTTCCCATCAGGAAGAAGAATTAACCACAGGCTCAGCCTGCCGCCGGGGACCAGAATAGGGCCTGAGGCAATCCCGTGCTTTTGCGGCCAGCTCCCAAACAAGACAGCTGAAAAATGGAGCTCAGGGGCACTGCCATTCACAAACCTGCTGAGTTATAAACGATAACTCTCGTCCACAAATATATTGAGGGAAGGCAACGAAGAGGATTTGAAAGCAAGGCAGAATTGCAGGAAACAGGTTTCAGGAGGTAGATTCGAATCGCCTTTAAAGCACATGAAAAGCGGCAAAACGTCGACAATGATGCCCTTGGCCAAAAAGGGCGTATGCGTTTTTTCCTGAATATATTCAGGAAAAAACGCATACGCCCTTTTTGGCCAACCAAGCAACCTGGAAAGGCAAATCAGCGCTACAAAGAAGTCTCGCTTCCCATCGGTCAAAAGGGTCATGCTGCAAAAAGTGTCAAAACCAGAAATGCAGGACAGGCCATGGAGAAATGGCAGCCTTGCTACGCTGATGGGCGGGATGTTAATTGCCAGCAGCCACTCTGGAGAAGTGTATGGTGTGTCCTGAAACATCGAAAAAACACAGCTTAGGGAGCGTAGGGCACGTCCACTCATGGGCGTATAAATTGGGAGAAAGAAAAATCAGCAAGACACAGGCACCCCAAAGTTTAGGGCTGCTCTGTTGACAAGAACCTCCACTTCATGACAACTTAAATATCCCAGGAAAGAGAAAAATGGATAAAGAAGTCGTGGTCCTTATGTACAATGGAATATCACTCAGACATGAAATCAATGTCATAAGGCTAGTAGAAGCAAGATGAGTGGAGTTAGGTACGACGATTCTAAGTGAAATAAGTCACACAGAAAAAGACACTTATCATAAGCTATCACTTATAGAGGGAATGTAAAAACCGCTACACTTGAACTGAATTACAAAACAGAACAGAGTCACACGTTTAGAAAACACACTATGGCTGCTTAACGGGAAAGGTGAGGTGGGGTGATGCATAAAACAAGGGGTTCAAATTCGCTCAGATACCGTTCCATACACCCAATATGTAATAGACAAGACCTACTCCTTGCTCAGTGAACTGGACTCAACACCCCCTATTCACCGCACAAGAATATAGGTGACTAGTAAGAATCTTAAAACCTATGTATTGATATATGTCTGGAAGTGAGTCAAGTGGGTGTAAAGCCGCATAAACACAGCCGTGAAAAGCAGCTAAACCCCATTATAAAAATAAATTACTTTTAAAAACCCGTAAAACAAAGACAGTGAAAGAGAGAGAAATTCTTACAAAATTCGTTCAGAGGCTGTGATGCAACCTGGATTGACCATATCTACACGCACAGCTGGATGAGACATAAGGGTGGACACTCTTGGGGCTGAAAGGTTGGGTGAGGTTGGGTGAGCAAACGCAGACCCTTTAAAGTAATACTGCGTGGTACCCATCCCATGGTTCCCAAGTCTCCAGGTTCAAGGGCATCTTCCTACATCGAAAACATGCATGAGAAACTCAGAAGATGGTACACCGTGTGATTTTGAAAGGTTTCTAAAACGCACCTCATTTCTCATCTCCTTGTGCTCGGGTTCGCCATTCCAGCTCCTTTACTTGCAATCTCCCTACTTGGAGAATCAGCACCTTTAACCTCCTGTTCCGTACAGGTTGCAATTTGTCCTGAGGATGAACGGGAAGAGGGGCAACCGATGAGAGACTAGATCTAGGTGTTGGGACAGGCACAGGTCACTCTTATTTCCCATCAGGAAGAAGAATTAATCACAGGCTCAGCCTGCCGCCCAGAAGCACAATAGGGCCTGAGGCAATCCCGTGCTTTTGCGGCCAGCTCCCAAAAAAGCGAGTTGAAAAATGGAGCTCAGGGACACTGCAATTCACAAACCCGCAGAGTTATAAATGATAACTCTCATCCACAGATATATTGAGGGAAGGCAACGAAGAGGATTTGAAAGCAAGGCAGAATTGCAGGAAACAGATTTCAGGAGGTAGATTCGAATCGCCTTTAAGGCACATGAAAAGCTGCAAAACGTCGACAATGATGCCCTTGGCCAAAAAGGGCGTATGCGTTTTTTCCTGAATATATTCAGGAAAAAATGCATACGCCCTTTTTGGCCAACCAAGCAACCTGGAAAGGCAAATCAGCGCTACAAAGAAGTCTCGCTTCCCATCGGCCAAAAGGGCCATGCTCCAAAAAGTGTCAAAACCAGAAATGCAGGACAGGCCATGGAGAAATGGCAGCCTTGCTACGCTGATGGGCGGGATGTAAATTGCCAACAGCCACTCTGGAGAAGTATACGGTGTGTCCTGAAACATCGAAAAAACACAGCTTAGTGAGCATAGGGCACGTCCACTCATGGGCGTATAAATTGGGAAAACTAAAAATCAGCAAGACACAGGCACCCCAAAGTTTGGGGCTACTCTGTTGACAAGAACCTCCACTTCATGAAACCTTAAATATCCCAGGAAAGAGAAAAATGGATAAAAAAGTTGTGGTCCTTATGTACAATGGAATATCACTCAGACATGAAATCAATGTCATAAGGCTAGTAGAAGCAAGATGAGTGGACTTAGGTACGACGATTCTAAGTGAAATAAGTCACACAGAAAAAGACACTTATCATAAGCTATCACTTATAGAGGGAATGTAAAAACCGCTACACTTGAACTGAATTACAAAACAGAACAGAGTCACACGTTTAGAAAACACACTATGGCTGCTTAACGGGAAAGGTGAAGTGGGGTGATGCATAAAACAAGGGGTTCAAATTCGCTCAGATACCGTTCCATACACCCAATATGTAATAGACAAGACCTACTCCTTGCTCAGTGAACTGGACACAACACCCCCTATTCACCGCACAAGAATATATGTGACTAGTAACAATCTTAAAACCTATGTACTGATATCTGTCTGGAAGTGAGTCAAGTGGGTGTAAATCCGCATAAACACAGCCGTGAAAAGCAGCTAAACCCCATTATAAAAATAAATTACTTTTAATAACCCATAAAACAAAGACAGTGAAACAGAGAGAAATTCTTACAAAATTCGTTCAGGGGCTGTGATGCAACCTGGATTGACCATATCTAGACCCACAGCTGGATGAGACATAAGGGTGGACACTCTTGGGGCTGAGAGGTTGGGTGAGCAAACGCAGACCCTTTGAAGTAATACTGCGTGGTACCCATCCCATGGGTCCCAAATCTCCAGGTTCAAGGGCATCTTCCTACATCGAAAACATGCATGAGAAACCCAGAAGATGGTACACCGTGTGATTTTGAAAGGTTTCTAAAACGCACCCCATTTCTCATCTCCTTGTGTTCGGGTTCGCCTTTCCAGCTACTTTACTAGCAATCTCCCTACTTGGAGAATCAGCACTTTTAAGCTCCTGTTCCCTACAGGTTGCAATTTGTCCTGAGGATGAACGGGAAGAGGGGAAACCAATGAGAGACTAGATCTAGGTGTTGGGACAGGCACAGGTCTCTCTATTTTCCCATCAGGAAGAAGAATTAACCACAGGCTCCGCCTGCCGCCAGGAACCAGAATAGGGCCTGAGGCAATCCCGCGCTTTTGCGGCCAGCTCCCAAAAAAGCGAGTTGAAAAATGGAGCTCAGGGACACTGCAATTCACAAACCCGCAGAGTTATAAATGATAACTGTCATCCACAGATATATTGAGGGAAGGCAACGAAGAGGAATTCAAAGCAAGGCAGAATTGCAGGAAACAGATTTCCGGAGGTAGATCCGAATCGCCTTTAAAGCACATGAAAAGCGGCAAAACGTCGACAATGATGCCCTTGGCCAAAAAGGCGTATGCGTTTTTTCCTGAATATATTCAGGAAAAAACGCATACGCCCTTTTTGGCCAACCAAGCAACCTGGAAAGGCAAATCAGCGCTACAAAGAAGTCTCGCTTCCCATCGGTCAAAAGGGTCATGCTGCAAAAAGTGTCAAAACCAGAAATGCAGGACAGGCCATGGAGAAATGGCAGCCTTGCTACGCTGATGGGCGGGATGTAAATTGCCAACAGCCACACTGGAGAAGTGTACGGTGTGTCCTGAAACATCGAAAAAACACAGCTTAGGGAGCATAGGGCACCTTCACTCATGGGCGTAGAAATTGGGAAAACTAAAAATCAGCAAGACACAGGCACCCCAAAGTTTAGGGCTGCTCTGTTGACAAGAACCTCCACTTCATGACACCTTAAATATCCCAGGAAAGAGAAAAATGGATAAAGAAGTTGTGGTCCTTATGTACAATGGAATATCACTCAGACATGAAATCAATGTCATAAGGCTTGTAGAAGCAAGATGAGTGGATTTAGGTATGACGATTCTAAGTGAAATAAGTGACACAGAAAAAGACACTAATCATAAGCTATCACTTATAGAGGGAATGTAAAAACCGCTACACTTGAACTGAATTACAAAACAGAACAGAGTCACACGTTTAGAAAACACACTATGGCTGCTTAACGGGAAAGGTGAGGTGGGGTGATGCATAAAACAAGGGTTTCAAATTCGCTCAGATACCGTTCCATACACCCAATATGTAATAGACAAGACCTACTCCTTGCTCAGTGAAGTGGACTCAACACCCCCTATTCACCGCACAAAAATATTTCTGACTAGTAAGAATCGTAAAACCTATGTATTGATATCTCTCTGGAAGTGAGCCAAGTGGGTGTAAAGCCGCATAAACACAGCCGTGAAAAGCAGCTAAACCCCATTATAAAATAAATTACTTTTAAAAACCCGTAAAACAAAGACAGTGAAAGAGAGAGAAATTCCTACAAAATTCGTTCAGGGGCTGTGATGCAACCTGGATGGACCATATCTAGACCCACACCTGGATGAGACATAAGGGTGGACACTCTTGGGGCTTAGAGGTTGGGTGAGGTTGGGTGAGCAAACTCAGACCCTTTAAAGTAATACTGCGTGGTACCCATCCCATGGGTGCCAAATCTCCAGGTTCAAGGGAATCTTCCTACATCGAAAACATGCATGAGAAACCCAGAAGATGGTACACCGTGTGATTTTGAAAGGTTTCTAAAACGCACCCCATTTCTCATCTCCTTGTGCTCGGGTTCGCCTTTCGAGCTACTTTACTAGCAATCTCCCTACTTGGAGAATCAGCACCTTTAAGCTCCTGTTCCCTACAGGTTGCAATTTGTCCTGAGGTTGAACGGGAAGAGGGGCAACCAATGAGAGACTAGATCTAGGTGTTGGGACAGGCCCAGGTCACTCTATTTTCCCATCAGGAAGAAGAATTAACCACAGGCTCAGCCAGCCGCCAGGAACCAGAATAGGGCCTGAGGCAATCCCGCGCTTTTGCGGCCAGCTCCCAAAAAAGCGAGTTGAAAAATGGAGCTCAGGGACACTGCAATTCACAAACCCGCAGAGTTATAAATGATAACTCTCATCCACAGATATATTGAGGGAAGGCAACGAAGAGGATTTGAAAGCAAGGCAGAATTGCAGGAAGCAGATTTCAGGAGGTAGATTCGAATCGCCTTTAAAGCACATGAAAAGCGGCAAAACGTCGACAATGATGCCCTTGGCCAAAAAGGGCGTATGCGTTTTTTCCTGAATATATTCAGGAAAAAAAGCATACGCCCTTTTTGGCCAACCAAGCAACCGGGAAAGGCAAATCAGCGCTACAATGAGGTCTCGCTTCCCATCGGTCAAAAGGGCCATGCTGCAAAAAGTGTCAAAACCAGAAATGCAGGACAGGCCATGGAGAAATGGCAGCCTTGCTACGCTGATGGGCGGGATGTAAATTGCCAACAGCCACTCTGGAGAAGTATACGGTGTGTCCTGAAACATCGAAAAAACACAGCTTAGGGAGCATAGGGCACGTCCACTCATGGGCGTATAAATTGGGAAAACTAAAAATCAGCAAGACACAGGCACCCCAATGTTTAGGGCTGCTATGTTGACAAGAACCTCCACTTCATGACACCTTAAATATCCCAGGAAAGAGAAAAATGGATAAAGAAGTTGTGGTCCTTATGTACAAAGGAATATCACTCAGACATGAAATCAATGTCATAAGGCTAGTAGAAGCAAGATGAGTGGATTTAGGTATGACGATTCTAAGTGAAATAAGTCACACAGAAAAAGACACTTATCATAAGCTATCACTTATAGAGAGAATGTAAAAACCGCTACAATTGAACTGAATTAAAAAACATAACATAGTCACACTTTAGAAAACACACTATGGCTGCTTAACGGGAAAGGTGAGGTGGGGTGATTCATAAAACAAGGGTTTCAAATTCGCTCAGATACTTTTCCATACACCCAATATGTAATAGACAAGACCTACTCCTTGCTCAGTGAACTGGACTCAACACCCCCTATTCACCACACAAGAATATATCTGACTAGTAAGAATCGTAAAACCTATGTATTGATATCTCTCTGGAAGTGAGCCAAGTGGGTGTAAAGCCGCATAAACACAGCCGTGAAAAGCAGCTAAACCCCATTATAAAAATAAATTACTTTTAAAAACCCGTAAAACAAAGACAGTGAAAGAGAGAGAAATTCTTACAAAATTCGTTCAGGGGCTGTGATGCAACCTGGATTGACCATATCTAGACCCACACCTGGATGAGACATAAGGGTGGACACTCTTGGGGCTGAGAGGTTGGGTGAGGTTGGGTGAGCAAACTCAGACCGTTTAAAGTAATACTGCGTGGTACCCATCCCATGGGTCCCAAATCTCCAGGTTCGAGGGCATCTTCCTACATCGAAAACATGCATGAGAAACCCAGAAGATGGTACACCGTGTGATTTTGAAAGGTTTCTAAAACGCACCCCATTTCTCATCTCCTTGTGCTAGGGTTCGCCTTTCCAGCTACTTTACTAGCAATCTCCCTACTTGGAGAATCAGCACCTTTAAGCTCCTGTTCCCTACAGGTTGCAATTTGTCCTGAAGATGAACGGGAAGAGGGGCAACCAATGAGAGACTAGATCTAGGTGTTGGGACAGGCACAGGTCACTCTATTTTCCCATCAGGAAGAAGAATTAACCACAGGCTCAGCCTGCCTCCAGGAACCACAATAGGGCCTGAGGCAATCTCGCGCTTTTGTGGCCAGCTCCCAAAAAAGCGAGTTGAAAAATGGAGCTCAGGGACACTGCAATTCACAAACCCGCAGAGTTATAAATGATAACTCTCATCCACAGATATATTGAGGGAAGGCAACGAAGAGGATTTGAAAGCAAGGCAGAATTGCAGGAAAGAGATTTCAGGAGGTAGATTCGAATCGCCTTTAAAGCACATGAAAAGCGGCAAAACGTCGACAATGATGCCCTTGGCCAAAAAGGGCGTATGCGTTTTTTCCTGAATATATTCAGGAAAAAACGCATACGCCCTTTTTGGCCAACCAAGCAACCTGGAAAGGCAAATCAGCGCTACAAAGAGGTCTCGCTTCCCATCGGTGAAAAGGGCCATGCTGCAAAAAGTGTCAAAACCAGAAATGCAGGACAGGCCATGGAGAAATGGCAGCCTTGCTACGCTGATGAGCGGGATGTAAATTGCCAACAGCCACTCTGGAGAAGTGTACAGTGTGTCCTGAAACATCGAAAAAACACAGCTTAGGGAGCATAGGGCACGTCCACTCATGGGCGTATAAATTGGGAAAACTAAAAATCAGCAAGACACAGGCACCCCAAAGTTTAGGGCTGCTCTGTTGACAAGAACCTCCACTTCATGACACCTTAAATATCCCAGGAAAGAGAAAAATGGATAAAGAAGTTGTGGTCCTTATGTACAATGCAATATCACTCAGACATGAAATCAATGTCATAAGGCTAGTAGAAGCAAGATGAGTGGATTTAGGTATGACGATTCTAAGTGAAATAAGTCACACAGAAAAAGACACTTATCATAAGCTATCACTTATAGAGGGAATGTAAAAACCGCTACACTTGAACTGAATTACAAAACAGAACAGAGTCACACGTTTAGAAAACACACTATGGCTGCTTAACGGGAAAGGTGAGGTGGGGTGATGCATAAAACAAGGGTTTCAAATTCGCTCAGACACCGTTCCATACACCCAATATGTAATAGACAAGACCTACTCCTTGCTCAGTGAACTGGACTCAACACCCCCTATTCACCGCACAAGAATATAGGTGACTAGTAAGAATCTTAAAACCTATGTATTGATATATGTCTGGAAGTGAGTCAAGTGGGTGTAAAGCCGCATAAACACAGCCGTGAAAAGCAACTAAACCCCATTATAAAAATAAATTACTTTTAAAAACCCGTAAAACAAAGACAGTGAAAGAGAGAGAAATTCTTACAAAATTCGTTCAGAGGCTGTGATGCAACCTGGATTGACCATATCTACACGCACAGGTGGATGAGACATAAGTGTGGACACTCTTGGGGCTGAAAGGTTGGGTTAGGTTGGGTGAGCAAACGCAGACCCTTTAAAGTAATACTGCGTGGTACCCATCCCATGGGTCCCAAGTCTCCAGGTTCAAGGGCATCTTCCTACATCAAAAACATGCATGAGAAACTCAGAAGATGGTACACCGTGTGATTTTGAAAGGTTTCTAAAACGCACCTCATTTCTCATCTCCTTGTGCTCGGGTTCGCCATTCCAGCTACTTTACTAGCAATCTCCCTACTTGGAGAATCAGCACCTTTAACCTCCTGTTCTGTACAGGTTGCAATTTGTCCTGAGGATGAACGGGAAGAGGGGCAACCAATGAGAGACTAGATCTAGGTGTTGGGACAGGCACAGGTCACTCTAATTTCCCATCAGGAAGAAGAATTAATCACAGGCTCAGCCTGCCGCCCAGAAGCACAATAGGGCCTGAGGCAATCCCGCGCTTTTGCGGCCAGCTCCCAAAAAAGCGAGTTGAAAAATGGAGCTCAGGGACACTGCAATTCACAAACCCGCAGAGTTATAAATGATAACTCTCATCCACAGATATATTGAGGGAAGGCAACGAAGAGTATTTGAAAGCAAGGCAGAATTGCAGAAAACAGATTTCAGGAGGTAGATTCGAATCGCCTTTAAAGCACATGAAAAGCGGCAAAAGGTCGACAATGATGCCCTTGGCCAAAAAGGGCGTATGCGTTTTTTCCTGAATATATTCAGGAAAAAACGCATACGCCCTTTTTGGCCAACCAAGCAACCTGGAAAGGCAAATCAGCGCTACAAAGAAGTCTCGCTTCCCATCGGTCCAAAGGGCCATGCTGCAAAAAGTGTCAAAACCAGAAATGCAGGACAGGCCATGGAGAAATGGCAGCCTTGCTACGCTGATGAGCGGGATGTAAATTGCCAACAGCCACTCTGGAGAAGTGTACAGTGTGTCCTGAAACATCGAAAAAACACAGCTTAGGGAGCATAGGGCACGTCCACTCATGGGCGTATAAATTGGGAAAACTAAAAATCAGCAAGACACAGGCACCCCAAAGTTTAGGGCTGCTCTGTTGACAAGAACCTCCACTTCATGACACCTTAAATATCCCAGGAAAGAGAAAAATGGATAAAGAAGTTGTGGTCCTTATGTACAATGCAATATCACTCAGACATGAAATCAATGTCATAAGGCTAGTAGAAGCAAGATGAGTGGACTCAGGTACGACGATTCTAAGGGAAATAAGTCACACAGAAAAAGACACTTATCATAAGCTATCACTTATAGAGGGAATGTAAAAACCGCTACACTTGAACTGAATTACAGAACAGAACAGAATCACACGTTTAGAAAACACACTATGGCTGCTTAACGGGAAAGGTGAGGTGGGGTGATGCATAAAACAAGGGTTTCAAATTCGCTCAGATACCGTTCCATACACCCAATATGTAATAGACAAGACCTACTCTTTGCTCAGTGAACTGGACTCAACACCCCCTATTCACCGCACAAGAATATATGTGACTAGTAACAATCTTAAAACCTATGTATTGATATCTGTCTGAAAGTGAGTCAAGTGGGTGTAAATCCGCATAAACACAGCCGTGAAAAGCAGCTAAACCCCATTATAAAAATAAATTACTTTTAAAAACCCGTAAAACAAAGACAGTGAAAGAGAGAGAAATTCTTACAAAATTCGTTCAGGGGCTGTGATGCAACCTGGATTGACCATATCTAGACCCACAGCTGGATGAGACATAAAGGTGGACAGTCTTGGGGCTGAGAGGTTGGGTGAGCTTGGGTGAGAAAACGCAGACCCTTTAAAGTAATACTGCATGGTACCCATCCCATGGGTCCCAAATCTCCAGGTTCAAGGGCATCTTCCTACATCGAAATCTTGCATGAGGAACCCAGAAGAAGGTACACCGTGTGATTTTGAAAGGTTTCTAAAACGCACCTCATTTCTCATCTCCTTGTGCTCGGGTTCGCCATTCCAGCTACTTCACTAGCAATCTCCCTACTTGGAGAATCAGCACCTTTAACCTCCTGTTCTGTACAGGTTGCAATTTGTCCTGAGGATGAACGGGAAGAGGGGCAACCAATGAGAGACTAGATCTAGGTGTTGGGACAGGCACAGGTCACTCTATTTTCCCATCAGGAAGAAGAATTAACCACAGGCTCAGCCTGCCGCCGGGAACCAGAATAGGGCCTGAGGCAATCCCGTGCTTTTGCTGCCAGCTCCCAAACAAGACAGTTGAAAAATGGAGCTCAGGGGCACTGCCATTCACAAACCTGCTGAGTTATAAACGATAACTCTCGTCCACAAATATATTGAGGGAAGGCAACGAAGAGGATTTGAAAGCAAGGCAGAATTGCAGGAAACAGGTTTCAGGAGGTAGATTCGAATCGCCTTTAAAGCACATGAAAAGCGGCAAAACGTCGACAATGATGCCCTTGGCCAAAAAGGGCGTATGCGTTTTTTCCTGAATATATTCAGGAAAAAACGCATACGCCCTTTTTGGCCAACCAAGCAACCTGGAAAGGCAAATCAGCGCTACAAAGAAGTCTCGCTTCCCATCGGTCAAAAGGGTCATGCTGCAAAAAGTGTCAAAACCAGAAATGCAGGACAGGCCATGGAGAAATGGCAGCCTTGCTACGCTGATGGGCGGGATGTTAATTGCCAGCAGCCACTCTGGAGAAGTGTATGGTGTGTCCTGAAACATCGAAAAAACACAGCTTAGGGAGCGTAGGGCACGTCCACTCATGGGCGTATAAATTGGGAGAAAGAAAAATCAGCAAGACACAGGCACCCCAAAGTTTAGGGCTGCTCTGTTGACAAGAACCTCCACTTCATGACAACTTAAATATCCCAGGAAAGAGAAAAATGGATAAAGAAGTCGTGGTCCTTATGTACAATGGAATATCACTCAGACATGAAATCAATGTCATAAGGCTAGTAGAAGCAAGATGAGTGGAGTTAGGTACGACGATTCTAAGTGAAATAAGTCACACAGAAAAAGACACTTATCATAAGCTATCACTTATAGAGGGAATGTAAAAACCGCTAAACTTGAACTGAATTACAAAACAGAACAGAGTCACACGTTTAGAAAACACACTATGGCTGCTTAACGGGAAAGGTGAGGTGGGGTGATGCATAAAACAAGGGTTTCAAATTCGCTCAGATACCGTTCCATACACCCAATATGTAATAGACAAGACCTACTCCTTGCTCAGTGAACTGGACTCAACACCCCCTATTCACCGCACAAGAATATAGGTGACTAGTAAGAATCTTAAAACCTATGTATTGATATATGTCTGGAAGTGAGTCAAGTGGGTGTAAAGCCGCATAAACACAGCCGTGAAAAGCAGCTAAACCCCATTATAAAAATAAATTACTTTTAAAAACCCGTAAAACAAAGACAGTGAAAGAGAGAGAAATTCTTACAAAATTCGTTCAGAGGCTGTGATGCAACCTGGATTGACCATATCTACACGCACAGCTGGATGAGACATAAGGGTGGACAGTCTTGGGGCTGAAAGGTTGGGTGAGGTTGGGTGAGCAAACGCAGACCCTTTAAAGTAATACTGCGTGGTACCCATCCCATGGGTCCCAAGTCTCCAGGTTCAAGGGCATCTTCCTACATCGAAAACATGCATGAGAAACTCAGAAGATGGTACACCGTGTGATTTTGAAAGGTTTCTAAAACGCACCTCATTTCTCATCTCCTTGTGCTCGGGTTCGCCATTCCAGCTCCTTTACTTGCAATCTCCCTACTTGGAGAATCAGCACCTTTAACCTCCTGTTCCGTACAGGTTGCAATTTGTCCTGAGGATGAACGGGAAGAGGGGCAACCGATGAGAGACTAGATCTAGGTGTTGGGACAGGCACAGGTCACTCTAATTTCCCATCAGGAAGAAGAATTAATCACAGGCTCAGCCTGCCGCCCAGAAGCACAATAGGGCCTGAGGCAATCCCGTGCTTTTGCGGCCAGCTCCCAAAAAAGCGAGTTGAAAAATGGAGCTCAGGGACACTGCAATTCACAAACCCGCAGAGTTATAAATGATAACTCTCATCCACAGATATATTGAGGGAAGGCAACGAAGAGGATTTGAAAGCAAGGCAGAATTGCAGGAAGCAGATTTCAGGAGGTAGATTCGAATCGCCTTTAAAGCACATGAAAAGCGGCAAAACGTCGACAGTGATGCCCTTGGCCAAAAAGGGCGTATGCGTTTTTTCCTGAATATATTCAGGAAAAAAAGCATACGCCCTTTTTGGCCAACCAAGCAACCGGGAAAGGCAAATCAGCGCTACAAAGAGGTCTCGCTTCCCATCGGTCAAAAGGGCCATGCTGCAAAAAGTGTCAAAACCAGAAATGCAGGACAGGCCATGGAGAAATGGCAGCCTTGCTACGCTGATGGGCGGGATGTAAATTGCCAACAGCCACTCTGGAGAAGTATACGGTGTGTCCTGAAACATCGAAAAAACACAGCTTAGGGAGCATAGGGCACGTCCACTCATGGGCGTATAAATTGGGAAAACTAAAAATCAGCAAGACACAGGCACCCCAATGTTTAGGGCTGCTATGTTGACAAGAACCTCCACTTCATGACACCTTAAATATCCCAGGAAAGAGAAAAATGGATAAAGAAGTTGTGGTCCTTATGTACAAAGGAATATCACTCAGACATGAAATCAATGTCATAAGGCTAGTAGAAGCAAGATGAGTGGATTTAGGTATGACGATTCTAAGTGAAATAAGTCACACAGAAAAAGACACTTATCATAAGCTATCACTTATAGAGAGAATGTAAAAACCGCTACAATTGAACTGAATTAAAAAACATAACAGAGTCACACGTTTAGAAAACACACTATGGCTGCTTAACGGGAAAGGTGAGGTGGGGTGATTCATAAAACAAGGGTTTCAAATTCGCTCAGATACTTTTCCATACACCCAATATGTAATAGACAAGACCTACTCCTTGCTCAGTGAACTGGACTCAACACCCCCTATTCACCACACAAGAATATATCTGACTAGTAAGAATCGTAAAACCTATGTATTGATATCTCTCTGGAAGTGAGCCAAGTGGGTGTAAAGCCGCATAAACACAGCCGTGAAAAGCAGCTAAACCCCATTATAAAAATAAATTACTTTTAAAAACCCGTAAAACAAAGACAGTGAAAGAGAGAGAAATTCTTACAAAATTCGTTCAGGGGCTGTGATGCAACCTGGATTGACCATATCTAGACCCACACCTGGATGAGACATAAGGGTGGACACTCTTGGGGCTGAGAGGTTGGGTGAGGTTGGGTGAGCAAACTCAGACCCTTTAAAGTAATACTGCGTGGTACCCATCCCATGGGTCCCAAATCTCCAGGTTCAAGGGCATCTTCCTACATCGAAAACATGCATGAGAAACCCAGAAGATGGTACACCGTGTGATTTTGAAAGGTTTATAAAACGCAACCCATTTCTCATCTCCTTGTGCTAGGGTTCGCCTTTCCAGCTACTTTACTAGCAATCTCCCTACTTGGAGAATCAGCACCTTTAAGCTCCTGTTCCCTACAGGTTGCAATTTGTCCTGAAGATGAACGGGAAGAGGGGCAACCAATGAGAGACTAGATCTAGGTGTTGGGACAGGCACAGGTCACTCTATTTTCCCATCAGGAAGAAGAATTAACCACAGGCTCAGCCTGCCTCCAGGAACCACAATAGGGCCTGAGGCAATCTCGCGCTTTTGTGGCCAGCTCCCAAAAAAGCGAGTTGAAAAATGGAGCTCAGGGACACTGCAATTCACAAACCCGCAGAGTTATAAATGATAACTCTCATCCACAGATATATTGAGGGAAGGCAACGAAGAGGATTTGAAAGCAAGGCAGAATTGCAGGAAAGAGATTTCAGGAGGTAGATTCGAATCGCCTTTAAAGCACATGAAAAGCGGCAAAACGTCGACAATGATGCCCTTGGCCAAAAAGGGCGTATGCGTTTTTTCCTGAATATATTCAGGAAAAAACGCATACGCCCTTTTTGGCCAACCAAGCAACCTGGAAAGGCAAATCAGCGCTACAAAGAGGTCTCGCTTCCCATCGGTGAAAAGGGCCATGCTGCAAAAAGTGTCAAAACCAGAAATGCAGGACAGGCCATGGAGAAATGGCAGCCTTGCTACGCTGATGAGCGGGATGTAAATTGCCAACAGCCACTCTGGAGAAGTGTACAGTGTGTCCTGAAACATCGAAAAAACACAGCTTAGGGAGCATAGGGCACGTCCACTCATGGGCGTATAAATTGGGAAAACTAAAAATCAGCAAGACACAGGCACCCCAAAGTTTAGGGCTGCTCTGTTGACAAGAACCTCCACTTCATGACACCTTAAATATCCCAGGAAAGAGAAAAATGGATAAAGAAGTTGTGGTCCTTATGTACAATGCAATATCACTCAGACATGAAATCAATGTCATAAGGCTAGTAGAAGCAAGATGAGTGGATTTAGGTATGACGATTCTAAGTGAAATAAGTCACACAGAAAAAGACACTTATCATAAGCTATCACTTATAGAGGGAATGTAAAAACCGCTACACTTGAACTGAATTACAAAACAGAACAGAGTCACACGTTTAGAAAACACACTATGGCTGCTTAACGGGAAAGGTGAGGTGGGGTGATGCATAAAACAAGGGTTTCAAATTCGCTCAGACACCGTTCCATACACCCAATATGTAATAGACAAGACCTACTCCTTGCTCAGTGAACTGGACTCAACACCCTCTATTCACCGCACAAGAATATAGGTGACTAGTAAGAATCTTAAAACCTATGTATTGATATATGTCTGGAAGTGAGTCAAGTGGGTGTAAAGCCGCATAAACACAGCCGTGAAAAGCAACTAAACCCCATTATAAAAATAAATTACTTTTAAAAACCCGTAAAACAAAGACAGTGAAAGAGAGAGAAATTCTTACAAAATTCGTTCAGAGGCTGTGATGCAACCTGGATTGACCATATCTACACGCACAGGTGGATGAGACATAAGTGTGGACACTCTTGGGGCTGAAAGGTTGGGTTAGGTTGGGTGAGCAAACGCAGACCCTTTAAAGTAATACTGCGTGGTACCCATCCCATGGGTCCCAAGTCTCCAGGTTCAAGGGCATCTTCCTACATCAAAAACATGCATGAGAAACTCAGAAGATGGTACACCGTGTGATTTTGAAAGGTTTCTAAAACGCACCTCATTTCTCATCTCCTTGTGCTCGGGTTCGCCATTCCAGCTACTTTACTAGCAATCTCCCTACTTGGAGAATCAGCACCTTTAACCTCCTGTTCTGTACAGGTTGCAATTTGTCCTGAGGATGAACGGGAAGAGGGGCAACCAATGAGAGACTAGATCTATGTGTTGGGACAGGCACAGGTCACTCTAATTTCCCATCAGGAAGAAGAATTAATCACAGGCTCAGCCTGCCGCCCAGAAGCACAATAGGGCCTGAGGCAATCCCGCGCTTTTGCGGCCAGCTCCCAAAAAAGCGAGTTGAAAAATGGAGCTCAGGGACACTGCAATTCACAAACCCGCAGAGTTATAAATGATAACTCTCATCCACAGATATATTGAGGGAAGGCAACGAAGAGGATTTGAAAGCAAGGCAGAATTGCAGAAAACAGATTTCAGGAGGTAGATTCGAATCGCCTTTAAAGCACATGAAAAGCGGCAAAAGGTCGACAATGATGCCCTTGGCCAAAAAGGGCGTATGCGTTTTTTCCTGAATATATTCAGGAAAAAACGCATACGCCCTTTTTGGCCAACCAAGCAACCTGGAAAGGCAAATCAGCGCTACAAAGAAGTCTCGCTTCCCATCGGTCCAAAGGGCCGTGCTGCAAAAAGTGTCAAAACCAGAAATGCAGGACAGGCCATGGAGAAATGGCAGCCTTGCTACGCTGATGAGCGGGATGTAAATTGCCAACAGCCACTCTGGAGAAGTGTACAGTGTGTCCTGAAACATCGAAAAAACACAGCTTAGGGAGCATAGGGCACGTCCACTCATGGGCGTATAAATTGGGAAAACTAAAAATCAGCAAGACACAGGCACCCCAAAGTTTAGGGCTGCTCTGTTGACAAGAACCTCCACTTCATGACACCTTAAATATCCCAGGAAAGAGAAAAATGGATAGAGAAGTTGTGGTCCTTATGTACAATGCAATATCACTCAGACATGAAATAAATGTCATAAGGCTAGTAGAAGCAAGATGAGTGGACTCAGGTACGACGATTCTAAGGGAAATAAGTCACACAGAAAAAGACACTTATCATAAGCTATCACTTATAGAGGGAATGTAAAAACCGCTACACTTGAAATGAATTACAGAACAGAACAGAATCACACGTTTAGAAAACACACTATGGCTGCTTAACGGGAAAGGTGAGGTGGGGTGATGCATAAAACAAGGGTTTCAAATTCGCTCAGATACCGTTCCATACACCCAATATGTAATAGACAAGACCTACTCTTTGCTCAGTGAACTGGACTCAACACCCCCTATTCACCGCACAAGAATATATGTGACTAGTAACAATCTTAAAACCTATGTATTGATATCTGTCTGAAAGTGAGTCAAGTGGGTGTAAATCCGCATAAACACAGCCGTGAAAAGCAGCTAAACCCCATTATAAAAATAAATTACTTTTAAAAACCCGTAAAACAAAGACAGTGAAAGAGAGAGAAATTCTTACAAAATTCGTTCAGGGGCTGTGATGCAACCTGGATTGACCATATCTAGACCCACAGCTGGATGAGACATAAAGGTGGACAGTCTTGGGGCTGAGAGGTTGGGTGAGCTTGGGTGAGAAAACGCAGACCCTTTAAAGTAATACTGCATGGTACCCATCCCATGGGTCCCAAATCTCCAGGTTCAAGGGCATCTTCCTACATCGAAATCTTGCATGAGGAACCCAGAAGAAGGTACACCGTGTGATTTTGAAAGGTTTCTAAAACGCACCTCATTTCTCATCTCCTTGTGCTCGGGTTCGCCATTCCAGCTACTTCACTAGCAATCTCCCTACTTGGAGAATCAGCACCTTTAACCTCCTGTTCTGTACAGGTTGCAATTTGTCCTGAGGATGAACGGGAAGAGGGGCAACCAATGAGAGACAAGATCTAGGTGTTGGGACAGGCACAGGTCACTCTATTTTCCCATCAGGAAGAAGAATTAACCACAGGCTCAGCCTGCCGCCGGGAACCAGAATAGGGCCTGAGGCAATCCCGTGCTTTTGCGGCCAGCTCCCAAACAAGACAGTTGAAAAATGGAGCTCAGGGGCACTGCCATTCACAAACCTGCTGAGTTATAAAAGATAACTCTCGTCCACAAATATATTGAGGGAAGGCAACGAAGAGGATTTGAAAGCAAGGCAGAATTGCAGGAAACAGGTTTCAGGAGGTAGATTCGAATCGCCTTTAAAGCACATGAAAAGCGGCAAAACGTCGACAATGATGCCCTTGGCCAAAAAGGGCGTATGCGTTTTTTCCTGAATATATTCAGGAAAAAACGCATACGCCCTTTTTGGCCAACCAAGCAACCTGGAAAGGCAAATCAGCGCTACAAAGAAGTCTCGCTTCCCATCGGTCAAAAGGGTCATGCTGCAAAAAGTGTCAAAACCAGAAATGCAGGACAGGCCATGGAGAAATGGCAGCCTTGCTACGCTGATGGGCGGGATGTAAATTGCCAACAGCCACTCTGGAGAAGTATACGGTGTGTCCTGAAACATGGAAAAAACACAGCTTAGTGAGCATAGGGCACGTCCACTCATGGGCGTATAAATTGGGAAAACTAAAAATCAGCAAGACACAGGCACCCCAAAGTTTGGGGCTACTCTGTTGACAAGAACCTCCACTTCATGAAACCTTAAATATCCCAGGAAAGAGAAAAATGGATAAAAAAGTTGTGGTCCTTATGTACAATGGAATATCACTCAGACATGAAATCAATGTCATAAGGCTAGTAGAAGCAAGATGAGTGGACTTAGGTACGACGATTCTAAGTGAAATAAGTCACACAGAAAAAGACACTTATCATAAGCTATCACTTATAGAGGGAATGTAAAAACCGCTACACTTGAACTGAATTACAAAACAGAACAGAGTCACACGTTTAGAAAACACACTATGGCTGCTTAACGGGAAAGGTGAAGTGGGGTGATGCATAAAACAAGGGGTTCAAATTCGCTCAGACACCGTTCCATACACCCAATATGTAATAGACAAGACCTACTCCTTGCTCAGTGAACTGGACTCAACACCCTCTATTCACCGCACAAGAATATAGGTGACTAGTAAGAATCTTAAAACCTATGTATTGATATATGTCTGGAAGTGAGTCAAGTGGGTGTAAAGCCGCATAAACACAGCCGTGAAAAGCAACTAAACCCCATTATAAAAATAAATTACTTTTAAAAACCCGTAAAACAAAGACAGTGAAAGAGAGAGAAATTCTTACAAAATTCGTTCAGAGGCTGTGATGCAACCTGGATTGACCATATCTACACGCACAGGTGGATGAGACATAAGTGTGGACACTCTTGGGGCTGAAAGGTTGGGTTAGGTTGGGTGAGCAAACGCAGACCCTTTAAAGTAATACTGCGTGGTACCCATCCCATGGGTCCCAAGTCTCCAGGTTCAAGGGCATCTTCCTACATCAAAAACATGCATGAGAAACTCAGAAGATGGTACACCGTGTGATTTTGAAAGGTTTCTAAAACGCACCTCATTTCTCATCTCCTTGTGCTCGGGTTCGCCATTCCAGCTACTTTACTAGCAATCTCCCTACTTGGAGAATCAGCACCTTTAACCTCCTGTTCTGTACAGGTTGCAATTTGTCCTGAGGATGAACGGGAAGAGGGGCAACCAATGAGAGACTAGATCTATGTGTTGGGACAGGCACAGGTCACTCTAATTTCCCATCAGGAAGAAGAATTAATCACAGGCTCAGCCTGCCGCCCAGAAGCACAATAGGGCCTGAGGCAATCCCGCGCTTTTGCGGCCAGCTCCCAAAAAAGCGAGTTGAAAAATGGAGCTCAGGGACACTGCAATTCACAAACCCGCAGAGTTATAAATGATAACTCTCATCCACAGATATATTGAGGGAAGGCAACGAAGAGGATTTGAAAGCAAGGCAGAATTGCAGAAAACAGATTTCAGGAGGTAGATTCGAATCGCCTTTAAAGCACATGAAAAGCGGCAAAAGGTCGACAATGATGCCCTTGGCCAAAAAGGGCGTATGCGTTTTTTCCTGAATATATTCAGGAAAAAACGCATACGCCCTTTTTGGCCAACCAAGCAACCTGGAAAGGCAAATCAGCGCTACAAAGAAGTCTCGCTTCCCATCGGTCCAAAGGGCCGTGCTGCAAAAAGTGTCAAAACCAGAAATGCAGGACAGGCCATGGAGAAATGGCAGCCTTGCTACGCTGATGAGCGGGATGTAAATTGCCAACAGCCACTCTGGAGAAGTGTACAGTGTGTCCTGAAACATCGAAAAAACACAGCTTAGGGAGCATAGGGCACGTCCACTCATGGGCGTATAAATTGGGAAAACTAAAAATCAGCAAGACACAGGCACCCCAAAGTTTAGGGCTGCTCTGTTGACAAGAACCTCCACTTCATGACACCTTAAATATCCCAGGAAAGAGAAAAATGGATAGAGAAGTTGTGGTCCTTATGTACAATGCAATATCACTCAGACATGAAATAAATGTCATAAGGCTAGTAGAAGCAAGATGAGTGGACTCAGGTACGACGATTCTAAGGGAAATAAGTCACACAGAAAAAGACACTTATCATAAGCTATCACTTATAGAGGGAATGTAAAAACCGCTACACTTGAAATGAATTACAGAACAGAACAGAATCACACGTTTAGAAAACACACTATGGCTGCTTAACGGGAAAGGTGAGGTGGGGTGATGCATAAAACAAGGGTTTCAAATTCGCTCAGATACCGTTCCATACACCCAATATGTAATAGACAAGACCTACTCTTTGCTCAGTGAACTGGACTCAACACCCCCTATTCACCGCACAAGAATATATGTGACTAGTAACAATCTTAAAACCTATGTATTGATATCTGTCTGAAAGTGAGTCAAGTGGGTGTAAATCCGCATAAACACAGCCGTGAAAAGCAGCTAAACCCCATTATAAAAATAAATTACTTTTAAAAACCCGTAAAACAAAGACAGTGAAAGAGAGAGAAATTCTTACAAAATTCGTTCAGGGGCTGTGATGCAACCTGGATTGACCATATCTAGACCCACAGCTGGATGAGACATAAAGGTGGACAGTCTTGGGGCTGAGAGGTTGGGTGAGCTTGGGTGAGAAAACGCAGACCCTTTAAAGTAATACTGCATGGTACCCATCCCATGGGTCCCAAATCTCCAGGTTCAAGGGCATCTTCCTACATCGAAATCTTGCATGAGGAACCCAGAAGAAGGTACACCGTGTGATTTTGAAAGGTTTCTAAAACGCACCTCATTTCTCATCTCCTTGTGCTCGGGTTCGCCATTCCAGCTACTTCACTAGCAATCTCCCTACTTGGAGAATCAGCACCTTTAACCTCCTGTTCTGTACAGGTTGCAATTTGTCCTGAGGATGAACGGGAAGAGGGGCAACCAATGAGAGACAAGATCTAGGTGTTGGGACAGGCACAGGTCACTCTATTTTCCCATCAGGAAGAAGAATTAACCACAGGCTCAGCCTGCCGCCGGGAACCAGAATAGGGCCTGAGGCAATCCCGTGCTTTTGCGGCCAGCTCCCAAACAAGACAGTTGAAAAATGGAGCTCAGGGGCACTGCCATTCACAAACCTGCTGAGTTATAAAAGATAACTCTCGTCCACAAATATATTGAGGGAAGGCAACGAAGAGGATTTGAAAGCAAGGCAGAATTGCAGGAAACAGGTTTCAGGAGGTAGATTCGAATCGCCTTTAAAGCACATGAAAAGCGGCAAAACGTCGACAATGATGCCCTTGGCCAAAAAGGGCGTATGCGTTTTTTCCTGAATATATTCAGGAAAAAACGCATACGCCCTTTTTGGCCAACCAAGCAACCTGGAAAGGCAAATCAGCGCTACAAAGAAGTCTCGCTTCCCATCGGTCAAAAGGGTCATGCTGCAAAAAGTGTCAAAACCAGAAATGCAGGACAGGCCATGGAGAAATGGCAGCCTTGCTACGCTGATGGGCGGGATGTAAATTGCCAACAGCCACTCTGGAGAAGTATACGGTGTGTCCTGAAACATCGAAAAAACACAGCTTAGTGAGCATAGGGCACGTCCACTCATGGGCGTATAAATTGGGAAAACTAAAAATCAGCAAGACACAGGCACCCCAAAGTTTGGGGCTACTCTGTTGACAAGAACCTCCACTTCATGAAACCTTAAATATCCCAGGAAAGAGAAAAATGGATAAAAAAGTTGTGGTCCTTATGTACAATGGAATATCACTCAGACATGAAATCAATGTCATAAGGCTAGTAGAAGCAAGATGAGTGGACTTAGGTACGACGATTCTAAGTGAAATAAGTCACACAGAAAAAGACACTTATCATAAGCTATCACTTATAGAGGGAATGTAAAAACCGCTACACTTGAACTGAATTACAAAACAGAACAGAGTCACACGTTTAGAAAACACACTATGGCTGCTTAACGGGAAAGGTGAAGTGGGGTGATGCATAAAACAAGGGGTTCAAATTCGCTCAGATACCGTTCCATACACCCAATATGTAATAGACAAGACCTACTCCTTGCTCAGTGAACTGGACACAACACCCCCTATTCACCGCACAAGAATATATGTGACTAGTAACAATCTTAAAACCTATGTACTGATATCTGTCTGGAAGTGAGTCAAGTGGGTGTAAATCCGCATAAACACAGCCGTGAAAAGCAGCTAAACCCCATTATAAAAATAAATTACTTTTAATAACCCATAAAACAAAGACAGTGAAACAGAGAGAAATTCTTACAAAATTCGTTCAGGGGCTGTGATGCAACCTGGATTGACCATATCTAGACCCACAGCTGGATGAGACATAAGGGTGGACACTCTTGGGGCTGAGAGGTTGGGTGAGCAAACGCAGACCCTTTGAAGTACTACTGCGTGGTACCCATCCCATGGGTCCCAAATCTCCAGGTTCAAGGGCATCTTCCTACATCGAAAACATGCATGAGAAACCCAGAAGATGGTACACCGTGTGATTTTGAAAGGTTTCTAAAACGCACCCCATTTCTCATCTCCTTGTGCTCGGGTTCGCCTTTCCAGCTACTTTACTAGCAATCTCCCTACTTGGAGAATCAGCACTTTTAAGCTCCTGTTCCCTACAGGTTGCAATTTGTCCTGAGGATGAACGGGAAGAGGGGAAACCAATGAGAGACTAGATCTAGGTGTTGGGACAGGCACAGGTCTCTCTATTTTCCCATCAGGAAGAAGAATTAACCACAGGCTCCGCCTGCCGCCAGGAACCAGAATAGGGCCTGAGGCAATCCCGCGCTTTTGCGGCCAGCTCCCAAAAAAGCGAGTTGAAAAATGGAGCTCAGGGACACTGCAATTCACAAACCCGCAGAGTTATAAATGATAACTGTCATCCACAGATATATTGAGGGAAGGCAACGAAGAGGAATTCAAAGCAAGGCAGAATTGCAGGAAACAGATTTCCGGAGGTAGATCCGAATCGCCTTTAAAGCACATGAAAAGCGGCAAAACGTCGACAATGATGCCCTTGGCCAAAAAGGGCGTATGCGTTTTTTCCTGAATATATTCAGGAAAAAACGCATACGCCCTTTTTGGCCAACCAATCAACCTGGAAAGGCAAATCAGCGCTACAAAGAAGTCTCGCTTCCCATCGGTCAAAAGGGTCATGCTGCAAAAAGTGTCAAAACCAGAAATGCAGGACAGGCCATGGAGAAATGGCAGCCTTGCTACGCTGATGGGCGGGATGTAAATTGCCAACAGCCACACTGGAGAAGTGTGCGGTGTGTCCTGAAACATCGAAAAAACACAGCTTAGGGAGCATAGGGCACCTTCACTCATGGGCGTAGAAATTGGGAAAACTAAAAATCAGCAAGACACAGGCACCCCAAAGTTTAGGGCTGCTCTGTTGACAAGAACCTCCACTTCATGACACCTTAAATATCCCAGGAAAGAGAAAAATGGATAAAGAAGTTGTGGTCCTTATGTACAATGGAATATCACTCAGACATGAAATCAATGTCATAAGGCTTGTAGAAGCAAGATGAGTGGATTTAGGTATGACGATTCTAAGTGAAATAAGTGACACAGAAAAAGACACTAATCATAAGCTATCACTTATAGAGGGAATGTAAAAACCGCTACACTTGAACTGAATTACAAAACAGAACAGAGTCACACGTTTAGAAAACACACTATGGCTGCTTAACGGGAAAGGTGAGGTGGGGTGATGCATAAAACAAGGGTTTCAAATTCGCTCAGATACCGTTCCATACACCCAATATGTAATAGACAAGACCTACTCCTTGCTCAGTGAAGTGGACTCAACACCCCCTATTCACCGCACAAGAATATTTCTGACTAGTAAGAATCGTAAAACCTATGTATTGATATCTCTCTGGAAGTGAGTCAAGTGGGTGTAAAGCCGCATAAACACAGCCGTGAAAAGCAGCTAAACCCCATTATAAAATAAATTACTTTTAAAAACCCGTAAAACAAAGACAGTGAAAGAGAGAGAAATTCCTACAAAATTCGTTCAGGGGCTGTGATGCAACCTGGATGGACCATATCTAGACCCACACCTGGATGAGACATAAGGGTGGACACTCTTGGGGCTTAGAGGTTGGGTGAGGTTGGGTGAGCAAACTCAGACCCTTTAAAGTAATACTGCGTGGTACCCATCCCATGGGTGCCAAATCTCCAGGTTCAAGGGCATCTTCCTACATCGAAAACATGCATGAGAAACCCAGAAGATGGTACACCGTGTGATTTTGAAAGGTTTCTAAAACGCACCCCATTTCTCATCTCCTTGTGCTCGGGTTCGCCTTTCGAGCTACTTTACTAGCAATCTCCCTACTTGGAGAATCAGCACCTTTAAGCTCCTGTTCCCTACAGGTTGCAATTTGTCCTGAGGTTGAACGGGAAGAGGGGCAACCAATGAGAGACTAGATCTAGGTGTTGGGACAGGCCCAGGTCACTCTATTTTCCCATCAGGAAGAAGAATTAACCACAGGCTCAGCCAGCCGCCAGGAACCAGAATAGGGCCTGAGGCAATCCCGCGCTTTTGCGGCCAGCTCCCAAAAAAGCGAGTTGAAAAATGGAGCTCAGGGACACTGCAATTCACAAACCCGCAGAGTTATAAATGATAACTCTCATCCACAGATATATTGAGGGAAGGCAACGAAGAGGATTTGAAAGCAAGGCAGAATTGCAGGAAGCAGATTTCAGGAGGTAGATTCGAATCGCCTTTAAAGCACATGAAAAGCGGCAAAACGTCGACAATGATGCCCTTGGCCAAAAAACGCGTATGCGTTTTTTCCTGAATATATTCAGGAAAAAAAGCATACGCCCTTTTTGGCCAACCAAGCAACCGGGAAAGGCAAATCAGCGCTACAAAGAGGTCTCGCTTCCCATCGGTCAAAAGGGCCATGCTGCAAAAAGTGTCAAAACCAGAAATGCAGGACAGGCCATGGAGAAATGGCAGCCTTGCTACGCTGATGGGCGGGATGTAAATTGCCAACAGCCACTCTGGAGAAGTATACGGTGTGTCCTGAAACATCGAAAAAACACAGCTTAGGGAGCATAGGGCACGTCCACTCATGGGCGTATAAATTGGGAAAACTAAAAATCAGCAAGACACAGGCACCCCAATGTTTAGGGCTGCTATGTTGACAAGAACCTCCACTTCATGACACCTTAAATATCCCAGGAAAGAGAAAAATGGATAAATAAGTTGTGGTCCTTATGTACAAAGGAATATCACTCAGACATGAAATCAATGTCATAAGGCTAGTAGAAGCAAGATGAGTGGATTTAGGTATGACGATTCTAAGTGAAATAAGTCACACAGAAAAAGACACTTATCATAAGCTATCACTTATAGAGAGAATGTAAAAACCGCTACAATTGAACTGAATTAAAAAACATAACAGAGTCACACGTTTAGAAAACACACTATGGCTGCTTAACGGGAAAGGTGAGGTGGGGTGATTCATAAAACAAGGGTTTCAAATTCGCTCAGATACTTTTCCATACACCCAATATGTAATAGACAAGACCTACTCCTTGCTCAGTGAACTGGACTCAACACCCCCTATTCACCACACAAGAATATATCTGACTAGTAAGAATCGTAAAACCTATGTATTGATATCTCTCTGGAAGTGAGCCAAGTGGGTGTAAAGCCGCATAAACACAGCCGTGAAAAGCAGCTAAACCCCATTATAAAAATAAATTACTTTTAAAAACCCGTAAAACAAAGACAGTGAAAGAGAGAGAAATTCTTACAAAATTCGTTCAGGGGCTGTGATGCAACCTGGATTGACCATATCTAGACCCACACCTGGATGAGACATAAGGGTGGACACTCTTGGGGCTGAGAGGTTGGGTGAGGTTGGGTGAGCAAACTCAGACCCTTTAAAGTAATACTGCGTGGTACCCATCCCATGGGTCCCAAATCTCCAGGTTCAAGGGCATCTTCCTACATCGAAAACATGCATGAGAAACCCAGAAGATGGTACACCGTGTGATTTTGAAAGGTTTCTAAAACGCACCCCATTTCTCATCTCCTTGTGCTAGGGTTCGCCTTTCCAGCTACTTTACTAGCAATCTCCCTACTTGGAGAATCAGCACCTTTAAGCTCCTGTTCCCTACAGGTTGCAATTTGTCCTGAAGATGAACGGGAAGAGGGGCAACCAATGAGAGACTAGATCTAGGTGTTGGGACAGGCACAGGTCACTCTATTTTCCCATCAGGAAGAAGAATTAACCACAGGCTCAGCCTGCCTCCAGGAACCACAATAGGGCCTGAGGCAATCTCGCGCTTTTGTGGCCAGCTCCCAAAAAAGCGAGTTGAAAAATGGAGCTCAGGGACACTGCAATTCACAAACCCGCAGAGTTATAAATGATAACTCTCATCCACAGATATATTGAGGGAAGGCAACGAAGAGGATTTGAAAGCAAGGCAGAATTGCAGGAAAGAGATTTCAGGAGGTAGATTCGAATCGCCTTTAAAGCACATGAAAAGCGGCAAAACGTCGACAATTATGCCCTTGGCCAAAAAGGGCGTATGCGTTTTTTCCTGAATATATTCAGGAAAAAACGCATACGCCCTTTTTGGCCAACCAAGCAACCTGGAAAGGCAAATCAGCGCTACAAAGAGGTCTCGCTTCCCATCGGTGAAAAGGGCCATGCTGCAAAAAGTGTCAAAACCAGAAATGCAGGACAGGCCATGGAGAAATGGCAGCCTTGCTACGCTGATGAGCGGGATGTAAATTGCCAACAGCCACTCTGGAGAAGTGTACAGTGTGTCCTGAAACATCGAAAAAACACAGCTTAGGGAGCATAGGGCACGTCCACTCATGGGCGTATAAATTGGGAAAACTAAAAATCAGCAAGACACAGGCACCCCAAAGTTTAGGGCTGCTCTGTTGACAAGAACCTCCACTTCATGACACCTTAAATATCCCAGGAAAGAGAAAAATGGATAAAGAAGTTGTGGTCCTTATGTACAATGCAATATCACTCAGACATGAAATCAATGTCATAAGGCTAGTAGAAGCAAGATGAGTGGATTTAGGTATGACGATTCTAAGTGAAATAAGTCACACAGAAAAAGACACTTATCATAAGCTATCACTTATAGAGGGAATGTAAAAACCGCTACACTTGAACTGAATTACAAAACAGAACAGAGTCACACGTTTAGAAAACACACTATGGCTGCTTAACGGGAAAGGTGAGGTGGGGTGATGCATAAAACAAGGGTTTCAAATTCGCTCAGATACCGTTCCATACACCCAATATGTAATAGACAAGACCTACTCCTTGCTCAGTGAACTGGACTCAACACCCCCTATTCACCGCACAAGAATATAGGTGACTAGTAAGAATCTTAAAACCTATGTATTGATATATGTCTGGAAGTGAGTCAAGTGGGTGTAAAGCCGCATAAACACAGCCGTGAAAAGCAACTAAACCCCATTATAAAAATAAATTACTTTTAAAAACCCGTAAAACAAAGACAGTGAAAGAGAGAGAAATTCTTACAAAATTCGTTCAGAGGCTGTGATGCAACCTGGATTGACCATATCTACACGCACAGGTGGATGAGACATAAGGGTGGACACTCTTGGGGCTGAAAGGTTGGGTTAGGTTGGGTGAGCAAACGCAGACCCTTTAAAGTAATACTGCGTGGTACCCATCCCATGGGTCCCAAGTCTCCAGGTTCAAGGGCATCTTCCTACATCAAAAACATGCATGAGAAACTCAGAAGATGGTACACCGTGTGATTTTGAAAGGTTTCTAAAACGCACCTCATTTCTCATCTCCTTGTGCTCGGGTTCGCCATTCCAGCTACTTTACTAGCAATCTCCCTACTTGGAGAATCAGCACCTTTAACCTCCTGTTCTGTACAGGTTGCAATTTGTCCTGAGGATGAACGGGAAGAGGGGCAACCAATGAGAGACTAGATCTAGGTGTTGGGACAGGCACAGGTCACTCTAATTTCCCATCAGGAAGAAGAATTAATCACAGGCTCAGCCTGCCGCCCAGAAGCACAATAGGGCCTGAGGCAATCCCGCGCTTTTGCGGCCAGCTCCCAAAAAAGCGAGTTGAAAAATGGAGCTCAGGGACACTGCAATTCACAAACCCGCAGAGTTATAAATGATAACTCTCATCCACAGATATATTGAGGGAAGGCAACGAAGAGGATTTGAAAGCAAGGCAGAATTGCAGAAAACAGATTTCAGGAGGTAGATTCGAATCGCCTTTAAAGCACATGAAAAGCGGCAAAAGGTCGACAATGATGCCCTTGGCCAAAAAGGGCGTATGCGTTTTTTCCTGAATATATTCAGGAAAAAACGCATACGCCCTTTTTGGCCAACCAAGCAACCTGGAAAGGCAAATCAGCGCTACAAAGAAGTCTCGCTTCCCATCGGTCAAAAGGGCCATGCTGCAAAAAGTGTCAAAACCAGAAATGCAGGACAGGCCATGGAGAAATGGCAGCCTTGCTACGCTGATGAGCGGGATGTAAATTGCCAACAGCCACTCTGTAGAAGTGTACAGTGTGTCTTGAAACATCGAAAAAACACAGCTTAGGGAGCATAGGGCACGTCCACTCATGGGCGTATAAATTGGGAAAACTAAAAATCAGCAAGACACAGGCACCCCAAAGTTTAGGGCTGCTCTGTTGACAAGAACCTCCACTTCATGACACCTTAAATATCCCAGGAAAGAGAAAAATGGATAAAGAAGTTGTGGTCCTTATGTACAAAGGAATATCACTCAGACATGAAATTAATATCATAAGGCTAGTAGAAGCAAGATGAGTGGACATAGGTACGACGATTCTAAGGGAAATAAGTCACACAGAAAAAGACACTTATCATAAGCTATCACTTATAGAGGGAATGTAAAAACCGCTACACTTGAACTGAATTACAGAACAGAACAGAATCACACGTTTAGAAAACACACTATGGCTGCTTAACGGGAAAGGTGAGGTGGGGTGATGCATAAAACAAGGGGTTCAAATTCGCTCAGATACCGTTCCATACACCCAATATGTAATAGACAAGACCTACTCTTTGCTCAGTGAACTGGACTCAACACCCCCTATTCACCGCACAAGAATATATGTGACTAGTAACAATCTTAAAACCTATGTATTGATATCTGTCTGGAAGTGAGTCAAGTGGGTGTAAATCCGAATAAACACAGCCGTGAAAAGCAGCTAAACCCCATTATAAAAATAAATTACTTTTAAAAACCCGTAAAACAAAGACAGTGAAAGAGAGAGAAATTCTTACAAAATTCGTTCAGGGGCTGTGATGCAACCTGGATTGACCATATCTAGACCCACAGCTGGATGAGACATAAGGGTGGACACTCTTGGGGCTGAGAGGTTGGGTGAGCAAACGCAGACCCTTTGAAGTAATACTGCGTGGTACCCATCCCATGGGTCCCAAATCTCCAGGTTCAAGGGCATCTTCCTACATCGAAAACATGCATGAGAAACCCAGAAGATGGTACACCGTGTGATTTTGAAAGGTTTCTAAAACGCACCCCATTTCTCATCTCCTTGTGCTCGGGTTCGCCTTTCCAGCTACTTTACTAGCAATCTCCCTACTTGGAGAATCAGCACTTTTAAGCTCCTGTTCCCTACAGGTTGCAATTTGTCCTGAGGATGAACGGGAAGAGGGACAACCAATGAGAGACTAGATCTAGGTGTTGGGACAGGCACAGGTCTCTCTATTTTCCCATCAGGAAGAAGAATTAACCACAGGCTCCGCCTGCCGCCAGGAACCAGAATAGGGCCTGAGGCAATCCCGCGCTTTTGCGGCCAGCTCCCAAAAAAGCGAGTTGAAAAATGGAGCTCAGGGACACTGCAATTCACAAACCCGCAGAGTTATAAATGATAACTGTCATCCACAGATATATTGAGGGAAGGCAACGAAGAGGAATTCAAAGCAAGGCAGAATTGCAGGAAACAGATTTCCGGAGGTAGATCCGAATCGCCTTTAAAGCACATGAAAAGCAGCAAAACGTCGACAATGATGCCCTTGGCCAAAAAGGGCGTATGCGTTTTTTCCTGAATATATTCAGGAAAAAACGCATACGCCCTTTTTGGCCAACCAAGCAACCTGGAAAGGCAAATCAGCGCAACAAAGAAGTCTCGCTTCCCATCGGTCAAAAGGGCCATGCTGCAAAAAGTGTCAAAACCAGAAATGCAGGACAGGCCATGGAGAAATGGCAGCCTTGCTACGCTGATGGGCGGGATGTAAATTGCCAACAGCCACACTGGAGAAGTGTACGGTGTGTCCTGAAACATCGAAAAAACACAGCTTAGGGAGCGTAGGGCACGTTCACTCATGGGCGTAGAAATTGGGAAAACTAAAAATCAGCAAGACACAGGCACCCCAAAGTTTAGGGCTGCTCTGTTGACAAGAACCTCCACTTCATGACACCTTAAATATCCCAGGAAAGAGAAAAATGGATAAAGAAGTTGTGGTCCTTATGTACAATGGAATATCACTCAGACATGAAATCAATGTCATAAGGCTTGTAGAAGCAAGATGAGTGGATTTATGTATGACGATTCTAAGTGAAATAAGTCACACAGAAAAAGACACTAATTATAAGCTATCACTTATAGAGGGAATGTAAAAACCGCTACACTTGAACTGAATTACAAAAGAGAACAGAGTCACACGTTTAGAAAACACACTATAGCTGCTTAACGGGAAAGGTGAGGTGGGGTGATGCATAAAACAAGGGTTTCAAATACGCTCAGATACCGTTCCATACACCCAATATGTAATAGACAAGACCTACTCCTTGCTCAGTGAACTGGACTCAACACACCCTATTCACCACACAAGAATATATCTGACTAGTAAGAATCGTAAAACCTATGTATTGATATCTCTCTGGAAGTGAGCCAAGTGGGTGTAAAGCCGCATAAACACAGCCGTGAAAAGCAGCTAAACCCCATTATAAAAATAAATTACTTTTAAAAACCCGTAAAACAAAGACAGTGAAAGAGAGAGAAATTCTTACAAAATTCGTTCAGGGGCTGTGATGCAACCTGGATTGACCATATCTAGACCCACACCTGGATGAGACATAAGGGTGGACACTCTTGGGGCTGAGAGGTTGGGTGAGGTTGGGTGAGCAAACTCAGACCCTTTAAAGTAATACTGCGTGGTACCCATCCCATGGGTCCCAAATCTCCAGGTTCAAGGGCATCTTCCTACATCGAAAACATGCATGAGAAACCCAGAAGATGGTACACCGTGTGATTTTGAAAGGTTTCTAAAACGCACCCCATTTCTCATCTCCTTGTGCTAGGGTTCGCCTTTCCAGCTACTTTACTAGCAATCTCCCTACTTGGAGAATCAGCACCTTTAAGCTCCTGTTCCCTACAGGTTGCAATTTGTCCTGAAGATGAACGGGAAGAGGGGCAACCAATGAGAGACTAGATCTAGGTGTTGGGACAGGCACAGGTCACTCTATTTTCCCATCAGGAAGAAGAATTAACCACAGGCTCAGCCTGCCTCCAGGAACCACAATAGGGCCTGAGGCAATCTCGCGCTTTTGTGGCCAGCTCCCAAAAAAGCGAGTTGAAAAATGGAGCTCAGGGACACTGCAATTCACAAACCCGCAGAGTTATAAATGATAACTCTCATCCACAGATATATTGAGGGAAGGCAACGAAGAGGATTTGAAAGCAAGGCAGAATTGCAGGAAAGAGATTTCAGGAGGTAGATTCGAATCGCCTTTAAAGCACATGAAAAGCGGCAAAACGTCGACAATTATGCCCTTGGCCAAAAAGGGCGTATGCGTTTTTTCCTGAATATATTCAGGAAAAAACGCATACGCCCTTTTTGGCCAACCAAGCAACCTGGAAAGGCAAATCAGCGCTACAAAGAGGTCTCGCTTCCCATCGGTGAAAAGGGCCATGCTGCAAAAAGTGTCAAAACCAGAAATGCAGGACAGGCCATGGAGAAATGGCAGCCTTGCTACGCTGATGAGCGGGATGTAAATTGCCAAAAGCCACTCTGGAGAAGTGTACAGTGTGTCCTGAAACATCGAAAAAACACAGCTTAGGGAGCATAGGGCACGTCCACTCATGGGCGTATAAATTGGGAAAACTAAAAATCAGCAAGACACAGGCACCCCAAAGTTTAGGGCTGCTCTGTTGACAAGAACCTCCACTTCATGACACCTTAAATATCCCAGGAAAGAGAAAAATGGATAAAGAAGTTGTGGTCCTTATGTACAATGCAATATCACTCAGACATGAAATCAATGTCATAAGGCTAGTAGAAGCAAGATGAGTGGATTTAGGTATGACGATTCTAAGTGAAATAAGTCACACAGAAAAAGACACTTATCATAAGCTATCACTTATAGAGGGAATGTAAAAACCGCTACACTTGAACTGAATTACAAAACAGAACAGAGTCACACGTTTAGAAAACACACTATGGCTGCTTAACGGGAAAGGTGAGGTGGGGTGATGCATAAAACAAGGGTTTCAAATTCGCTCAGATACCGTTCCATACACCCAATATGTAATAGACAAGACCTACTCCTTGCTCAGTGAACTGGACTCAACACCCCCTATTCACCGCACAAGAATATAGGTGACTAGTAAGAATCTTAAAACCTATGTATTGATATATGTCTGGAAGTGAGTCAAGTGGGTGTAAAGCCGCATAAACACAGCCGTGAAAAGCAACTAAACCCCATTATAAAAATAAATTACTTTTAAAAACCCGTAAAACAAAGACAGTGAAAGAGAGAGAAATTCTTACAAAATTCGTTCAGAGGCTGTGATGCAACCTGGATTGACCATATCTACACGCACAGGTGGATGAGACATAAGGGTGGACACTCTTGGGGCTGAAAGGTTGGGTTAGGTTGGGTGAGCAAACGCAGACCCTTTAAAGTAATACTGCGTGGTACCCATCCCATGGGTCCCAAGTCTCCAGGTTCAAGGGCATCTTCCTACATCAAAAACATGCATGAGAAACTCAGAAGATGGTACACCGTGTGATTTTGAAAGGTTTCTAAAACGCACCTCATTTCTCATCTCCTTGTGCTCGGGTTCGCCATTCCAGCTACTTTACTAGCAATCTCCCTACTTGGAGAATCAGCACCTTTAACCTCCTGTTCTGTACAGGTTGCAATTTGTCCTGAGGATGAACGGGAAGAGGGGCAACCAATGAGAGACTAGATCTAGGTGTTGGGACAGGCACAGGTCACTCTAATTTCCCATCAGGAAGAAGAATTAATCACAGGCTCAGCCTGCCGCCCAGAAGCACAATAGGGCCTGAGGCAATCCCGCGCTTTTGCGGCCAGCTCCCAAAAAAGCGAGTTGAAAAATGGAGCTCAGGGACACTGCAATTCACAAACCCGCAGAGTTATAAATGATAACTCTCATCCACAGATATATTGAGGGAAGGCAACGAAGAGGATTTGAAAGCAAGGCAGAATTGCAGAAAACAGATTTCAGGAGGTAGATTCGAATCGCCTTTAAAGCACATGAAAAGCGGCAAAAGGTCGACAATGATGCCCTTGGCCAAAAAGGGCGTATGCGTTTTTTCCTGAATATATTCAGGAAAAAACGCATACGCCCTTTTTGGCCAACCAAGCAACCTGGAAAGGCAAATCAGCGCTACAAAGAAGTCTCGCTTCCCATCGGTCAAAAGGGCCATGCTGCAAAAAGTGTCAAAACCAGAAATGCAGGACAGGCCATGGAGAAATGGCAGCCTTGCTACGCTGATGAGCGGGATGTAAATTGCCAACAGCCACTCTGGAGAAGTGTACAGTGTGTCCTGAAACATCGAAAAAACACAGCTTAGGGAGCATAGGGCACGTCCACTCATGGGCGTATAAATTGGGAAAACTAAAAATCAGCAAGACACAGGCACCCCAAAGTTTAGGGCTGCTCTGTTGACAAGAACCTCCACTTCATGACACCTTAAATATCCCAGGAAAGAGAAAAATGGATAAAGAAGTTGTGGTCCTTATGTACAAAGGAATATCACTCAGACATGAAATTAATATCATAAGGCTAGTAGAAGCAAGATGAGTGGACATAGGTACGACGATTCTAAGGGAAATAAGTCACACAGAAAAAGACACTTATCATAAGCTATCACTTATAGAGGGAATGTAAAAACCGCTACACTTGAACTGAATTACAGAACAGAACAGAATCACACGTTTAGAAAACACACTATGGCTGCTTAACGGGAAAGGTGAGGTGGGGTGATGCATAAAACAAGGGGTTCAAATTCGCTCAGATACCGTTCCATACACCCAATATGTAATAGACAAGACCTACTCTTTGCTCAGTGAACTGGACTCAACACCCCCTATTCACCGCACAAGAATATATGTGACTAGTAACAATCTTAAAACCTATGTATTGATATCTGTCTGGAAGTGAGTCAAGTGGGTGTAAATCCGAATAAACACAGCCGTGAAAAGCAGCTAAACCCCATTATAAAAATAAATTACTTTTAAAAACCCGTAAAACAAAGACAGTGAAAGAGAGAGAAATTCTTACAAAATTCGTTCAGGGGCTGTGATGCAACCTGGATTGACCATATCTAGACCCACAGCTGGATGAGACATAGGGGTGGACACTCTTGGGGCTGAGAGGTTGGGTGAGGTTGGGAGAGCAAACTCAGACCCTTTAAAGTAATACTGCGTGGTACCCATCCCATGGGTCCCAAATCTCCAGGTAAAAGGGCATCTTCCTACATCGAAAACATGCATGAGAAACCCAGAAGATGGTACACCGTGTGATTTTGAAAGGTTTCTAAAACGCACCCCATTTCTCATCTCCTTGTGCTCGGGTTCGCCTTTCCAGCTACTTTACTAGCAATCTCCCTACTTGGAGAATCAGCACTTTTAAGCTCCTGTTCCCTACAGGTTGCAATTTGTCCTGAGGATGAACGGGAAGAGGGACAACCAATGAGAGACTAGATCTAGGTTTTGGGACAGACACAGGTCTCTCTATTTTCCCATCAGGAAGAAGAATTAACCACAGGCTCCGCCTGCCGCCAGGAACCAGAATAGGGCCTGAGGCAATCCCGCGCTTTTGCGGCCAGCTCCCAAAAAAGCGAGTTGAAAAATGGAGCTCAGGGACACTGCAATTCACAAACCCGCAGAGTTATAAATGATAACTGTCATCCACAGATATATTGAGGGAAGGCAACGAAGAGGAATTCAAAGCAAGGCAGAATTGCAGGAAACAGATTTCCGGAGGTAGATCCGAATCGCCTTTAAAGCACATGAAAAGCAGCAAAACGTCGACAATGATGCCCTTGGCCAAAAAGGGCGTATGCGTTTTTTCCTGAATATATTCAGGAAAAAACGCATACGCCCTTTTTGGCCAACCAAGCAACCTGGAAAGGCAAATCAGCGCTACAAAGAAGTCTCGCTTCCCATCGGTCAAAAGGGCCATGCTGCAAAAAGTGTCAAAACCAGAAATGCAGGACAGGCCATGGAGAAATGGCAGCCTTGCTACGCTGATGGGCGGGATGTAAATTGCCAACAGCCACACTGGAGAAGTGTACGGTGTGTCCTGAAACATCGAAAAAACACAGCTTAGGGAGCGTAGGGCACGTTCACTCATGGGCGTAGAAATTGGGAAAACTAAAAATCAGCAAGACACAGGCACCCCAAAGTTTAGGGCTGCTCTGTTGACAAGAACCTCCACTTCATGACACCTTAAATATCCCAGGAAAGAGAAAAATGGATAAAGAAGTTGTGGTCCTTATGTACAATGGAATATCACTCAGACATGAAATCAATGTCATAAGGCTTGTAGAAGCAAGATGAGTGGATTTAGGTATGACGATTCTAAGTGAAATAAGTCACACAGAAAAAGACACTAATTATAAGCTATCACTTATAGAGGGAATGTAAAAACAGCTACACTTGAACTGAATTACAAAAGAGAACAGAGTCACACGTTTAGAAAACACACTATAGCTGCTTAACGGGAAAGGTGAGGTGGGGTGATGCATAAAACAAGGGTTTCAAATACGCTCAGATACCGTTCCATACACACAATATGTAATAGACAAGACCTACTCCTTGCTCAGTGAAGTGGACTCAACACCCCCTATTCACCGCACAAGAATATTTCTGACTAGTAAGAATCGTAAAACCTATGTATTGATATCTCTCTGGAAGTGAGCCAAGTGGGTGTAAAGCCGCATAAACACAGCCGTGAAAAGCAGCTAAACCCCATTATAAAAATAAATTACTTTTAAAAACCCGTAAAACAAAGACAGTGAAAGAGAGAGAAATTCCTACAAAATTCGTTCAGGGGCTGTGATGCAACCTGGATGGACCATATCTAGACCCACACCTGGATGAGACATAAGGGTGGACACTCTTGGGGCTTAGAGGTTGGGTGAGGTTGGTTGAGCAAACTCAGACCCTTTAAAGTAATACTGCGTGGTACCCATCCCATGGGTGCCAAATCTCCAGGTTCAAGGGCATCTTCCTACATCGAAAACATGCATGAGAAACCCAGAAGATGGTACACCGTGTGATTTTGAAAGGTTTCTAAAACGCACCCCATTTCTCATTTCCTTGTGCTAGGGTTCGCCTTTCCAGCTACTTTACTAGCAATCTCCCTACTTGGAGAATCAGCACCTTTAAGCTCCTGTTCCCTACAGGTTGCAATTTGTCCTGAGGTTGAACGGGAAGAGGGGCAACCAATGAGAGACTAGATCTAGGTGTTGGGACAGGCACAGGTCACTCTATTTTCCCATCAGGAAGAAGAATTAACCACAGGCTCAGCCTGCCGCCAGGAACCAGAATAGGGCCTGAGGCAATCCCGCGCTTTTGCGGCCAGCTCCCAAAAAAGCGAGTTGAAAAATGGAGCTCAGGGACACTGCAATTCACAAACCCGCAGAGTTATAAATGATAACTCTCATCCACAGATATATTGAGGGAAGGCAACGAAGAGGATTTGAAAGCAAGGCAGAATTGCAGGAAGCAGATTTCAGGAGGTAGATTCGAATCGCCTTTAAAGCACATGAAAAGCGGCAAAACGTCGACAATGATGCCCTTGGCCAAAAAGGGCGTATGCGTTTTTTCCTGAATATATTCAGGAAATAACGCATACGCCCTTTTTGGCCAACCAAGCAACCTGGAAAGGCAAATCAGCGCTACAAAGAAGTCTCGCTTCCCATCGGTCAAAAGGGCCATGCTGCAAAAAGTGTCAAAACCAGAAATGCAGTACAGGCCATGGAGAAATGGCAGCCTTGCTACGCTGATGGGCGGGATGTACATTGCCAAAAGCCACTCTGGAGAAGTGTACGGTGTGTCCTGAAACATCGAAAAAACACAGCTTAGGGAGCATAGGGCACGTCCACTCATGGGCGTATAAATTGGGAAAACTAAAAATCAGCAAGACACAGGCACCCCAATGTTTAGGGCTGCTATGTTGACAAGAACCTCCACTTCATGACACCTTAAATATCCCAGGAAAGAGAAAAATGGATAAAGAAGTTGTGGTCCTTATGTACAAAGGAATATCACTCAGACATGAAATCAATGTCATAAGGCTAGTAGAAGCAAGATGAGTGGATTTAGGTATGACGATTCTAAGTGAAATAAGTGACACAGAAAAAGACACTTATCATAAGCTATCACTTATAGAGGGAATGTAAAAACCGCTACACCTGAACTGAATTACAAAACAGAACAGAGTCACACGTTTAGAAAACACACTATGGCTGCTTAACGGGAAAGGTGAGGTGGGGTGATGCATAAAACAAGGGCTTCAAATTCGCTCAGATACCGTTCCATACACCCAATATGTAATAGACAAGACCTACTCCTTGCTCAGTGAACTGGACTCAACACCCCCTATTCACCGCACAAGAATATATGTGACTAGTAAGAATCTTAAAACCTATGTATTGATATCTGTCTGGAAGTGAGTCAAGTGGGTGTAAAGCCGCATAAACACAGCTGTGAAAAGCAGCTAAACCCCATTATAAAATAAATTACTTTTAAAAACCCGTAAAACAAAGACAGTGAAAGAGAGAGAAATTCTTACAAAATTCGTTCAGAGGCTGTGATGCAACCTGGATTGACCATATCTAGACCCACAGCTGGATGAGACATAAGGGTGGACACTCTTGGGGCTTAGAGGTTGGGTGAGGTTGGGTGAGCAAACACAGACCCTTTAAAGTAATACTGTGTACTACCCATCCCATGGTTCCTAAATCTCCAGGTTCAAGGGCATCTTCCTACATCGAAAACATGCATGAGAAACCCAGAAGATGGTACACTGTGTGATTTTGAAAGGTTTCTAAAACGCCCCTCATTTCTCATCTCCTTGTGCTCGGGTTCGCCTTTCCAGCTACTTTACTAGCAATCTCCCTACTTGGAGAATCAGCACCTTTAAGCTCCTGTTCCCTACAGGTTGCAATTTGTCCTGAGGATGAACGGGAAGAGGGGCAACCAATGAGAGACTAGATCTAGGTGTTGGGACAGGCCCAGGTCACTCTATTTTCCCATCAGGAAGAAGAATTAACCACAGGCTCAGCCTGCCGCCAGGAACCAGAATAGGGCCTGAGGCAATCCCGCGCTTTTGCGGCCAGCTCCCAAAAAAGCGAGTTGAAAAATGGAGCTCAGGGACACTGCAATTCACAAACCCGCAGAGTTATAAATGATAACTCTCATCCACAGATATATTGAGGGAAGGCAACGAAGAGGATTTGAAAGCAAGGCAGAATTGCAGGAAACAGATTTCAGGAGGTAGATACGAATCGCCTTTAAAGCACATGAAAAGCGGCAAAACGTCGACAATGATGCCCTTGGCCAAAAAGGGCGTATGCGTTTTTTCCTGAATATATTCAGGAAAAAACGCATACGCCCTTTTTGGCCAACCAAGCAACCGGGAAAGGCAAATCAGCGCTACAAAGAGGTCTCGCTTCCCATCGGTCAAAAGGGCCATGCTGCAAAAAGTGTCAAAACCAGAAATGCGGGACAGGCCATGGAGAAATGGCAGCCTTGCTACGCTGATGGGCGGGATGTAAATTGCCAACAGCCACTCTGGAGAAGTATACGGTGTGTCCTGAAACATCGAAAAAACACAGCTTAGGGAGCATAGGGCACGTCCACTCATGGGCGTATAAATTGGGAAAACTAAAAATCAGCAAGACACAGGCACCCCAATGTTTAGGGCTGCTATGTTGACAAGAACCTCCACTTCATGACACCTTAAATATCCCAGGAAAGAGAAAAATGGATAAAGAAGTTGTGGTCCTTATGTACAAAGGAATATCACTCAGACATGAAATCAATGTCATAAGGCTAGTAGAAGCAAGATGAGTGGATTTAGGTATGACGATTCTAAGTGAAATCAGTCACACAGAAAAAGACACTTATCATAAGCTATCTCTTATAGAGAGAATGTAAAAACCGCTACAATTGAACTGAATTAAAAAACAGAACAGAGTCACACGTTTAGAAAACACACTATGGCTGCTTAACGGGAAAGGTGAGGTGGGGTGATGCATAAAACAAGGGTTTCAAATTCGCTCAGATACTTTTCCATACACCCAATATGTAATAGACAAGACCTACTCCTTGCTCAGTGAACTGGACTCAACACCCCCTATTCACCGCACAAGAATATATCTGACTAGTAAGAATCGTAAAACCTATGTATTGATATCTCTCTGGAAGTGAGCCAAGTGGGTGTAAAGCCGCATAAACACAGCCGTGAAAAGCAGCTAAACCCCATTATAAAAATAAATTACTTTTAAAAACCCGTAAAACAAAGACAGTGAAAGAGAGAGAAATTCTTACAAAATTCGTTCAGGGGCTGTGATGCAACCTGGATTGACCTTATCTAGACCCACACCTGGATGAGACATAAGGGTGGACACTCTTGGGGCTGAGAGGTTGGGTGAGGTTGGGTGAGCAAACTCAGACCCTTTAAAGTAATACTGCGTGGTACCCATCCCATGGGTCCCAAATCTCCAGGTTCAAGGGCATCTTCCTACATCGAAAACATGCATGAGAAACCCAGAAGATGGTACACCGTGTGATTTTGAAAGGTTTCTAAAACGCACCCCATTTCTCATCTCCTTGTGCTAGGGTTCGCCTTTCCAGCTACTTTACTAGCAATCTCTCTACTTGGAGAATCAGCACCTTTAAGCTCCTGTTCCCTACAGGTTGCAATTTGTCCTGAAGATGAACGGGAAGAGGGGCAACCAATGAGAGACTAGATCTAGGTGTTGGGACAGGCACAGGTCACTCTATTTTCCCATCAGGAAGAAGAATTAACCACAGGCTCAGCCTGCCTCCAGGAACCAGAATAGGGCCTGAGGCAATCTCGCGCTTTTGTGGCCAGCTCCCAAAAAAGCGAGTTGAAAAATGGAGCTCAGGGACACTGCAATTCACAAACCCGCAGAGTTATAAATGATAACTCTCATCCACAGATATATTGAGGGAAGGCAACGAAGAGGATTTGAAAGCAAGGCAGAATTGCAGGAAAGAGATTTCAGGAGGTAGATTCGAATCGCCTTTAAAGCACATGAAAAGCGGCAAAACGTCGACAATTATGCCCTTGGCCAAAAAGGGCGTATGCGTTTTTTCCTGAATATATTAAGGAAAAAACGAATACGCCCTTTTTGGCCAACCAAGCAACCTGGAAAGGCAAATCAGCGCTACAAAGAGGTCTCGCTTCCCATCGGTCAAAAGGGCCATGCTGCAAAAAGTGTCAAAACCAGAAATGCAGGACAGGCCATGGAGAAATGGCAGCCTTGCTACGCTGATGGGCGGGATGTAAATTGCCAAAAGCCACTCTGGAGAAGTGTACGGTGTGTCCTGAAACATCGAAATAACACAGCTTAGGGAGCATAGGGCAAGTCCACTCATGGGCGTATAAATTGGGAAAACTAAAAATCAGCAAGACACAGGCACCCCAATGTTTAGGGCTGCTATGTTGACAAGAACCTCCACTTCATGACACCTTAAATATCCCAGGAAAGAGAAAAATGGATAAAGAAGTTGTGGTCCTTATGTACAAAGGAATATCACTCAGACATGAAATCAATGTCATAAGGCTAGTAGAAGCAAGATGAGTGGATTTAGGTATGACGATTCTAAGTGAAATAAGTGACACAGAAAAAGACACTTATCATAAGCTATCACTTATAGAGGGAATGTAAAAACCGCTACACCTGAACTGAATTACAAAACAGAACAGAGTCACACGTTTAGAAAACACACTATGGCTGATTAACGGGAAAGGTGAGGTGGGGTGATGCATAAAACAAGGGTTTCAAATTCGCTCAGATACCGTTCCATACACCCAATATGTAATAGACAAGACCTACTCCTTGCTCAGTGAACTGGACTCAACACCCCATATTCACCGCACAAGAATATATGTGACTAGTAAGAATCTTAAAACCTATGTATTGATATCTGTCTGGAAGTGAGTCAAGTGGGTGTAAAGCCGCATAAACACAGCCGTGAAAAGCAGCTAAACCCCATTATAAAAATAAATTACTTTTAAAAACCCGTAAAACAAAGACAGTGAAAGAGAGAGAAATTCTTACAAAATTCGTTCAGAGGCTGTGATGCAACCTGGATTGACCATATCTAGACCCACAGCTGGATGAGACATAAGGGTGGACACTCTTGGGGCTTAGAGTTTGGGTGAGGTTGGGTGAGCAAACGCAGACCCTTTAAAGTAATACTGTGTGGTACCCATCCCATGGGTCCCAAATCTCCAGGTTCAAGGGCATCTTCCTACATCGAAAACATGCATGAGAAACCCAGAAGATGGTACACCGTGTGATTTTGAAAGGTTTCTAAAACGCACCCAATTTCTCATCTCCTTGTGCTCGGGTTCGCCTTTCCAGCTACTTTACTAGCAATCTCCCTACTTGGAGATTCAGCACCTTTAAGCTCCTGTTCCCTACAGGTTGCAATTTGTCCTGAGGATGAACGGGAAGAGGGGCAACCAATGAGAGACTAGATCTAGGTGTTGGGACAGGCCCAGGTCACTCTATTTTCCCATCAGGAAGAAGAATTAACCACAGGCTCAGCCTGCCGCCAGGAACCAGAATAGGGCCTGAGGCAATCCCGCGCTTTTGCGGCCAGCTCCCAAAAAAGCGAGTTGAAAAATGGAGCTCAGGGACACTGCAATTCACAAACCCGCAGAGTTATAAGTGATAACTCTCATCCACAGATATATTGAGGGAAGGCAACGAAGAGGATTTGAAAGCAAGGCAGAATTGCAGGAAAGAGATTTCAGGAGGTAGATTCGAATCGCCTTTAAAGCACATGAAAAGCGGCAAAACGTCGACAATTATGCCCTTGGCCAAAAAGGGCGTATGCGTTTTTTCCTGAATATATTCAGGAAAAAACGAATACGCCCTTTTTGGCCAACCAAGCAACCTGGAAAGGCAAATCAGCGCTACAAAGAGGTCTCGCTTCCCATCGGTCAAAAGGGCCATGCTGCAAAAAGTGTCAAAACCAGAAATGCAGGACAGGCCATGGAGAAATGGCAGCCTTGCTACGCTGATGGGCGGGATGTAAATTGCCAAAAGCTACTCTGGAGAAGTGTACGGTGTGTCCTGAAACATCGAAATAACACAGCTTAGGGAGCATAGGGCAAGTCCACTCATGGGCGTATAAATTGGGAAAACTAAAAATCAGCAAGACACAGGCACCCCAATGTTTAGGGCTGCTATGTTGACAAGAACCTCCACTTCATGACACCTTAAATATCCCAGGAAAGAGAAAAATGGATAAAGAAGTTGTGGTCCTTATGTACAAAGGAATATCACTCAGACATGAAATCAATGTCATAAGGCTAGTAGAAGCAAGATGAGTGGATTTAGGTATGACGATTCTAAGTGAAATAAGTGACACAGAAAAAGACACTTATCATAAGCTATCACTTATAGAGGGAATGTAAAAACCGCTACACCTGAACTGAATTACAAAACAGAACAGAGTCACACGTTTAGAAAACACACTATGGCTGATTAACGGGAAAGGTGAGGTGGGGTGATGCATAAAACAAGGGTTTCAAATTCGCTCAGATACCGTTCCATACACCCAATATGTAATAGACAAGACCTACTCCTTGCTCAGTGAACTGGACTCAACACCCCATATTCACCGCACAAGAATATATGTGACTAGTAAGAATCTTAAAACCTATGTATTGATATCTGTCTGGAAGTGAGTCAAGTGGGTGTAAAGCCGCATAAACACAGCCGTGAAAAGCAGCTAAACCCCATTATAAAAATAAATTACTTTTAAAAACCCGTAAAACAAAGACAGTGAAAGAGAGAGAAATTCTTACAAAATTCGTTCAGAGGCTGTGATGCAACCTGGATTGACCATATCTAGACCCACAGCTGGATGAGACATAAGGGTGGACACTCTTGGGGCTTAGAGTTTGGGTGAGGTTGGGTGAGCAAACGCAGACCCTTTAAAGTAATACTGTGTGGTACCCATCCCATGGGTCCCAAATCTCCAGGTTCAAGGGCATCTTCCTACATCGAAAACATGCATGAGAAACCCAGAAGATGGTACACCGTGTGATTTTGAAAGGTTTCTAAAACGCACCCAATTTCTCATCTCCTTGTGCTCGGGTTCGCCTTTCCAGCTACTTTACTAGCAATCTCCCTACTTGGAGATTCAGCACCTTTAAGCTCCTGTTCCCTACAGGTTGCAATTTGTCCTGAGGATGAACGGGAAGAGGGGCAACCAATGAGAGACTAGATCTAGGTGTTGGGACAGGCCCAGGTCACTCTATTTTCCCATCAGGAAGAAGAATTAACCACAGGCTCAGCCTGCCGCCAGGAACCAGAATAGGGCCTGAGGCAATCCCGCGCTTTTGCGGCCAGCTCCCAAAAAAGCGAGTTGAAAAATGGAGCTCAGGGACACTGCAATTCACAAACCCGCAGAGTTATAAGTGATAACTCTCATCCACAGATATATTGAGGGAAGGCAACGAAGAGGATTTGAAAGCAAGGCAGAATTGCAGGAAAGAGATTTCAGGAGGTAGATTCGAATCGCCTTTAAAGCACATGAAAAGCGGCAAAACGTCGACAATTATGCCCTTGGCCAAAAAGGGCGTATGCGTTTTTTCCTGAATATATTCAGGAAAAAACGAATACGCCCTTTTTGGCCAACCAAGCAACCTGGAAAGGCAAATCAGCGCTACAAAGAGGTCTCGCTTCCCATCGGTCAAAAGGGCCATGCTGCAAAAAGTGTCAAAACCAGAAATGCAGGACAGGCCATGGAGAAATGGCAGCCTTGCTACGCTGATGGGCGGGATGTAAATTGCCAAAAGCCACTCTGGAGAAGTGTACGGTGTGTCCTGAAACATCGAAATAACACAGCTTAGGGAGCATAGGGCAAGTCCACTCATGGGCGTATAAATTGGGAAAACTAAAAATCAGCAAGACACAGGCACCCCAATGTTTAGGGCTGCTATGTTGACAAGAACCTCCACTTCATGACACCTTAAATATCCCAGGAAAGAGAAAAATGGATAAAGAAGTTGTGGTCCTTATGTACAAAGGAATATCACTCAGACATGAAATCAATGTCATAAGGCTAGTAGAAGCAAGATGAGTGGATTTAGGTATGACGATTCTAAGTGAAATAAGTGACACAGAAAAAGACACTTATCATAAGCTATCACTTATAGAGGGAATGTAAAAACCGCTACACCTGAACTGAATTACAAAACAGAACAGAGTCACACGTTTAGAAAACACACTATGGCTGATTAACGGGAAAGGTGAGGTGGGGTGATGCATAAAACAAGGGTTTCAAATTCGCTCAGATACCGTTCCATACACCCAATATGTAATAGACAAGACCTACTCCTTGCTCAGTGAACTGGACTCAACACCCCATATTCACCGCACAAGAATATATGTGACTAGTAAGAATCTTAAAACCTATGTATTGATATCTGTCTGGAAGTGAGTCAAGTGGGTGTAAAGCCGCATAAACACAGCCGTGAAAAGCAGCTAAACCCCATTATAAAAATAAATTACTTTTAAAAACCCGTAAAACAAAGACAGTGAAAGAGAGAGAAATTCTTACAAAATTCGTTCAGAGGCTGTGATGCAACCTGGATTGACCATATCTAGACCCACAGCTGGATGAGACATAAGGGTGGACACTCTTGGGGCTTAGAGTTTGGGTGAGGTTGGGTGAGCAAACGCAGACCCTTTAAAGTAATACTGTGTGGTACCCATCCCATGGGTCCCAAATCTCCAGGTTCAAGGGCATCTTCCTACATCGAAAACATGCATGAGAAACCCAGAAGATGGTACACCGTGTGATTTTGAAAGGTTTCTAAAACGCACCCAATTTCTCATCTCCTTGTGCTCGGGTTCGCCTTTCCAGCTACTTTACTAGCAATCTCCCTACTTGGAGAATCAGCACCTTTAAGCTCCTGTTCCCTACAGGTTGCAATTTGTCCTGAGGATGAACGGGAAGAGGGGCAACCAATGAGAGACTAGATCTAGGTGTTGGGACAGGCCCAGGTCACTCTATTTTCCCATCAGGAAGAAGAATTAACCACAGGCTCAGCCTGCCGCCAGGAACCAGAATAGGGCCTGAGGCAATCCCGCGCTTTTGCGGCCAGCTCCCAAAAAAGCGAGTTGAAAAATGGAGCTCAGGGACACTGCAATTCACAAACCCGCAGAGTTATAAGTGATAACTCTCATCCACAGATATATTGAGGGAAGGCAACGAAGAGGATT